>NW_027490266.1:0-624012 GCF_050948175.1 Xylocopa sonorina | reverse complement strand
GACACTTCCTTGCAAGGAAATAGCGTTTGCAGATGTCTACGTATCGTAGCAATAGATTTCTAGTGCTTCTTAAAACGCGATATCGCATCTCATTTCTATGTTTCATGGTAAGATATAATATGGTTTGCGAAGTGTTATGTATTCCTCGTCTACACTTCAAATGAATGTAAATGCGACACTTCCTTGCAAGGAAATAGCGTTTGCAGATTTCTACCTATCGCAGCAATAGGGTCCTAATGCTTCTTAAAACGCGATATCGCATCTCATTTCTATGTTTCATGGTAAGATATAATATGATTTGCGAAGTGTTTTGTATTCCTCGTCTACACTTCAAATGAATGTAAATGCGACACTTCCTTGCAAGGAAATAGCGTTTGCAGATGTCTACGTATCGTAGCAATAGATTTCTAATGCTTCTTAAAACGCGATATCGCATCTCATTTCTATGTTTCATGGTAAGATATAATATGATTTGCGAAGAGTTATGTATTCCTAGTCTACACTTCAAATGAATACAAATGCGACACTTCCTTGCTAGGGAATAGCGTTTCCAGATGTCTACGTATCGTAGCGATAGAGTTCTAATGCTTCTTAAACGCGATATCGCATCTCATTTCAGTATTTCATGATAAGAAATAATATTCATAGTGAAGTGTTATGTACATCTTGTCTACACTTCAAAAGAATGTAAATGCCACACATCTTTGGTTGAAAATGCGTTTCCAGATATCAATGAATCGAAGCAATAGTGTTCTAATGCTTCTTGAAACGCGATATCGCATCTCCTTTCTATGTTTCATGATTAGATGTAATATTCATCGCGAATTGTTATGTATACCTCGTCTACACTTCAAACGAATGTAAATGTCACACGGCCTTGCTAGGAAATAGCGTTTCCAGATGTCTACGTGTCGAAGCAATAGAGTTCTAATGCTTCTTCAGACGCGATATCGCATCTCAATTCTATGTTTCATGATAAAATATAATATTCATTGCGAAGTGTTATGTATACCTTGTCCACACTACTAAGGAATGTAAATTCCCCACTTCCTTGCTAGGAAATGCGCTTCGACATGTCTACGTATCGAAGCAATAGAGTTCTAACGCTTCTTAAAACGCGATGTCGCATTTCATTTCTATGTTTCATGATAAGATATAATTTTCATCGCGAAGTGTTGTGTATTCCACGTCTACACTTCAAATGAATGTAAATGTCACACTTCCTTGCTAGGAAATAGCGTTTCCAGATGCCTACGTATCGGAGCAGTAGAGTTTTAATTCTTTCTAAAACGCGATATCGGATCTCAATTCTATGTTTCATAGTATGATATAATATTCATTGCGAAGTGTTATGTATACCTCGCCTGCACTGCAAAAGAAAGTAAATGCCACACTTCCTAGCTAAGAAATGCGTTTCTAGGTGTCTACGTATCGATGCAATGGAGTTCTAATGCCTCGTAAAACGCGAAATCGCATCGCACTCCTATGTTTCATGATAAGATATATTATTCATTGCGAAGTGTCATGTGTACATCGTCTACACTTCAAAAGAATGTAAATGCCACACTTCCTTGGTAGGAAATGCGTTTCCAGATGTCTACATATGGAAGCAATGGAGTTCTAATGCTTCTTAAAACGCGATATCGGATCGCAGTTCTATGTTTCATGGTAAGATATAATATGATTTGCGAAGTGTTATGTATTCCTTGTCTACACTTCAAATGAATGTAAATGAGACACATCCATGCAAAGAAATAGCGTTTGCAGATGTCTACTTATCGTAGCAATATATATCTAATGCTTCTTAAAACGCGATATCGCATCTCATTTCTATGTTTCATGGTAAGATATAATATGATTAGCGACGTGTCATGTATTCCTCGTCTACACTTCAAATGAATGTAAATGCGACACTTCCTAGCAAGGAAATAGCGTTTGCAGATGTCTACGTATCGTAGCAATAGATTTCTAATGCTTCTTAAAACGCGATATCGCATCTCATTTCTATGTTTCATGGTAAGATATAATATGATTTGCGAAGTGTCATGTATTCCTCGTCTACACTTCAAATTAATGTAAATGCGACACTTCCTTGCAAGGAAATAGCGTCTGCAGATGTCTACGTATCGTAGCAGTAGATATCTAATGCTTCTTAAAACGCGATATCGCATCTCATTTCTATGTTTCATGGTAAGATATAATATGATTTGCGAAGTGTCATGTATTCCTCGTCTACACTTCAAATGAATGTAAATGCGACACTTCCTAGCAAGGAAATAGCGTTTGCAGATGTCTAAGTATCGTAGCAATAGATTTCTAATGCCTCTTAAAACGCGATATCGCATCTCATTTCTATGTTTCATGGTAAGTTATAATATGATTTGCGAAGTGTCATGTGTTCCTCGTCTACACTTCAAATGAATGTAAATGCGACACTTCCTTGCAAGTAAATAGCGTCTGCAGATGTCTACGTATCGTAGCAATAGGGTTCTTATGATTCTTAAAACGCGATATTGAATCTCATTTCTATGTTTCATGGTAAGATATAATATGATTAGCGACGTGTCATGTATTCCTCGTCTACACTTCAAATGAATGTAAATGCGACACTTCCTAGCAAGGAAATAGCGTTTGCAGATGTCTACGTATCGTAGCAATAGATTTCTAATGTTTCTTAAAACGCGATATCGCATCTCATTTCTATGTTTCATGGTAAGATATAATATGATATGCGAAGTGTTATGTATTCCTCGTCTACACTTCAAAGGAATGTAAATGCGACACTTCCTTGCTAGGAAATAGCGTCTGCAGAAGTCTCGGTATCGTAGCGATAGAGTTCTAATGCTTCTTAAAACGCGATATCGCATCTCATTTCTATGTTTCATGGTAAGATATAATATGATTTGCGAAGTGTTATGTATTCCTCGTCTACACTTCAAATGAATGTAAATGCGACACTTCCTTGCAAGGAAATAGCGTTTGCAGATGTCTACGTATCGTAGCAATGGAGTTCTTATGATTCATAAAACGCGATATCGATCTCAATTCTATGTTTCATGGTAAGATATAATATGATTTGCGAAGTGTTATGTATTCCTCGTCTACACTTCAAATGAATATAAATGCGACACTTCCTTGCAAGGAAAAACCGTTTGCAGATGTCTACGTATCGTAGCAATAGATTTCTAATGCTTCTTAAAACGCGATATCGCATCTCATTTCTATGTTTCATGGTAAGATATAATATGATTTGCGAAGTGTCATGTATTCCTCGTCTACACTTCAAATGAATGTAAATGCGACACTTCCTTGCTAGGAAATAGCGTCTGCAGATGTCTAGGTATCGTAGCAATAGAGTTCAAATGCTTCTTAAAACGAGATATTGCATCTCATATCTATGTTTCATGATAAGATATAATATTCATTGCGAAGTGTTATGCATTCCTCGTCTACGATTCAAATGAAGGTAAATGCGACACTTCCTTGCAAGGAAATAGCGTTTGCAGATGTCTACGTATCGTAGCAATAGAGTTTTTATGATTCTTAAAGCGCGATATCGCATCTCAATTCTATGTTTCATGGTAAGATATAATATAATTTGCGAAATGTTACGTATTCCTCGTCTACACTTCAAATGAATGCAAATGCGACACTTCCTTGCAAGGAAATAGCGTTTGCAGATGTCTACGTATCGTAGCAATAGATTTCTAGTGCTTCTTAAAACGCGATATCGCATCTCATTTCTATGTTTCATGGTAAGATATAATATGGTTTGCGAAGTGTTATGTATTCCTCGTCTACACTTCAAATGAATGTAAATGCGACACTTCCTTGCAAGGAAATAGCGTTTGCAGATTTCTACCTATCGGAGCAATAGGGTCCTAATGCTTCTTAAAACGCGATATCGCATCTCATTTCTATGTTTCATGGTAAGATATAATATGATTTGCGAAGTGTTTTGTATTCCTCGTCTACACTTCAAATGAATGTAAATGCGACACTTCCTTGCAAGGAAATAGCGTTTGCAGATGTCTACGTATCGTAGCAATAGATTTCTAATGCTTCTTAAAACGCGATATCGCATCTCATTTCTATGTTTCATGGTAAGATATAATATGATTTGCGAAGAGTTATGTATTCCTCGTCTACACTTCAAATGAATACAAATGCGACACTTCCTTGCTAGGGAATAGCGTTTCCAGATGTCTACGTATCGTAGCGATAGAGTTCTAATGCTTCTTAAACGCGATATCGCATCTCATTTCAGTATTTCATGATAAGAAATAATATTCATAGTGAAGTGTTATGTACATCTTGTCTACACTTCAAAAGAATGTAAATGCCACACATCTTTGGTTGAAAATGCGTTTCCTGATATCAATGAAACGAAGCAATAGTGTTCTAATGCTTCTTGAAACGCGATATCGCATCTCCTTTCTATGTTTCATGATTAGATGTAATATTCATCGCGAATTGTTATGTATACCTCGTCTACACTTCAAACGAATGTAAATGTCACACGGCCTTGCTAGGAAATAGCGTTTCCAGATGTCTACGTGTCGAAGCAATAGAGTTCTAATGCTTCTTCAGACGCGATATCGCATCTCAATTCTATGTTTCATGATAAAATATAATATTCATTGCGAAGTGTTATGTATACCTTGTCCACACTACTAAGGAATGTAAATTCCCCACTTCCTTGCTAGGAAATGCGCTTCGACATGTCTACGTATCGAAGCAATAGAGTTCTAACGCTTCTTAAAACGCGATGTCGCATTTCATTTCTATGTTTCATGATAAGATATAATTTTCATCGCGAAGTGTTGTGTATTCCACGTCTACACTTCAAATGAATGTAAATGTCACACTTCCTTGCTAGGAAATAGCGTTTCCAGATGCCTACGTATCGGAGCAGTAGAGTTTTAATTCTTTCTAAAACGCGATATCGGATCTCAATTCTATGTTTCATAATATGATATAATATTCATTGCGAAGTGTTATGTATACCTCGCCTGCACTGCAAAAGAAAGTAAATGCCACACTTCCTAGCTAAGAAATGCGTTTCTAGATGTCTACGTATCGATGCAATGGAGTTCTAATGCCTCGTAAAACGCGAAATCGCATCGCACTCCTATGTTTCATGATAAGATATATTATTCATTGCGAAGTGTCATGTGTACATCGTCTACACTTCAAATGAATGCAAATGCGACACTTCCTTGCAAGGAAATAGCGTTTGCAGATGTCTACGTATCGTAGCAATAGATTTCTAGTGCTTCTTAAAACGCGATATCGCATCTCATTTCTATGTTTCATGGTAAGATATAATATGGTTTGCGAAGTGTTATGTATTCCTCGTCTACACTTCAAATGAATGTAAATGCGACACTTCCTTGCAAGGAAATAGCGTTTGCAGATTTCTACCTATCGCAGCAATAGGGTCCTAATGCTTCTTAAAACGCGATATCGCATCTCATTTCAGTATTTCATGATAAGAAATAATATTCATAGTGAAGTGTTATGTACATCTTGTCTACACTTCAAAAGAATGTAAATGCCACACATCTTTGGTTGAAAATGCGTTTCCAGATATCAATGAATCGAAGCAATAGTGTTCTAATGCTTCTTGAAACGCGATATCGCATCTCCTTTCTATGTTTCATGATTAGATGTAATATTCATCGCGAATTGTTATGTATACCTCGTCTACACTTCAAACGAATGTAAATGTCACACGGCCTTGCTAGGAAATAGCGTTTCCAGATGTCTACGTGTCGAAGCAATAGAGTTCTAATGCTTCTTCAGACGCGATATCGCATCTCAATTCTATGTTTCATGATAAAATATAATATTCATTGCGAAGTGTTATGTATACCTTGTCCACACTACTAAGGAATGTAAATTCCCCACTTCCTTGCTAGGAAATGCGCTTCGACATGTCTACGTATCGAAGCAATAGAGTTCTAACGCTTCTTAAAACGCGATGTCGCATTTCATTTCTATGTTTCATGATAAGATATAATTTTCATCGCGAAGTGTTGTGTATTCCACGTCTACACTTCAAATGAATGTAAATGTCACACTTCCTTGCTAGGAAATAGCGTTTCCAGATGCCTACGTATCGGAGCAGTAGAGTTTTAATTCTTTCTAAAACGCGATATCGGATCTCAATTCTATGTTTCATAGTATGATATAATATTCATTGCGAAGTGTTATGTATACCTCGCCTGCACTGCAAAAGAAAGTAAATGCCACACTTCCTAGCTAAGAAATGCGTTTCTAGGTGTCTACGTATCGATGCAATGGAGTTCTAATGCCTCGTAAAACGCGAAATCGCATCGCACTCCTATGTTTCATGATAAGATATATTATTCATTGCGAAGTGTCATGTGTACATCGTCTACACTTCAAAAGAATGTAAATGCCACACTTCCTTGGTAGGAAATGCGTTTCCAGATGTCTACATATGGAAGCAATGGAGTTCTAATGCTTCTTAAAACGCGATATCGGATCGCAGTTCTATGTTTCATGGTAAGGTATAATATTCATTGCAAAGTGTTGCGTATACCACGTGTGCACTTCAAAAGAAGTTGAATCCACAATGCGGTCATATAGATACAGAAACGGCAAAAATTCCAAACAATAATTTAAAAAATTCAAAAAGGGGGGAGTGAAAATCCATCTCCTTTACGATGATAAGGAACAAGTCTGCCTCATGCACTACAATATCCCAAACAGCCAGCGATTGGCACGCCAATGACAACGGATGGAACGAACTCCGTGTCAGAACTGTGCTAATAAAGTGCTCCTACTCAGCTTTCGAAATGGCATACTGTTAGTACTGGGGCGGCATTCGTATCACGGCACTATTAAAGCACCGAGATATAGCACACGGGCTACACGGCAGTGACAATGACACTATCAGCTCACCATAGCTACACGGTTGGTTGTGGCATAGTCTGACATTTACTAATGGGGAAGCTGTTTCCATAAAAATTATAAGCAAATATGAAAAATGACTAAACTGTGCAATTTATTTATTTTGATTCCAATATAGATACACCGGCACAACACAAAGATATAAGAATTCGATTTTATTATTTTCTATAAACTAGCTCGATAGGGCGATTTTTTTCCATAAAGTCGATAATTACTTTGTAATAAAAATATATACACTTATTTTATATATATTTTCTTCAATTTATTGTTACAAATTCATGCAATTGAGGGTTACATTAAATACGATGACAGCATGTTATTTCAAAAATTACACAAGGCGAAGTTAGGGATGCAACAGCATGAATTTTTATTTTATAAGTAATATTTTTCTTATAAATACTATTTTTAGTCTATGATGGATTGAAAGAAATATATACGACTCGCTCAATAACTATAAATATAGGAAAACGACCATCAAAATGTCTATCAATACTCATATGCTGAACATCTACTGACATCTAACGGTTCTAATTTGTATGAAAGCACAGGTTCCCCATTGCCAAATGTGATCCTGCGTCATTGCTGAGGAGATTCATGAATGGAGCGATGATACGCGTGTCACCATGGTGCTGGTTCTGCGCGATTCGCTTGTCTAGAACGTGCTGGTAACACGTTCTGGCATTTTAGTCAACGAATCCGGTCACAGATGACTACGAATCAGTTGACACTCCTCGGAAGTGGCAATATAGTGCCGGCATGGTGTCGCTACCATCTTGCCGTTTGTTATTTGGGATGCTTTTTAGTGCATTATTCGGAATTGAATTCGAACACATAGCTACTTAATCGCAAATTTGTACGTACTGTGACGTGGTGAAGTCACAAGGCTCGCTCACCTCCCCCCCCCCCCTGCTTCGGTTAGACTAGCTCGCAGATCACAACCCATGCGAGAAGCGCGACACGGACCATCGCGATAGCTGTATTTGAGAGGAGCGAGAAATACAGGATGGTAGAACCTCCCCCCCCCCCCCCCCCCCCCACCCGTTCGTTTCTCTCTCACCGTTCAACGGATTAGACTGGCGAGCTGATGGAAGAAGCGACCCATAAGACGCCTCTTCGGCGGATAATAAGACCGCAGGTTCGCGGAAGGGCTGTGCGCCGAGGTAGCGTGACGGTCTCGATGGTGGAGGAGTCGGGAAGTGAGCAAGAAGAGACCCTGAAGCCCGAAGGATAGGATCGAGAGCTCTGCAACGATAAGACTGCTGCCATAGTCCATGGAGACAAACAGGATGGTTCTCGGGTGTGAGAAGTACCTCTACCCCTCCCCCATTAGAACTCTATTGCTTCGATACGTAGACATCTGGAAACGCTATTCCCTAGCAAGGAAGTGTTGCATTTACATTTTTTTGACGTGTAGACGAGAATACATGACACTTCGCAATGAATATTATATCTTATCATGAAAAATACAAATGAGATGCGATATCGCGTTCTAAGAAGCATTAGAACTTTATTGCTTCGATAGGGAGACATTCGGAAACGCTATTTCTTAGCCAGGATGTGTGGCATTTACATTCTTTTGAAGTGTAGACGAGGTATACATGACACTTCGCAATGAAGATTATATCTTACCATGAAACATAGAAATGAGATGCGATATCGCGTACTGAGAAGCATTAGATATCTATTGCTACGATACGAAGACATCTGCAAGCGCTATTTCCAAGCAAGGAGGTGTTGCATTTACATTCTTTTGAAGTGAATACGAGGTATACATATCACTCCACAATGCATATTATATCTTATCATGAAACATAGAAATGACTACGAATATAACATTATAACTCTATTGCTACGATACGTAGACATCTGCAAACGCGATTTCCTAGCAAGGAAGTGTCGCATTTACATTCTTTTGAAGTGAATGCGAGGTATACATAACATTGTACAATGAATAATACATCTTATCATGAAACATAGATATGAGATGCGATATCCCGTTTTAAGAAGCATGAGAACTCTATTGCTTCGATACGTAGCCATCTGCAAGCGGTATTTCCCAGCAAGGAAGTGTTGCATTTACATTCTTTTGATGTGTAGACGAAGGTACATGACACTTCGCAATGTATGTTATATCTTATCGTGAACGCAGAAGTGAGATGCGATATCGCGTTTTAAGAAGCATTAGAACTCTATTGCTTCGATACGTAGTCATCTGCAAACGTTAATTCCTAGCATGGAAGTGTCGCACTTACATTATTTCGGAGCGAATACGAGGTATACATAGCACTTCGCAATGTATATTATATCTTATCATGAAACATAGATATGGGATACGATATCCCGTCTTAAAAAGCATGAGAACTCTAATGCTACGATACATAGACATCTGCAAACACTATTTCCGGGCAAGGAAGTGTCGCGTCTACATTTTCTTTTGAAGTGAATACGAGGTTTTCATAACACTCCACGATGAAAATTATATCGTATTATGAAACATAGAAATGTGATGTAATATGGCGATTTAAGAAGCATTAGAACTCCATTGCTTCGATACGTAGACATCTGCAAACGCTACTTCCTAGCAAGGAAGTGTCGCATGCACATTCAATTGAAGTGTATGCGAGGTATACATGACACTTCGCAATGAATATTATATATTATCATGAAACATAGTAATGAGTTGCGATATCGCGTTTTGAGAAGCATTAGAACTCTATTGCTACGGTACGTAGACATCTGCAAACGCTTTTTCCTAACAAGGAAGTGTCGCATTTACATTCTTTTGAAAGGAGTACGAGGCATACATGACACTTCGCAATGAATATTATATCTTATCATGAAACATAGAAATGAGATGCGATATGACGATTTAAGAAGCATTAGAATTCTATTGCTTCGATACGTAGACATCTGCAAACGCTGTTTCCTAGCAAGGAAGTGTCGCATGCACATTCAATTGAAGTGTATGCCAGATATACATGGCACTTCGCAATGAATATTGTATCTTATCATGAAACATAGAAATGAGATGCGATATGGGCGATTTATGAAGCATTGGATGTCTATTGCCTTGATACGTAGACATCTGCAAACGCTACTTCGTAGCAAGGAAGTGTCGCATTTACATTCTTTTGAAAGGAATACGAGGTATACATGACACTGCACAATGAATATTATATCTTATCATGAAACATAGAAATGAGATGCGATATGGCGATTTATGAAGCAATAGATGTCTAATGGTTCGATACGTAGACATCTGCAAACGCTACTTCCTAGCAAGGAAGTGTCGCATTTACATTCTTTTGAAAGGAATACGAGGTATACATGACACTTCGCAATGAATATTATATCTAATCATGAAACGTTGAAATGTGATGAGATATAACGATTTAGGAAGCATTAGAACACTATTGCTTCGATCCGTGGACATCTGCAAACGCTATTTCCTGGCAAGGAAGTGTGGCGTTTACATTCTTTTGAAGTGAATACGGGGTATACATAACACTCCACAATGAAAATTATATCTTATCATGAAACATAGAATTGAGATGTAATATGGCGATTTAAGAAGCATTAGAACACTATCGCTTCGATACGTAGATATCTGCAAACGCTACTTCCTAACAAGGAAGTGTCGCATTTACATTTTTTTGAAAGGAATACGAGGCATACATGACACTTCGCAATGAATATTATATCTTATCATGAAACATAGAAATGAGATGCGATATGACGGGTTAAGAAGCATTAGAATTCTATTGCTTCGATACGTAGACATCTGCAAACGCTATTTCCTAGCAAGGAAGTGTCGCATGTACATTCAATTGAAGTGAATGCGATGTATACATGGCACTTCGCAATGAATATTATATCTTATCATGAAACATAGAAATGAGATGCGATATGGCGATTTAAGAAACATTAGAACTCTATTGCTTCGACACGTAGATATCTGCAAACACTATTTCCTGGCAAGGGAACTGTCGCATTCACATTCGTTTGAAGTGTATACGAGGTATACATGACACTTCGCAATGAATATTATATATTATCATGAAACATATATATGAGATGCGATATGGCGATTTAAGAAGCATTAGAAATCCATTGCTTCGATACGTAGACATTTGCAAACGCTATTTGCAAGCAAGGAAGAGTCGCATTTACATTCTTTTGAAGTGAATACGAGGTATACATAACGCTCCACAATGATTATTACATATTATCATGAAACTTAGTAATGAGTAGCGATATCGCCTTTAGAGAAGCATTAGAACCCTAATGCTACGATACGTAGACATCTGCAAACGCTATTTCCGGGCAAAGAAGTGTCGCGTCTACATTCTTTTGAAGTGAATACGAGGTTTTCATAACACTCCACGATGAAAATTATATCGTATCATGAAACATAGAAATGAGATGTAATATGGCGATGTAAGAAGCATTAGAACTCCATTGCTTCGATACGAAGACATCTGCAAACGCTACTTCCTAGCAAGGGAGTGTCGCATTTACATTCCTTTGAAAGGCATACGAAGTATACATGACACTTCGCAATGAATATTATATCTTATCATGAAACAGAAATGTGATGCGATATGGCGATTTATGAAGCATTAGATGTCTATTTCCTCGATACGTGGACATCTGCAAACGCTATTTCCTAGGAAGGAAGTGTCGCATTTACATTCTTTTGGAGTGTATGCGAGGTATTCATAATACTGCACAATGGAAATTATATCTTATCATGAAACGTAGAAATGAGATGCGATATCGCGATTTAAGAAACTTCAGAACTCTATTGCTTTGATTAGTAGATATCTGCAAACCCTATTTCCTTGCAGGGAACTGTCGCATTCACATTCATTTGAAGTGTATGCGAGGCATACATGACACTTCGCAACGAATATTATATATTATCATGAAAAATAGATATGAGATGGGATATCGCGAATTAGCAAGCTTTAGAAATCTATTGCTTCGACACGTAGACATCTGCAAGCGCTATTTCCTAGCAAGGAAGTGTCGCGTTTACATTATTTTGAAGTGAATATGAGGTATACATAACACTCCACAATGAATATTATATCTTACCATGAAACATAGGAAAAGATGCAATATGGCGACTTAAGAAGCATTAGAAATCTATTGCTTCGATACGTAGACATCTGCAAACTCTATTTCCTAGCAAGGAAATGCCGCATTTACATTCATTTGAAGTGTATGCGAGGTATACATAACAAATCGCAATGAATATTATATATTATCATGAAACATAGAAATGAGAAGCGATATCGCGTTTTGAGAAGCATTGGATCTCTAATCCCACGATACGTAGACGTCTGCAAACGCTATTTTCTAGCAAGGAAGTGTCGGATTTACATTCATTTGAAGTGTATGCGAGGTATACATGACACTTTGCAGTGCATATTAAATATTATCATGAAACATAGGAACGAGATGCGATATCGCGAATTAACAAGCATTACAACTCTATTGCTTCGATACGTATACATCTGCAAACGCTATTTCCTAGCAAAGAAGTGCCGCATTTACGTTCATTTGAAGTGTATGCGAGGTATAACATGGCACTTTCGCTATGAATATTATATTATCATGAAACATATAAATGAGATGCGATATCGCGAATTAACAAGTTTAGAACCCAATTTCCTCGATACGTAGACATCTGCAAACCCTATTTCCTTGCAGGGAACTGTCGCATTCACATTCATTTGAAGTGTAATGCGAGGCATACATGACACTTCGCAACGAATATTATATATTATCATGAAAAATAGATATGAGATGGGATATCGCGAATTAGCAAGCTTTAGAAATCTATTGCTTCGACACGTAGACATCTGCAAGCGCTATTTCCTAGCAAGGAAGTGTCGCGTTTACATTATTTTGAAGTGAATATGAGGTATACATAACACTCCACAATGAATATTATATCTTACCATGAAACATAGGAAAAGATGCAATATGGCGACTTAAGAAGCATTAGAAATCTATTGCTTCGATACGTAGACATCTGCAAACTCTATTTCCTAGCAAGGAAATGCCGCATTTACATTCATTTGAAGTGTATGCGAGGTATACATAACAAATCGCAATGAATATTATATATTATCATGAAACATAGAAATGAGAAGCGATATCGCGTTTTGAGAAGCATTGGATCTCTAATCCCACGATACGTAGACATCTGCAAACGCTATTTTCTAGCAAGGAAGTGTCGGATTTACATTCATTTGAAGTGTATGCGAGGTATACATGACACTTTGCAGTGAATATTAAATATTATCATGAAACATAGGAACGAGATGCTATATCGCGAATTAACAAGCATTACAACTCTATTGCTTCGATACGTAGACATCTGCAAACGCTATTTCCTAGCAAAGAAGTGTCGCATTTACGTTCATTTGAAGTGTATGCGAGGTATACATGGCACTTCGCTATGAATATTATATATTATCATGAAACATATAAATGAGATGCGATATCGCGAATTAACAAGTTTAGAACCCTATTTCCTCGATACGTAGACATCTGCAAACGCTATTTCCTAGCAAGGAAATGCCGCATTTACATTCATTTGAAGTGTATGCGAGGTATACATGACACTTCGCAATGAATATTATATATTATCATGAAACATAGAAATGGGATGCGATATCGCGAATTAACAAGTTTAGAACTCTATTTCCTCGATACGTAGACATCTGCAAACGCTATTTCCTAGCAAGGAAGTGCCGCATTTACATTCTTTTGAAGTGAATACGAGGTATACATAACAGTGCACAATGAATATTATTTCTTATCATGAAACATAGAAATGAGATGCGATATCGCGATTTAAGAAGCTTTAGAACTCTTTTGCTTCGATACGTAGATATCTGCAAACGCTATATCCTAGCAAGGAACTGTCGCATTTACATTCATTTGAAGTGTATGCGAGGTATACATGACACTTCGCAACGAATATTATGCACTATCATGAAACATAGAAATGAGATGCGATATCACGAATTAGCAAGCTTTAGAACTCTATTGCTTCGATACGTAGACATCTGCAAACGCTATTTTCTAGCAAGGAAGTGTCGCATTTACATTCTTTTGAAGTGAATACGAGGTATACATGACACTTAGCAATGAATATTATATCTTGTCATGAAACATAGGAATGAGATGCGATGTGACGATTCAAGAAGCATTAGAACTCAGTTTGCTTTGATACGTAGACATCTGCAAACGCTTTTCCTAGCAAGGATGTGTCGCATTTACATTCATTTGAAGTGTATGCGAGGAATACATGACACATCGCAATGAATATTATATATTATCATGAAACATAGGAATGAGGTGCGATATTGCGAATTAACAAGCTTTATAAGTCTATTGCTTCGATACGTAGACATCTGCAAACGCTATTTCCTAGCAAGGAAATGCCGCATTTACATTCATTTGAAGTGTATGCGAGGTATACATAACAAATCGCAATGAATATTATATATTATCATGAAACATAGAAATGAGAAGCGATATCGCGTTTTGAGAAGCATTGGATCTCTAATCCCACGATACGTAGACATCTGCAAACGCTATTTTCTAGCAAGGAAGTGTCGCATTTACATTCTTTTGAAGTGAATACGAGGTATAGATGACACTTAGCAATGAATATTATATCTTGTCATGAAACATAGAAATGAGATGCGATATGACGATTTAAGAAGCATTGGAATTCTATTGCTTCGATATATAGACATCTGCAAACGCTATTTCCCAGCAAGGAAGTGTCGCATGCACATTCAATTGAAGTGTATGCGAGGTATACATGGCACTTTGCAATGAATATTATATCTTATCATGAAACATAGAAATGAGATGCTATATGGCGATTTAAGATGCATTAGAACTCTATTGTTTCGATACGTAGGCATCTGCAAACGCTACTTCCTAGCAAGGAAGTGTCGCATTTACATTCTTTTAAAAGGAATACGAGGTATACATGACACTTCGCAATGAATATTATATCTTATCAGGAAACGTAGATATGAGATGCGATATGACGGTTTAAGAAGCATTAGAACACTATTGCTTCGATACGTAGACATCTGAAAACGCTATTTCCTTGCAAGGGAGTGTCGCGATTACATTCTTTTGAAGTGAATACAAGGTATACATAACACTCCACAATGAAATTTATATCTTATCATGAAACATAGAAATGAGATGTAATATAGCGATTTAAGAAGCATTAGAACTCTATTGCTTCGATACGTAGACATCTGCAAACGCTATTTCCTACGAAGGAAGTGTCGCATTTACATTCTTCTGAAAGGAATACGAGGCATACATGACACTTCGCAATGAGTATTATATCTTATCAGGAAACGTAGATATGAGATGCGATATGACGGTTTGTGAAGCATTAGAACACTATTGCTTCGATACGTAGACATCTGAAAACGCTATTTCCTTGCAAGGGAGTGTCGCATTTACATCCTTTTGAGGTGAATACGAGGTATATATAACACTGCACAATGAATATTATATCTTATCATGAAACATAGAAATGAGATGCGATATGGCGATGTATGAAGCATTAGATGTCAATTACCTTGATACGTAGATATCTGCAAACGCTACTTCCTAACAAGGAAGTGTCGCATTTACATTCTTTTGAAAGGAATACGAGGCATACATGACACTTCGCAATGAATATTATATCTTATCATGAAACATAGAAATGAGATGCGATATGACGATTTAAGAAGCATTGGAATTCTATTGCTTCGATACGTAGACATCTGCAAACGCTATTTCCCAGCAAGGAAGTGTCGCATGCACATTCAATTGAAGTGTATGCGAGGTATACATGGCACTTCGCAATGAATATTATATCTTATCATGAAACATAGAAATGAGATGCTATATGGCGATTTAAGAAACATTAGAACTCTATTGCTTCGATACGTAGATATCTGCAAACACTATTTCCTGGCAAGGAACTGTCGCATTCACATTCGTTTGAAGTGTATACGAGGTATACATAACGCTCCACAATGATTATTACATATTATCATGAAACTTAGTAATGAGTAGCGATATCGCGTTTAGAGAAGCATTAGAACCCTAATGCTACGATACGTAGACATCTGCAAACGCTATTTCCGGGCAAGGAAGTGTCGCGTCTACATTCTTTTGAAGTGAATACGAGGTTTTCATAACACTCCACGATGAAAATTATATCGTATCATGAAACATAGAAATGAGATGTAATATGGCGATGTAAGAAGCATTAGAACTCCATTGCTTCGATACGTAGACATCTGCAAACGCTACTTCCTAGCAAGGGAGTGTCGCATTTACATTCCTTTGAAAGGCATACGAAGTATACATGACACTTCGCAATGAATATTATATCTTATCATGAAACAGAAATGTGATGCGATATGGCGATTTATGAAGCATTAGATGTCTATTTCCTCGATACGTAGACATCTGCAAACGCTATTTTCTAGCAAGGAAGTGTCGGATTTACATTCATTTGAAGTGTATGCGAGGTATACATGACACTTTGCAGTGAATATTAAATATTATCATGAAACATAGGAACGAGATGCTATATCGCGAATTAACAAGCATTACAACTCTATTGCTTCGATACGTAGACATCTGCAAACGCTATTTCCTAGCAAAGAAGTGTCGCATTTACGTTCATTTGAAGTGCATGCGAGGTATACATGGCACTTCGCTATGAATATTATATATTATCATGAAACATATAAATGAGATGCGATATCGCGAATTAACAAGTTTAGAACCCTATTTCCTCGATACGTAGACATCTGCAAACGCTATTTCCTAGCAAGGAAATGCCGCATTTACATTCATTTGAAGTGTATGCGAGGTATACATGACACTTCGCAATGAATATTATATATTATCATGAAACATAGAAATGGGATGCGATATCGCGAATTAACAAGTTTAGAACTCTATTTCCTCGATACGTAGACATCTGCAAACGCTATTTCCTAGCAAGGAAGTGTCGCATTTACATTCTTTTGAAGTGAATACGAGGTATACATAACAGTGCACAATGAATATTATTTCTTATCATGAAACATAGAAATGAGATGCGATATCGCGATTTAAGAAGCTTTAGAACTCTTTTGCTTCGATACGTAGATATCTGCAAACGCTATATCCTAGCAAGGAACTGTCGCATTTACATTCATTTGAAGTGTATGCGAGGTATACATGACACTTCGCAACGAATATTATACACTATCGTGAAACATAGAAATGAGATGCGATATCACGAATTAGCAAGCTTTAGAACTCTATTGCTTCGATACGTAGACATCTGCAAACGCTATTTTCTAGCAAGGAAGTGTCGCATTTACATTCTTTTGAAGTGAATACGAGGTATACATGGCACTTCGCTATGAATATTATATATTATCATGAAACATATAAATGAGATGCGATATCGCGAATTAACAAGTTTAGAACCCTATTTCCTCGATACGTAGACATCTGCAAACGCTATTTCCTAGCAAGGAAATGCCGCATTTACATTCATTAGAAGTGTATGCGAGGTATACATGACACTTCGCAATGAATATTATATATTATCATGAAACATAGAAATGGGATGCGATATCGCGAATTAACAAGTTTAGAACTCTATTTCCTCGATACGTAGACATCTGCAAACGCTATTTCCTAGCAAGGAAGTGTCGCATTTACATTCTTTTGAAGTGAATACGAGGTATACATAACAGTGCACAATGAATATTATTTCTTATCATGAAACATAGAAATGAGATGCGTTATCGCGATTTAAGAAGCTTTAGAACTCTTTTGCTTCGATACGTAGATATCTGCAAACGCTATATCCTAGCAAGGAACTGTCGCATTTACATTCATTTGAAGTGTATGCGAGGTATACATGACACTTCGCAACGAATATTATACACTATCATGAAACATAGAAATGAGATGCGATATCACGAATTAGCAAGCTTTAGAACTCTATTGCTTCGATACATAGACATCTGCAAACGCTATTTTCTAGCAAGGAAGTGTCGCATTTACATTCTTTTGAAGTGAATACGAGGTATACATGACACTTAGCAATGAATATTATATCTTGTCATGAAACATAGAAATGAGATGCGATGTGACGATTCAAGAAGCATTAGAACTCTGTTGCTTTGATACGTAGACATCTGCAAACGCTTTTCCTAGCAAGGATGTGTCGCATTTACATTCATTTGAAGTGTATGCGAGGAATACATGACACATCGCAATGAATATTATATATTATCATGAAACATAGGAATGAGGTGCGATATTGCGAATTAACAAGCTTTATAAGTCTATTGCTTCGATACGTAGACATCTGCAAACGCTATTTCCTAGCAAGGAAATGCCGCATTTACATTCATTTGAAGTGTATGCGAGGTATACATAACAAATCGCAATGAATATTATATATTATCATGAAACATAGAAATGAGAAGCGATATCGCGTTTTGAGAAGCATTGGATCTCTAATCCCACGATACGTAGACATCTGCAAACGCTATTTTCTAGCAAGGAAGTGTCGGATTTACATTCATTTGAAGTGTATGCGAGGTATACATGACACTACGCAATGAATATTAAATACTATCATGAAACATAGAAATGAGAAACGACGTCGCGTTTTGAGAAGCATTAGAGCACTAATGCTACAATACGTAGACATCTGCAAACGCTACTTCCTTGCAACTAAGTGTCGCATTTACATTCTTTTGAAGTGAATGCGATGTATACATAGCACAGCGCAGTGAATATTATATCTTATCATGAAACATAGAAATGAGATGCGATATGGCGATTTAAGAAGCATTAGAACTCTCTTGCTTCGATACTTAGACATCTATAAACGCTGCTTCCTAGCAGGGAAGTGTAGCATTTACATTCCTTTGAAAGGAATACGAGGTATACATAACACTGCACAATGGATATGATATCTTATCGTGAAACATAGAAATGAGATGCGGTATCGCGATTTAAGAAGCTTTAGAACTCTTTTGCTTCGATACGTAGACATCTGCAAACGCTATTTCCTAGCAAGGAAATGCCGCATTTACATTCATTTGATGTGTATGCGAGGTATACATGACACTTCTCAATGAATATTATATATTATCATGAAACATAGAAATGAGATGCGATATCGCGAATTAACAAGTTTAGAACCCTATTTCCTCGATACGTAGACATCTGCAAATGCTATTTCCTAGCAAGGAAATGCCGCATTTACATTCATTTGAAGTGTATGCGAGGTATACATGACACTTCGCAATGAATATTATATATTATCATGAAACATAGAAATGGGATGCGATATCGCGAATTAACAAGTTTAGAACTCTATTTCCTCGATACGTAGACATCTGCAAACGCTATTTCCTAGCAAGGAAGTGTCGCATTTACATTCTTTTGAAGTGAATACGAGGTATACATAACAGTGCACAATGAATATTATATCTTATCATGAAACATAGAAATGAGATGCGATATCGCGATTTAAGAAGCTTTAGAACTCTTTTGCTTCGATACGTAGATATCTGCAAACGCTATATCCTAGCAAGGAACTGTCGCATTTACATTCATTTGAAGTGTATGCGAGGTATACATGACACTTCGCAACGAATATTATACACTATCATGAAACATAGAAATGAGATGCGATATCACGAATTAGCAAGCTTTAGAACTCTATTGCTTCGATACGTAGGCATCTGCAAACGCTATTTTCTAGCAAGGAAGTGTCGCATTTACATTCTTTTGAAGTGAATACGAGGTATACATGACACTTAGCAATGAATATTATATCTTGTCATGAAACATAGAAATGAGATGCGATGTGACGATTCAAGAAGCATTAGAACTCTATTGCTTTGATACGTAGACATCTGCAAACGCTTTTCCTAGCAAGGATGTGTCGCATTTACATTCATTTGAAGTGTATGCGAGGAATACATGACACATCGCAATGAATATTATATATTATCATGAAACATAGGAATGAGATGCGATATTGCGAATTAACAAGCTTTATAAGTCTATTGCTACAATACGTAGACATCTGCAAACGCTACTTCCTTGCAACTAAGTGTCGCATTTACATTCTTTTGAAGTGAATGCGAGGTATACATAGCACAGCACAGTGAATATTATATCTTATCATGAAACATAGAAATGAGGTGCGATATGGCGATTTAAGAAGCATTAGAACTCTCTTGCTTCGATACTTAGACATCTATAAACGCTGCTTCCTAGCAAGGAAGTGTAGCATTTACATTCCTTTGAAAGGAATACGAGGTATACATAACACTGCACAATGGATATGATATCTTATCGTGAAACATAGAAATGAGATGCGGTATCGCGATTTAAGAAGCTTTAGAACTCTTTTGCTTCGATACGTAGACATCTGCAAACGCTATTTCCTAGCAAGGAAATGCCGCATTTACATTCATTTGATGTGTATGCGAGGTATACATGACACTTCTCAATGAATATTATATATTATCATGAAACATAGAAATGGGATGCGATATCGCGAATTAACAAGTTTAAAACTCTATTGCCTCGATACGTAGACATCTGCAAACGCTATTTCCTAGCAAGGAAGTGTCGCATTTACATTCTGATGAAGTGAATACGAGGTATACATAACACTGCACAATGAATATTATATCTTATCATGAAACATAGAAATGAGATGCGATATCGCGATTTAAGGAGCTTTAGAACTCTCTTGCTTCGATACGTAGATATCTGCGAACGCTATTTCCTAGCAAAGAACTGTCGCATTTACGTTCATTTGAGGTGTATGCGAGGTATACATGACACTTCGCAACGAATACTATATATTATCATGAAACATAGAAATGATATGCGATATCGCCTTTTTAGGAACATTAGAAGTCTATCGCTACGATAGGTAGACACCTGCAAGCGCTATTTCCCAGCAAAGAAGTGTCGCATTTACTTTCTTTTGAAGTGAATACGAGGTATATATTACACTTCGCAATGAATATTATATCTTATCATGAAACATAGGAATGAGATGTGATATCTCGTTTTAAGAAGCATTAGAACTCTGTTCCTTTCATACGTACACATCTGCCATCGCTACATCCTAGCAAGAAAGTATCGCATTTACATTCTATTGAAGTGTATACGAGGTATACATAACACTGCACAATGAATAATATATCTTAACATGAATCATAGAAATGAGGAGCGATTTCGCGTTTTAAGAAGCACCAGAATTCTGTAGCTTCGACACGTAGACTTCTGCAAACGCTATTTCCTAGCAAGGATGTGTCGCATTTACATACTTTTGAAGTGAATACGAGGTATACATAACACTGCACAATGAATAAACTATTTTATCATGAAACATGGGAATGACATGCGATATCGCGATTTAAGAAGAATTAGAACTCTACTGCTTCGATACGTAGACATCTGCAAACGCCACTTCTTATCAAGGAAGTGTCGCAATTATATTCAATTGAAGTGAATACGAGGTATACATAAAACTGCACAATGAATATTATATCTTATCATGAAACATAGAAATGAGATGCGATATCGCGTTTTAAGAAGCATTAGAAATCAAGTGTTTCGATACATAGACATCTGGAAACGCTATTTCCTAGCAAGGAAGCGTCGTATTTACATTCCCTTGAAATGTAGACAAGGTATACATGACACTTCGCATTGAATAGTATACCTTACCATGAAACATAGAAATGAGATGCGATATCGCGTTTTAAGAAGCATTAGAATTCTATTGCTTCGATACGTAGACATCTGCAAACGCTACTTCCTAGCAAGCAAGTGTCGCATTTACATTCTTTTGGAAGGAATACTAGGTATACATGACACTTCGCAATGAATATTACATCTTATCATGATACATAGAGATGAGATGCGATATGGCGATTTATGAAGCATTAGATGTCTATTGCTTCGATACGTAGACATTTGCAAATGCTATTTCCTAGCAAGGAAGTGTCGCATTTACATTCTTTTGAGGTGGAAACGAGGTATACATAACACTGCACAATGGATATTATATCTAATCATGAAACATAGAAATGAGGTACGATATCGCGATTTCAGAAGCATTAGAATTCTACTGCTTCGATACGTAGACATCTGCATACGCTATTTCCTAGCAAGGAAGTGTCGTATATACATTCTTTTGAGGTGGAAACGAGGTATACACAACACTGCACAATGGATATTATATCTTATCATGAAACATAGAAATGAGATACGATATCGCGATTTCAGAAGCATCAGAATTCTATTGCTTCGATACGTAGACATCTGCAAACGCTATTCCCTAGCAAGGAAGTGTCGCATGTACATTCAATTGAAGTGTATGCGAGATGTACATGGCACTTTGCAATCAATATGATATACTATCATCAAACATAGAAATGAGAAACGATGTCGCGTTTTGAGGGCATTATAGCACTAATTCTACGATACGTAGACATCTACAAACGCAATTTCCTAGCAAGGAAGTGTCGCATTTACATTCTTTTGATGTGAATACGAGGTATACATAACACAGCACAGTGAATATTATATCTTATCATGAAACATAGAAATGAGATGCGATATGGCGATTTCAGGAGCATCAGAATTCTATTGCTTCGATACGTAGACATCTGCAAACGCTATTTCCTGGCAAGGAAGTGTCGCGTTTACATTCTTTTGAAGTGAATACGAGGTATACTTAATACTTCACAATGAATGTTATATCTTACCATGAAACATAGAAATTAAATGTAATATGGCGAATTAAGCAGCATTAGAACTCTATTGCTTGGATACGTAGACATCTACAAACGCTACTTCCAAGCAAGGAAGTGTCGCATTTACATTCCTTTGAAAGGAATACGAGGTATACATGAATGAGATTCAATATGACGACTTAAGAAGCATTAGGATTCTATTGCTTCGATACGTAGACATCTGCAAACACTATTTCCAAGCAAGGAAGTGTCGCATTTACATTCCTGTGAAGTGAATACGAGGTATACATAACACTCCACAATGAATATCATATATTATCATGAAACATAGTAATGAGTAGCGATATCGCGTTTAGAGGAGCATTAGAATTCTAATGCTACGATACGTAGACATCTGCAAACGCTATTTCCTGGCAAGGAAGTGTCGCGTTTACATTCTTTTGAAGTGAATACGAGGTATACATAATACTTCCCAATGAATTTTATATCTTACCATGAAACATAGAAATGAGATACGATATCGCGATTTCAGAAGCATCAGAATTCTATTGCTTCGATACGTAGACATCTGCAAACGCTATTCCCTAGCAAGGAAGTGTCGCATTTACATTCTTTTGAGGTGAATACGAGGTATATATGACAGTTCGCAATGAATATTATATCTTATCATGAAACATAGACGTGAGACTTGGTATCGCGTTTTAAGAAGCATTGGAACTCTATTACTTCGAAACCTAGGCATCTAAATCGCTATTCTACTACAAAGAACTGTGGGCTTTACATGCTTTTGATGTATTGAGAAGATTTTGTCTGCCCTGCACCAGGACGGTTATCGGGCGTGCTTCCTCATCCGGACGGGTATAAGCAAACGGAATCTACCATCAACCGCCCAGTTACACACAGCTCACTGAAACCTGCGATTGGAAAATCCAGATGTGCCGCGGCGCGTTCCCCGTGCGTGAGTCCTTCAGCTAGTCCGCCAGAGGGGACGAATCCCAGCAGGCGGAGTGCCCCCATGGGAACCTCGGGGAGGCGGACTCACTACGTGTACGCGAACACGTTCACTCTGACCCTTTTTGAATTAGGATGGATCAGTTTGGCCAAATTTATAAATGATTCAGACTGCCAGCCTCAGTCTTATTCAATTTTGCCCTACGAAAGTGTCTCGGACTAGCTTGGGCAAATCGATAATGCACCAAACCTCCGAGTCCCAGTTTAATTTGATAGCCCCAGAGCCCCGTTAGCCTCCGGGCAACCCTGGCGCCCAGGTTCCACCACGAGGAGGTGGGGATGGGTACTTCCTGGACACCCAGGTTCTGGAACCCTTATTGGCAAGATATACATAACGCGTTGCATTGATATTACTGTGACGTTCGCCGAACATTTCAGAACCTTCTACACCTCCCAGTAGAGCCGCACACACCGCCGGCCGCCATTGCAGAGACGAGCATACCGACACACGGTAGTACAGACCGATGGCAAATCTAACGCAACCACCCTCGCACCAGGGATTTGGACCACTCGATCGCGTCACGACGCGTACCTGTCAGACAGCTGGAGCCCAAGCGTGTCACAGCCTCCGTACGAGGACCATTCCACTTAATATGAAGTGTCGCCCGTCGTTACGCACCCGTATCCATACTTTACATACTTCTATAATTAAAATTAAGCAAATCCTAGAATTTGAGCACACTACACTCGAGGTACATGCATGACACAACACGCACAAGCTATCATAAGCCATCTCATGTATAATCCTAATTTTAAGAGCGTATGTAACCAGTATAGGAAATAAGCAAAGCGCCCGAGCGAGCGCCAGACGCTTGTGGCTCACGCCGAACGCGCGCGCCCTAGCACGACCGTACATCCCACTTCGTAGGACGAGTGTTCGCCCCACTCTGGCGCCCCGCGACTCGCGCGGCACGCGATCCGAGGAGGTCGCGGGTCGGCCAGCTGAAAGTGCAGTTCGAGTCATCCGCTCGAAGCGTGCGGACCGCTCTCACTTCTAATTCAAACCAAGTTCAAGTCATCCGCTCCAAGCGAGCGGACCTCTCTGAACCCTAAACTGTAATTCAGGCCGATTTCGACTATACTAACTCAAGTTTCTAATTATCATTCTAAATATATTCTAAAATTATCGAATCCTAGTACTTATTCAACTTTTGCATAGGGAAGTAACAGTGTAAACGTAGTCTTATTTTGAAAATACTTTATTTTACCAGTACTTACAATTCTCATTATTCCAACCATTTCTTGTTTTACTATTATTATAAATTCTCTATTACGAAGTCTTCCACGAGTCCACGCGTCTTGGAGATCATTCACTCGCTCTAACCTTTAGTCAAACTCGGTAATCGACCAGTTAGAACGGACCACCGCTTAGCTGCATCGACCCACATCGAGACTAGAGCAAAGACGCACGATTTCCATATTCCTGGAGCGGTAATCTAGAGCGGACCACCGCTTAGTGTACACGTATCTGGACGTTTGGCATCCGACTCGAATGCGCCGTTCCGGTACATCCAAACGAACTCACCGCAAGGGAGGGATAAACTTCTTACGATCACAGGTGCGCAAATACATTTGTGCAACCGTCGACACGTGCATATATCACTGCACCGTCTCTTCTTTCGCTACATACCGGCCGAACAGCCGTCCCGCACCGCCGTATCCATCGCCGATCCGCACTGGAGAGTAGGCTACCACGGTACTCATCCCGCTGACGATTCCGCACAACAGCCCGTACGCAGGAACCATACTCGAGGACGATCCAGACCGACGACGATACTTGCAGCAAGGATATTGAATATTAGTAGCTATCAAGACACCAAAGGTAAGTCAACGTTATCTTAACTTTGTCCGCGCCTTTTCGATTCGTGTTTTGCGAGCAAAATGTGTCCGGACTTTGACGCAACTGTGCGATCCGAACCGCTTTTGGCTGCGTATCTCTCCGGCTAGCGGTTAGTTATCCGCGATCCGAGACGTGACATTACATATTATCATGAGACATAAAAATGAGATGCAACTTCGCGTTTTATGTAGAATTAGATGTACATAGCTTCAATACGTAGACATCTAGAAACGCTATATCCTAGCAAGGAAGTGTCGCATTTACATTCCTTTAATGTGTAGACGACGAATACATAACACTGCATATTGAATATTATATCTTATCACGAAACATAGAAATGAGATGCATTGCCGCATTTTAAGAAGCATTAGAACTCTATTGCTTCGATAAGTAGACATCTGCAAACGCTATTTCCTAGCAAGGAAGTGTCGCATTTACATCCATTTGAAGTGTAGACGAGGAATACATGACACGTCGCAATGAATATTATGTCTTATTATGAAACATAGTAATGAGACGCGATATCCAGTTTTAAGAAGCATTAGAACTCTATTGCTACGATACATAGACATCTGCAAACGCTATTTCCTAGAAAGGAAGTGTCGCATTTACATTCCGTTGAAGTGAATACGAGGTATACATGACACTTCGCAATTTATATTATATCTTATCCTGAAGCATAGAAATGAGATGCGATATCGCGTTAAATGAAGCATTAGATCTCTGTTGCTTCGAAACGTATACATCTAGAAACGCTTTACGTAGCATGGAAGTGTGGGATTTATATTCTTTTGAAGTGTTGACGAGATATACAAAACGCGTTGCATTGAAGATTACATCTTATCATGAGACATAGAATTGATAAGCCATATTGCTTTCTATGAAGCATTAGAACTCCATTGCTCCGATATGTAGACATCTAGAAACCCTGTTCCGTAGCAAGTGTGGCATTTACATTGTATTGAATTGTATACGCTGCAGAACCAGAGGACGACTTGTTTGCAACCAACAACAGAATGTGAATTCCGACTCCAGCAAACGTAAAACTAGGAGATTCACAATTTCATCGACCGGCAAATGTGGATATGTTAATCGGCACCGGCCCCGCTTTATCATCCCTTATCATCGGCCAGTACAAGCTTTCTCCTCGCAACGATTCTGAATTAATCCTCCAAAGGACCCAATTTGGACGGATCACCGGGAGGAGCGTATCTACATCGGCGTCGTGGAGGAGACATCAAACGTTCGTTACAACCCTGAATTTCGAACTTCAAAAATTCTGGGTGCTAGTAGAGGGTCCACACGTACGACAGCTATTTTCCGCGAAGCAGGAATGCGAGCAGTATTTTCACGACCACGTTAAACAGACACGAACCGGTCGTTACATTGTCGCACTGCCGTTCAGTGAAAAGAAGATGCAGTTAGGCGAAACTCGGTCGCGCGCCCTCAACCTTCTTCTTTCGCTCGAACGAAAATTCATGAAAGATCCAGAGCTGAAACGAGAATACTCCACCGTCACCGAGGAATATCTCGAGATGGGACACATGAGCCAGGTAGGGCCACGCGATTCGGATGGCTTCTACCTCATCCACTACGCCGTCATCAAACTGTCCAGCTCAACAACGAAGGTTCGCGTCGTCTTCGATAGATCTGCAAGATCGAGCAGTAGACTGACATTGAACGATACGCTTTTGGCAGGACCAACGATACAGGACGACATATTCGCTTTTCTCATAAGGTTCCGTCAACACACCTATGTCTTAACCGGAGTCATATCGAGAAGATGTATTGGCAGTTCCTCGTAAGACCGGAAGACCGCCGATACCAGCCGATATTGTGACGAGATAACAAGGGAAAGGTGAAAACGTACGAGCTGAACACGATCGCGTTCGGACTATCTTCAGCGCCTTTCCTCGTCATCAGGTATATTCATCAGCTAGCGGACGACGAAAAGGTGAATGCTCCTTTCGCATCGACCGTGCTCCAGCGAGATCTATACGTCGACGATCTCCTAACTGGCACAGATAATTACGAAGACGCTAGACAACTACGGGACCAGGTAATAAAGCTACTTAACGGCGGCAACCTCCACATTCAGCAATGGGTCTCGAACGAACTGAAACTTTTAGTAGGACTTCCGGAAGGCGAAATTCACCCAAAGTATTTTGGAGACGCCACAATGAAAGCTCTTGGCGTTTCGTGGCACGCGTAGAACGACCGAATCATCTATTCCGTGGATCCAAACATCGATACGAGGATCACCAAACGCACGATCTTATCCACCATGACAAAAATATTCGACCCGTTAGGTTTACTGGCGCCAGTAATAATAACGGCAAAAATATTTATGCAACACCTTTGGAAACTGCAATTGGCCTGGGACGAATCGCTACCAACTATCCTCCATACAGAATGGTCCACGTACGTGAAGGAAATGCAGTTATATAACGAAACATTCTTCGAGTGACACGTATGCCAATCGAAGGTGCGAAGGGTGGAATTACACAGGTTCTGCGACGCGAGCGAACGAGCATACGGAGCGTGCGTGTATCTACGGTCAGTCGACAATCGCGGACGAATTAAAACGGGACTATTATGCGCGAAATTTCGGGTAGCACCAGTAAAAGTTGTCAACCTCGCACGTCTCGAACTTTGCGGTGCGGTGCTACTGACGTCATTATTGTCTAACGTCCGAGATAATAATGCACGCCGATTCGACTCGATTAACTTCTGGACGCATTCCACGATAGTTTTAAATTGGCTGCAACTCGAACCAGCCACGCTAAGAACATTCGTGGCAAATAGAGTGGCCGAAATTCAAACGAGGACCGATAGCGGCACGTCAGGTCAAACGACAATCCAGCGGACCTCATATAGAGAGGACAAACACCGGCGGAATTCTTGAAGCCCTCCATCTGACGTCATGGACCATCGTGGTTTGCCGACGATAAAAGGGATTGGCCGAAATCTACGTTCAACCTCGATTTGGAAATACCCGATATTCATCCCATACATGCTTGGCAACGACCATCCGTAGCAACGAAATTCTCGGCCGCTATTCAGACATCGCGAAATTAAGGTGGACCGTCGCGTATTGCCTCCGATTTCGCAAAAATCATTGTAACACAGGACCTCTAACCGTACGAGAGGTCCACGACGCTAATGATCGGATCTTGAGGCTCGTGAAAGCCTTCGCGTTCGAAAAAGAGATCCGAAATTTGAAGAACGGTACAGAGCTGCATCCAAACAGTAACCGGCTCTCGCTGCAGCCATTCTTAGACGAAACGGGAATTCTACAGGTAGGCGGTCGACTACAAAACGCAAACATTCCCTGCGGACAGAAACATCCGATCCTGCTTCCAAGATCGCATCACATCACCGATCTGATCATTCGTCACACGCATTTAGAGGGACATCATTCGGGTATCAATACCACGCTGGCGACACTAAGGCAGAGGTATTGGCCCATTGATGGTAGGAAGTACATCTGGTGCTTCCGCGTAAAACCACCGGCCGTGAAATACGTAATGGGCACTCTACCTGCGTCACGCGAATCCGAATGCCGATCCTTTTATAATTGCGGAACAGATTATTGCGGTCCTTTTTATATAGTAGCAGTGTTTGTGTGCTTTGCAACGAGAGCGGTCTATCTTGAGATCGTCGGTGACATGACTACCGAAGCGTTCATCGCGGCATTGAAACGCTTCATCGGTCGTAGGGGCATCTGTCGGAACATTTATTCCGACAACGGGACAAAATTTCGTTGGAGTGAATAACGAATTAAGCGCACTGTACCAAAAACTGCAAACGGACGATAAGGTAAGACACTTCCTCACGGGCAAGGGAATATCATGGCATTTCATGCCAGCTCCTTCTCCCAATTTCGGCGGCCTTTGGGAGGCAGCTGTGAAATCGTTTAAACACCACGTCAAACGAGTCGTCGGGGAAGATACGGGTTACATTCGAATAGTTCAATACGTTCGCGATCGAAATCGAAGTGATCCTAAACTCCCGCCCGCTTACTCCATTATCATCCGATCCTAATGGTCCCTAACTCCGACCCACTTCCTGATCGGCACGTAGTTTGCCCGAGACTGATTTCAGCGATACTCCTCGTAACTGATTGTCACACTAGCAACACATCCAGAACGTCCAGCAGGAATTTTGAACCAGGTGGCACAAGGAGTATATCCACCATCTGAACGAGCGAAAAAAATGGACCAAGGGCTACCACGAGATCAAGAAAAGATCCCTCGTAGTCTTAAGGGATGACTACGTCCTGCCTTTGCAGTGGCACTGCGGTCGAGTCGAAGAGGTGCACCCAGGTCCAGACAAGATCACCCGAACGGTCACCGTACGGACCAGCCAGGGGGTCTACAACCCCCTTCATATCATGAAAAATTGAAATGAGATGCGATATCACGTTATACGATGGACTAGAGCTGTATTGCTTCGATACATAGACATCTAGGAAAGCTATTCCGTAGCAAGGAAGTGTGGCATTTACATTCTTCTTAAGTGTAGACGTGATATACTTAAAGAGTTCCATTGAATGTTACATCTTATCATGGGACATAGAAGTGAGATGCGATATCGCGTTCTATAAAGGAATAGAACAATACTTCTTCGATACGTAAACATCAAGGAACGCTATTCCGTAACATGGAAGTGTAGGATTTACATCCGTTTGATGTGTTAGATATACAAAGCACGTAGCGTTGATAGTACATCTTATCATGAGACATAGAAACGAAATGCCATATCGCATTTCATGAAGCGTTAGAACTCTATTACTTCGATATGTAGACATTTAGGGACGCTATTACGTAGCAAGGAAGAGTGGGCTTTACATTCTTTTGAACTGTTGATAATTAACCCGTTTCATTGAATATTACATCTTATCATGAGACATAAAAGGGCATGAGGCACTGCCCACGTATTAGCGGACGAGACGACGTAGGAACTCTTTCCTCCCCGCGCGTCGAGTACGCTTCATAGAAAGCTCAGAGTTCATCGTGGGTACTTGCACACAGGAGGACGACGGCACGCCTAAGCGCTGGTTCGCTCTACCTTACCGGGATCGACCTTAGTTCAAGACACCCTTGTTACGGCAGAGGTGAAGTAAGAGCGGCTAAGCGTTGGTGCGCTCTAACCGTCCAGCTTCAAGACGGTCGCAGATGAAATAGTGCGAAATAGTAATAATACGCGAGCGTACCCGTGGAATAGAGACGAAGGAGATTCTAGTATAATAAAGAGACATCGAATCGGGAAAAATTAGTGTATATTCTATGAATACTATCCTAATACAAACACTAAGACTATGTTACTAAATATGAGTACAAAATGAAATAGAGATGAGACTAAGTTATAATAAAGACTTCTCTATGGGAGATGGAATAGAAACGACTGCATTGGAGCTGGTAGCTCGCTGCAGGATACAACGGAGGCAGATTCGATCTGCTCGGTTCGGCGTTCGGATTAGAAGTCTCGTATCGGAAGCACGTTCGCCACCTCCGCGGGTCGAGCCGCGCGCGAGTCTCTGGGCCTTCGCGGTGGGGCAGACGGTGGAGTAGGGCGGCCACTCGGCCCTCGTGATGGGGCGGCCGGTCGGAGTGGGGTGCGGCTCACGTTGAGCGCGAGCCGCGAGTGTCGAGTGTGCGCGCGAGCGCATCGCAGATTATCTCTAAACGAACTTAGAATTCGACGTGTGTGTTGTAGTGTGTATGTACACAGTCGTGTAGCGTGCTTAACCTAAGGTTACACGCATGGAGGGTAAGCATGTGGGTACGTGCTGCTGTACTCTACGTCCTTGTAGCTCTGTCTCCTCGTCCTGAGGCGCCGGGACACCGTGCGGTCCTCGCACGTATGCTGCGGTTGCAGATGCTGACGGATGAGCGGTTGCTGGACCTGGAGCACGCCGGAGGGTGGCAGGCGTCACGCCTGACGTTACCGTAGACATCTAGAATTACTATTCCGTGGCAAGATAGTTTGGCATTTACATGCTTCTGAAGTGTAGACGAGATATACATAACACTCCGAAATGAATATTATATCTTATCATGAGACATAGAAATGAGATGCGATATGGCGTATTAAGAAGCATTAGAACTCTATTGTTTAGATACGTAGACATCTGCAAATGCTATTTCGTAGCACGGAAGTGTCGCACTTACATTCATATCAAGTGTATGCGAGGTATATATAAGACTTCGCAATGAATATTATATCTTATCATGAAACATAGAAATGAGATGCGATATCGCGTTTTACGTTACATTAGAACACTATTGCTTCGATACTTAGACATCTGCAAACGCTATTTTCTAGCAAGGAAGTGTCGCATTTACAATCATTTGAAGTGCATCCGAGGTATACATGACACTTCGCAATGAATATTGTATCATATCATGAAACACAGAAATCAGATGCGATATGGCGTTTTGAGAAGCATTAGAACTCTATTGCATCGATACTTAGATATCGGCAAACGGTATTTCCCAGCAAGGAAGAGTGGCATTTACATTCATTTGAAGTGTATACGAGGTATACACAACACTCTGCAAAGAATATCATATCCTATCATGAAACATAGAAATGAGATGCGATATCGATTTATAAGCAGCATCAGAACTCTATTGCTTCGATACCTAGACAACTGCAAACGCTACTACGTAGCAACGAAGTGTCGCACTTACATTCATTTGAAGTGTATACGAGGTATACGTAACACTCTGCAATGAGTATTATGTCTTATCATGAAACATAGAAATGAGATGCGATATCGCGATTTAGGAAGCATTAGAACTCTCTTGCTTCGATACGTAGGCATCTGCAAACGCTACTTCCGAGCAAGGAAGTATCGCATTTACATTCCTTTCAAGTGAATGCGAGGTATACGTGACACATCGAAATGAATATTATTCCTTATCACGAAACATTATAATGAGATACGGTATCCCGTTTTAAGAAGCATTAGAACTCTATTGCTTCGTTACGTAGACATGTGCAAACGCTATTTCCTAGGAATGAAGTGTCGCATTTACAATCATTTGAAGTTAATACAAGGTATACATGACACTCCGCAATGAATATTATATCTTATCATGAAACATAGAAATGAGACGCGATATCGCGTTTTAAGAAGCATCAGAACTCTATTGCTTCGATACGTAGAAACCTGAAAACGCATTTCCTAGCAAGGAAGTGTGGCATTTACATTCTTTTGAAGTGTATTCGAGGTATACCTAACACTTCGCAATGAATATTATATCTTATCGTGAAACACAAAACTGAAATGCGTTATCGCGTTTTGAGAAGCAATACAACTCTATTGCTTCGATATGTAGGCATCTGGAAACGATATTTCCTAGCAAGGATGTGTTGCATTTACATTCTTTGGAAATGTAGACGTGGTATACATAACACTTCGCAATGAATATTGTATCTTTTCTTGAAACATAGAAATGAGATGCGATATCTCGTTTTAAGAAGCATTAGAACTCTATTGCTTGGATACGTAGACATCTGCAAACGCTTTTTCCTAGCAAGGAAGTGTCGCATTTTCATTCTTTTGAAGTGAATATGAGGTATACATAACACTGCACAATGAATATTATATCTTGTCATGAAACATAGAAATGCGGGGCGATACCGCGTTTTAAGAAGAATTAGAACACTATTGCTACGGTACGTAGACATCTGCGACCGCTACTTCCTAGCAAGCAAGTGTCGTACTGACATTCTTTTCAAGTGAATACGAGGTATACATAACACTCCACAATGAATATTATATCTTATGATGAAACATAGAAATTTGATGCGATATCGCGTTTTAAGAAGCATTTGAACTCTATTGTTTTGATACATGGATATCTGGAAGCGCAATTTCCAGGAAAGGAAGTGCCGCATTTACATTCATTTGAAGTTTGGACGAGGAATACATAACACTTCGCAGTGCATATTATATCTTATCATGAGACATAGAAATGAGATGCGATTTCGCGTTTTAAGGAGCATTAGAACTCGATTGCTTCGATACGGAGAAATCTGGAAATGTAATTTCCGAGAAAGGAAGTGTCGCATTTACATTCATTTGAAGTGAATACGAGGTATACATAACACTCCACAATGAATATTATATCTTATCATGAAACTTGGAAATGACATGCGATATCGTGTTTTAAGAAGCGTTAGAACTCTATTGCTTCGATACGTAGACATCTGCAAACGCTATTTACTAGCAAGAAAGTGTCGCACTTTCAGTCTTCTGATGTGAATACGAGGTATACATGTCACTTCGCAATGAATATGATTTCTTATCATGAAACATAGAAATGAGATGCGATTTGACGGTTTAAGAAGCAATAGAACTCTATTGCTTCGATACGTAGACAGCTGGAAACGTAATTTCCTAGGACGGAAGTGTCGCATTTGCCTTCATTTGAAGTGTAGACGAGCAATATACAACACTTCGCAATGAATATTATATCTTATCATGAAACATAAAAATGAGTTCCGATATTTCGTTTTATGAAGCATTAGAACTCTAATGCTTCGATATGTAGGCATCTGGAAACGATATTTCCTAGCAAGGATGTGTTGCATTTACATTTTTTGGAAATGTAGACGAGGTATACATAACACTTCGCAATGAATATTATATCTTGTCATGAAGCATAGAAATGAGATGCGATATCGCGTTCTGAGAAGCATTAGAACTCTATTGCTTGGATACGTAGACATCTGCAAACGCTATTTCCTAGCAAGGAAGTGTCGCATTTTCATTCTTTTGAAGTGAATATGAGGTATACATAACACTGCACAATGAATATTATATCTTGTCATGAAACATAGAAATGCGGGGCGATACCGCGTTTTAAGAAGAATTAGAACACTATTGCTACGGTACGTAGACATCTGCGACCGCTACTTCCTAGCAAGCAAGTGTCGTACTGACATTCTTTTCAAGTGAATACGAGGTATACATAACACTCCACAGTGAATATTATATCTCATGATGAAACATAGAAATTTGATGCGATATCGCGTTTTAAGAAGCATTTGAACTCTAATGCTTCGATACGTAGACATCTGGAAACCCATTTCCTAGCAAGGAAGTGTGGAATTTACATGCTTTTGAAGTGTCGACGAGCTATACATAACACTTCGTAATGAATACTATATCATATCATGGAACATAGAAACGAGATACTATATCGCGTTTTAAGAAATATTGGAACACTATTGGTTCTATACGTAGATATCTGGAAACACATTTCCTAGAAAGGAGGTGTGGAATTTACATTCTTTTCAAGTGTAGACGAGGTATACATATCTCTTCGCAATGAATATTATATCTTATCGTGAAACATAAAACTGAAATGCGTTATCGCGTTTTAAGAAGCATTACAACTCCATTGCTTCGATATGTTGGCATCTGGAAACGATATTTCCTAGCAAGGATGTGTTGCATTTACATTCGTTTGATGTGTAGACGAGGTATACATAACACTTCGCTGTGAATATTAAAGCTTATCATGCAACATAGAATTGAGATGCGATATCGCGTTTAAAGGAACATTAGAAATGTATTGCTTCGATACGTAGAAATCTGGAAACGCTATTTCCTAGGAAGGAAATGTGGCATTTACATTCTTTTGATGTGTAGACGAGGTATACATAACACTTCACAATGAATTTTATATCATATCGTGAAACATATTAATGGGACGCGATATCGCGTTTTAAGACGCATTAGAACTCTAATGCTTCGATACGTAGACATCTGCAAACGCTATTTCCTAGCAAGCAATAGTCGCATTTACATTCTTTTTAAGTGAATTCGAGGTTTACATGACACTTCGGAATGAATATTATAACTTATCACGAAACATAGAAATGAGATGCGATATCGCGTTTTGAGAAGCATTAGAACTCTATTGCTACGATACGTAGACAACTGCAAACGCTATTTCCTAGCAAGCAATAGTCGCATCTACATTCTTTTGATGTGAATTCGAGGTTTACGTGACACATCGGAATGTATATTATAACTTATCACGAAACATAGAAATGAGATGCGATATCGCGATCTAAGAAGCATTAGATCGCTATTGCTACGATACGTAGACATCTGAAAACGCTATTTCCTAGCATGCAATATTCGCATTTACATTCTTTTGAAGTGAATACGAGGTATACATGACACTTCGCAGTGAATATTATATCCTATCGCGAAACATAGAAATGAGATTTGATATCGCAATCTAAGAAGCATTAGAACTGTATTGCTACGATGCCTAAGCATCTGCATACGCTATGCCCTAGCAAGGAATAGTCGCATTTACATTCTTTTGAAGTGAATACGAGGTATACATGACACTTCGCAGTGAATATTATATCTTATCACGAAACATAGAAATGAGATGCGATATCGCGATTTAGGTAGCATTAGAACTCTATTGCTACGATATGTAGACATCTGAATGCGCCATTTCTTAGCAAGGAAGTGTCGCATTTACATTCGTTTGGAGAGATTACGAGGTATACATGACACTTCGCAATGAATATTACATCTTATCACAAAACATAGAAATGAGATGCGATATCGCGATTTAAGTAGCATTAGAACTCTATTGCTACGATACGTAGACATCTGAAAACGCTATTTCCTAGCAAGCAATAGTCGCATTTACATTCTTTTGAAGTGAATACGAGGTATACATGACACTTCGCAATGAATATTATATCTTATCACGAAGCATAGAAATGAGATGCGATATCGCGATTTAAGTAGCATTAGAACTCTATTGCTACGATACGTAGACATCTGAATACGCTATTTCCTAGCAAGGAAGTGTCGCATTTACAGTTGTTTGGAGTGAATACTAGGTACGCATGACACATCGCAATGAATATTGTATCTTATCATGAAGCATAGAAATGAGATGCGATATCGCGTTCTGAGAAGCATTAGAACTCTATTGCTACGATACGTAGACATCTGCAAACGCTATTTCCTAGCATGGAAGTGTCGCATTTACATTCTTTTGCTGTTAATACGAGGTGTACATGACATTTCGCAATGAATATTATGTCTTACCTCGAAACATAGAAGTGAGATGCTATATCGCGATTTAAGAAGCACTAGAACTCTATTGCTACGATGCGTAGACATCTGCAAACGTTCCTTCCAAGCAAGGAAGTGTCACATTCACATTCTTGTCAAGAGAAATCGACGTATACAGGACACTTCGCAATGAATATTGTATCTTATCACGAAACATAGGAATGAGATGCGGTAACGCGATTTAAGAAGCATTAGAAAACTTTTGCTACGATACGCAGTCTTCTGCAAACGCTATTTAATAGCAAGGAAGTGTCGCATTTAGATTCTTTTGAAGTGAATACGAGGTATACATAACACTCCACAATGAATATTTCACCTTATCATGAAACATAGAAATAAGTAGCGATATTGCGTTCTAAGAAGCACTAGAACTCTATTGCTACGATACGTAGACATCTGCAAACGCTATTTCCTACCAAGGAAGTGTCGCATTTACATTCTTTTGAAGTGAATACGCGGCATACGTGACACTTCGCAAAGAATATTATATCTTATCATGAAACATAGAAGTGAGATGCGATATCGCGTTTTGAGAAGCACTAGAACTATATTGCTACGATACGTAGACATCTGCAAACGCTATTTCCTAGCAAGGAGAGTCGCATTTACATTCTTTTGAATTGAATACGAGATATACATGACACTTCGCAATGAGAATTATATCTTATCATGAAACATAGAAGTGAGATGCGATATGGCGTTTTAAGAAGCATTAGAACTCTTTTGCTACGATACGTAGACATCTGCAAACGCTATTGCCTAGCATGCAAGTTTAGCATTTACATTCTTTTGAAGTGATTACGAGATATACATGACACATCGGAATCAATATTATAGCTTATCATGAAACATAGGAATGAGTTGCGATATCGCGTTTTGAGAAGCATTAGAACACCATTGCTTCGATACGTAGATATCTGCAGGCGCTACTTCCTAACTAGGAAAGTGCCGCTTTTACATTCTTCTGAAGTGAATACGAGGTATACATGACACGTCGCAATGAATATTATATCTTATCATGAAACATAGAAGTGAGATGCGATATCGCGTTTTAAGAAGCATTAGAACTCTATTGCTACGATACGTAGACATCTGCAAACGCTAATTCCTAGCATGGAAGTTTCGCACTTACATTCTTCTGAAGTGCATACGAGATATACATGACACTTCGGAATGAATATTATATCTTATCATGAAACATAGGAATGAGTTGCGATATTGCGTTTTGAGAAGCATTAGAACACTATTGCTTCGATACGTAGACATCTGCAAGCCCTACTTCCTAGGAAGGAAGTGCCGCTTTTACATTCTTGTGATGTGAGTGCGAGGTATACATGACACTTCGCAATGAATATTATATCTTATCATGAAACATAGAAGTGAGATGCGATATCGCGTTTTGAGAAGCACTAGAACTCTATTGCTACGATACGTAGACATCTGCAAAAGCTACGTCCTAGCAAGGAGAGTCGCATTTGCATCCTTTCGAAGTGAATACGAGATATACATGACACTTCGCAATGAGAATTATATCTTATCATGAAACATAGGAATGAGATGCGTTATCGCGTTTTGTGAAGCATTAGAACTCTATTGCTACCATACGTAGATATCTGCAAACGCTATTCCCTAGCATGGAAGTTTAGCATTTACATTCTTTTGAAGTGAATACGAGGAATACATAACATTCCATAATGAATATTATATCTTGTCATGAAACATAGATATAAGTAGCGATATTGCGCTCTAAGAAGCACTACAACTCTATTGCTACGATACGTAGACATCTGCAAACGCTATTTCCTACCAAGGAAGTGTCGCATTTACATTCTTTTGAAGTGAATACGCGGTATACGTGACACTTCGCAATGAATATTACATCTTATCATGAAACATAGGAATGAGTTTCGACATCGCGTTTTGAGAAGCATTAGAACTCTATTGCTACGATACGTAGACATCTGCAAACGCTATTCCCTAGCATGGAAGTTTAGCATTTACATTCTTTTGAAGTGAATACGAGATATACATGACACATCGGAATCAATATTATAGCTTATCATGAAACATAGGAATGAGTTGCGATATCGCGTTTTGGGAAGCATTAGAACACCATTGCGTCGATACGTAGACATCTGCAAGCGCTACTTCCTAGCTAGGAAAGTGCCGCTTTTACATTCTTCTGAAGTGAATACGAGATATACATGACACTTCGCAATGAATATTGTATCTTATCATGAAACATGGAAGTGAGATGCGACATGGCGTTTAAGGAAGCATTAGAACTCCATAGCTACGATACGTAGACATCTGCAAACGCTATTCCCTAGCATGGAAGTTTAGCAGTTACATTCTTTTGAAGTGAAGACGAGGAATACATAATACTCCACAATGAATATTATATCTTATCATGAAACATAGAAGTGAGATGCGATATCGCGTTTTAAGAAGCATTAGAACTCTATTGCTACGATACGTAGACATCTGCAAACGCTATTTCCTAGCATGGAAGTGCCGCATTTACATTCTTTTGAAGATAATACGAGGTATACATAACACTTCGCAATGAGAATTATATCTTATCATGAAACATAGGTATGAGATGTGTTATCGCGTTTTGTGAAGCATTAGAACTCTATTGCTACGATACGTAGATATCTGCAAACGCTATTTCCTAGCATTGAAGTTTCGCATTTAAATTCTTTTGCAGTTAATACGAGGTATACATGACATTTCGCAATGAATATTATATCTTATCTCGAAACATAGAAGTGAGATGCTATATCGCGATATAAGAAGCACTAGAACTCTATTGTTACGATGCGTAGACATCTGCAAACGTTATTTTCTAGCAAGGAGAGTCGCATCTACATTCTTTTGAAGTGAATACGAGATATACATGACACTTCGCAATGAGAATTATATCTTATCACGAAACATATAAATGAGGTGCCATATCGCGATTTAAGTAGCATTAGAACGCTATTGCTACGATACATAGACATCTGCAGACGATATTTCCTAGCATGCAATATTCGCATTTACATTCTTTTGAAGTGAATACGAGGTATACATGACACTTCGCAGTGAATATTATATCTTATCACGAAACATAGAAATGAGATGCGATATCACGATTTAAGAAGCATTAGAACTCTATTGCCACGATACGTAGACATCTGAATACTCTATTTCCTAGCAAGGAAGTGTCGCATTTACATTCGTTTGGAGTGAATACGAGGTATACATGACACTTCGCAATGAATATTATATCTTATCATGTAACATAAAAGTGAGATGCGATATCGCGTCTTAAGAAGCATTAGAACCCTATTGCCTCGATGCGGAGATATCTGCAAACGCTATTTCCTAGTATGGAAGTGTCGCATTTACATTCTTTTGAAGTGAATTCGAGGTATACATGGCACTTCTGAATGAATATTATGATTTATCACCAAACATAGAAATGAGATGCGATATCGCGATTTAAGTAGCATTAGAACTCTATTGCTACGATACGTAGACATCTGAATACGCTATTTCCTAGCAAGGAAGTGTCGCATTTACAGTTGTTTGGAGTGAATACTAGGTACACATGACACATCGCAATGAATATTATATCTTATCATGAAGCATAGAAATGAGATGCGATATCGCGTTCTGAGAAGCATTAGAACTCTATTGCTACGATACGTAGACATCTGCAAACGGTATTTCCCAGCAAGGAAGAGTGGTATTTACATTCATTTGAAGTGTATACGAGGTATACACAACACTCTGCAAAGAATATCATATCTTATCATGAAACATAGAAATGAGATGCGATATCGATTTATAAGCAGCATCAGAACTCTATTGCTTCGATACCTAGACAACTGCAAACGCTACTACGTAGCAGCGAAGTGTCGCACTTACATTCATTTGAAGTGTATACGAGGTATATGTAACACTCTGCAATGAGTATTATGTCTTATCATGAAACATAGAAATGAGATGCGATATCGCGTTCTAAGAAGCATTAGAACTGTTTTCCCTCGACGCGTAGACATCTGCAGACGCTATTTCCTAGCATGGCAGTGTCGCATTTACATTCTTTTGTAGTGAATACGAGGTGTACATGACACTTCGCAATGAATATTATACCTTATCACGAAACATAGAAATGAGATGCGATATCGCAATTTAAGTAGCATTAGAACTGTATTGCTACGATACGTAGACATCTCAATAAGCTATTTCCTAGGAAGGAAGTGTTGCATTTACAATCGTTTGGAGAGAATACGAGGTATACATGACACTTTGCAATGAATATTATATCTTATCATGAAACATAGAAGAGAGATGCGATATCGCGTTTTAAGAAGCTTTAGAACTCTATGGCCTCGATGCGGAGACATCTGCAAACGCTATTTCCTAGCATGGAAGTGTCGCATTTACATTCTTTTGAAGTGAATACGAGGTATACATAATACTCCATAATGAATATTATATCTTATCATGAAACATAGAAGTGAGATGCTATATCGCGATTTAAGAAGCACTAGAACTCTATTGCTACGATGCGTAGACATCTGCAAACGTTCCTTCCAAGCAAGGAAGTGTCACATTCACATTCTTGTCAAGAGAAATCGACGTATACAGGACACTTCGCAATGAATATTGTATCTTATCACGAAACATAGGAATGAGATGCGGTAACGCGATTTAAGAAGCATTAGAAAACTTTTGCTACGATACGCAGACATCTGCAAACACTATTTAATAGCAAGGAAGTGTCGCATTTAGATTCTTTTGAAGTGAATACGAGGTATACATAACACTCCACAATGAATATTTCACCTTATCATGAAACATAGAAATAAGTAGCGATATTGCGTTCTAAGAAGCACTAGAACTCTATTGCTACGATACGTAGACATCTGCAAACGCTATTTCCTACCAAGGAAGTGTCGCATTTACATTCTTTTGAAGTGAATACGCGGTATACGTGACACTTCGCAAAGAATATTATATCTTATCATGAAACATAGAAGTGAGATGCGATATCGCGTTTTTGAGAAGCCACTAGAACTCTACTGCTACGATACGTAGACATCTGCAAACGCTATTTCCTAGCAAGGAGAGTCGCATTTACATTCTTTTGAATTGAATACGAGATATACATGACACTTCGCAATGAGAATTATATCTTATCATGAAACATAGAAGTGAGATGCGATATGGGCGTTTTAAGAAGCATTAGAACTCTATTGCTACGATACGTAGACATCTGCAAACGCTATTGCCTAGCATGCAAGTTTAGCATTTACATTCTTTTGAAGTGAATACGAGATATACATGACACATCGGAATGAATATTATATCTTATCATGAAACATAGGAATGAGATGTGTTATCGCGTTTTGTGAAGCATTAGAACTCTATTGCTACGATACGTAGATATCTGCAAACGCTATTTCCTAGCATTGAAGTTTCGCATTTAAATTCTTTTGCAGTTAATACGAGGTATACATGACATTTCGCAATGAATATTATATCTTATCTCGAAACATAGAAGTGAGATGCTATATCGCGATTTAAGAAGCACTAGAACTCATTGCTACGATGCGTAGACATCTGCAAACGTTATTTTCTAGCAAGGAGAGTCGCATTTACATTCTTTTGAAGTGAATACGAGATATACATCACACACCACAATGCATATTATATCTTATCATGAAAACATAGAATTGTGATGCGATATCCCGTTTTAAAAAGCACTAGAAGTCTATTTGCGTCGATACGTAGATATCTGGAAACGCTGCTTCCTAGGAAGGAAGTGTCGCATTTACATTCATTTGAAGTGAATATGAGGAGTACATGGCACTTCGCAATGGATATTATTATATATCTTATCATGAAACATAGAAATGAGATGCGATAATCGCGCTTTAAGAAGGGTTAGAAATCTATTGCTACGATACGTAGACATTTGCAAACGCTATTTCCTAGCAAGGAAGTGTCGCATTTACATTCTTTTGAAGTGAATACGAGGTATACATCACACACCACAATGCATATTATATCTTGTCATGACACATAGAATTGAGATGCGATATCGCGTTTTAAAAAGCAATAGACCCCTATTGCTACGATACGCAGACATCTGCAAACGCTATTTCCTAGCAAGGAAGCGTTGCATTTACATTCTTTTGAAGTGAATACGAGGTATACATCACACACCACAATGCATATTATATCTTATAATGAAACTTAGAATTGAGATGCGATATCGCGTTTTAAAAAGCAATAGAACCCTATTGGTACAATCCGTAGACATCTGCAAACGCTATTTCCTGGCAAGGAAATGTTTCATTTACATTCATTTGAAGTGTCTGCGAGGTATACATGACACTTCGCAATGAATAATATATCTTATCATGCGACATTGAAATGAGATGCGATATCGCGTTTTAAGATGCATTTGAACTCTATTTCTTCGATACGTAGACATCTGGAAACGCTATTCCGTCGGGAGGAAGTGTGGGGTTTACAGTCTCATCAAGTATTGACAAGATATAAATAACGCACAGCGTTGGACATTTCATCAAATCATGAGACATAGAAATGAGATGCGATATCGCGTTCTAAGAAGCATTAGAACTCTATTGCTACGATACGTAGATATCTGGAAATCCTATTTCTAGCAAGGAAGTGTCGCATTTACATTCTTTTGAAGTGAATACGAGGTATACATAACACTCTACAATGTATATTATATCTTATCATGAAACATAGAAATGCGACGCGATATCGCGATTTAAAAGGCATTAGAACTCTATTGCTACGATACGTAGACATCAGCTAACGCTATTTAACAGCAAGGTAGTGTCGTCTTTTCATTCTTTCGAAGTGAATACGAGGTATACATAACACTCTACAATGAATATTATATCTAACCATGAAACATAGAAATGAGTTGCGATATCGCGTTTTTAGAAACATTATAACTCGATTGCTACGATACGTAGACATCTGCAAACGCTATTTCGTAGCAAGGAAGTTTCGCATTTACATTCTTTTGTTGTGAATACGAGGTATGCATGACACTTCGCAATGAATATTATATCTTATCACGAAGCATATCAATGAGATGCGATAACGCGATTTAAGTAGCATTAGAACTCTATTGCTACGATACTTAGTCATCTGCAAGCGCTATTTCCTAGCAGGGAATAGTCACATTTACATTCTTTTGAAGTACATACGAGGTATATATGACACTTCGCAATGAACATTATTTCTTATCATGAAACATAGAAGTCAGATGCGATATCGCGTTTTAAAGAAGCATTAGAACTGTATTGCATCGATACGCAGACATCCAGAAACTCTATTACGTCGCAAGGAAGAGTGGGATTTACATTCTTTCGACGTGCAGACGAGATATACATAACGAGTTGCATTGAATACTACATCTTATCATGAGACAGAGAAATGAGATGCGATATCGCGTTTTATGGAGAATTAGAACACTATTGCTTCGATATGTAGTGTGACGTGGTGACGTCACAATGCTTGCTCACCCCCCCACCCTGCTTCAGTTAGACTAGCTCGCAGATCACCACCCATGCGAGAAGCGCGACACGGACAATCGCGATAGCTGTACTTGCGAGGAGCGTGAAATACGCTATGGTAGAATCTCCCCCCCCCCCCCCCCCCCCCCCGTTCTTTTCTCTCTCACCGTTCTACGGATTAGACTGGCGGGCTGATTGAAGTAGCGTCCCAGGAGACACCCCTTCGGCGGATTAAAATACCGTAGGTTCGCGGAAGGGCTGTGCGCCGAGGTAGCGTGACGGGCTCGACGGTGGAGGAGTCGGGAAGTGAGCAAGAAGATACCCTGAAGCCCGAGGGATACTCCTCTCTGCAACGATACGACCGTTGCCATAGCCCATGGAGTCGAACAGGATGGACTCCGTTTCTGAGAAGGACCTCCACCCCTGCCCTGAGCCCATGAAGAGGAAAATGCAAGATGCGCAGCGGAACTGCAGGTGAGCCGTGGAAAGCGCGGCGCGCGACACGCGCCGCAGTTCGAATAATACAGAGGACCCCCTCTAGACACACCAGAGGGGGCGATCAGGGAAGATCACCGAAATCCACCGATCGATGCCCCGAACAATACCGAAGCATATAGCCCTACCCAACCAAGGAGCCCTAAGGAGGATCTAAGGGGATGCGAAGACCCCCAGCAAACCTATATAACGAGCTAGCCAGCATGAAGACAGCCTCTACTTCTTAGCGATTTCTTACCGACTACTTAGAGACGACTTAGCGATGACTTAGCGAAGACTTAGCGAGCAACCTAGCAAACGATTGTGCGGAGCGATTTGGAGGAGAGAGAGAGAGAAAGAGAGAGAAGGACAGAGCGAGATCCAGAATTGTTGGAAGCGAGAGCGTGAGTCCTTATACGCTAAAGCGACCCATTTTTTCCTGCCGCATTTCTGATATCACGTATTGTATTTTGTATCGTATAACGGGTGGTGATCCCCGATCATTCGCGACGTGTCGTATAACATTTAGTAGTCCCGCGTCGAGGCAATATAGAAAGAAGCCGTGAGTTTAGTATCCCGCGACCCTAATTTGCGCACTCGGCTAGAAGTAGTCGAGCGAAGGAGTATTTCGAAACTTCGAGGGTTATCCTGCACCGGGTTTCCCCGGGTTGCGTGGTCTACTAGTTTTGTTACTTCTTGAGTAGCTGGCGCCCAAAGAGTCCCAGCCTCGCAGCTTCGAAATACTCGCTGGGTAGGAAATACTTTGTACTGTACTTGGCGTTGGCGAATCCGCGGACGGTCGCATCGCGCGGATACTTTGTACCCCGGATTAAACTCCTGCATACCCCTTTATTATTGGTTCTATATACCCCCTTTCTTGCGGCTTGTAAAGGGAAAACACGTCACAGTAGACATCGAAGGACGCTATTCCGTTCCAAAGATGTGTGGGATTTACATTCTTTTGAAGTGTTGACGAGATATACATTACGCCTTGGTATATATTATTATATTGGTATAGCATCTTATCATGAAACATAGGAATGTGGTGCGATGTCACCTTTTATGAAAAGTTACAGCTCTATAGCTTCGATACGTAGACATCTAGAAACGCTATTCCGTCGGGAGGAAGTGTGGGGTTTACAGTCTCATCAAGTATTGACAAGATATAAATAACGCACAGCGTTGGACATTTCATCAAATCATGAGACATAGAAATGAGATGCTATAACGCGTTTTATGAAGCATTAGAACTCCATTGCTGCGATACTTAGACATCTAGAAACGCTATTCCGTCGCAAGTATGTGTGTGATTAACATTCTCTTGAAGTATTGGCGAGATATACGTTACGGGTTGCATTGATTTACATCCTATCATGACAAACAACTACATTGCTACGGAATAGTGTTTCTAGACCCCTACGTATGGAATCAGTAGGGCTCCAATGCTTCTCAAAACGCGATAACGCATCTCATTCCTATGTTTCATGATAAGATATAATTCTCATTGCGAAGTGTCATGTATATCTCGTATTCACTTCAAAAGAATGTAAATGCGACTCTCCTTGCTAGGAAATAGCGTTTGCAGATGTCTACGTATCGTAGCAATAGAGTTCTAGTGCTTCTCAAAACGCGATATCGCATCTCACTTCTATGTTTCATGATAAGATATAATATTCATTGCGAAGCGTCATGTATACCTCGTACTCACATCACAAGAATGTAAAAGCGGCACTTCCTTCCTAGGAAGTAGCGCTTGCAGATGTCTACGTATCGAAGCAATAGTGTTCTAATGCTTCTCAGAACGCGATATGGCAACTCATTTCTATGTTTCACGATAAGCTATAATATTGATTCCGATGTGTCATGTATATCTCGTATTCACTTCAAAAGAATGTAAATGCTAAACTTCCATGCTAGGGAATAGCGTTTGCAGATGTCTACGTATCGTAGCAATAGAGTTCTAATGCTTCTCAAAACGCGATGTCGAAACTCATTCCTATGTTTCATGATAAGATGTAATATTCATTGCGAAGTGTCACGTATACCGCGTATTCACTTCAAAAGAATGTAAATGCGACACTTCCTTGGTAGGAAATAGCGTTTGCAGATTTCTACATATCGTAGCAATAGGGTCCTAATGCTACTTAAAACGAGATGTCGCATTTCATTTATATGATTCGTGATAAGATACAATATTCATTGTGGAGTCTTATGCGTACCTCGTATTCACTTCAAATGAATGTAAATGCGACACTTACATGCTAGGATATAGCGTTTGCAGATATCTACGTATCGTAGCAATAGAGTTCTAATGCTTCCTAAAACGCGATATCGCATCACACTTCTATGTTTCATGATAAGATATAATATTCATTGCGAAGTGTCATGTATACCTCGTATTCACTTCAAAAGAATGTAAATGCGACACTTACATGCTTGGAAATAGCGTTTGCAGATGTCTACGTATCGTAGCAATAGAGTTCTAATGCTTCTTAGAACGAGATGTCGCATTTCATACCTATGTTTCGTGATAAGATATAATATTCATTGTACAGTGTTATGTATACCTCGTATTCACTTCAAAAGAATGTAAATGCGACACTTCCATGCTAGGGAATAGCGTTTGCAGATGTCTACGTATCGTAGCAATAAAGTTCTAATGCTCCTTAAATCGCGATATCGCATCTCATTTATATGTCTCGTGATAAGATATAATATTCATTGCGAAGTGTCATGTATACCTCGTATTCACTTCAAAAGAATGTAAATGCGACGTTTCCATCCTTGGGAATATCGTTTGCAGATGTCTACTTATCGTAGCAAAAGGGTCCTAATGCTTCTTAAAACGCGATATCGCATCTCACATTTATGCTTCATGATAAGATATAATATTCATTGCGAAGTGTCATGTATACCTCGTATTCACTTCAAAAGAATGTAAATGCGACACTTCCATTATAGGAAATAGCGTTTGCAGATGTCTACGTATCGTAGCAATAGAGCTCCAATGCTTCTTAAAACGCAATATCGCATCTCACTTCTATGTTTCATGATAAGATATAATATTCATTATGGAGTGTCATGTATACCTCGTATTCACTTCAAAAGGATGTAAATGCGACACTTCCTTCCTAGAAAATAGCGTTTCCAGATGACTACGTTTGGAAACAATAGAGTTCTAATACTTCTTAAAACGAGATGTCGCATCTCATTTCTATGTTTCATGATAAGATATAATATTTATTGCGAAGTGTCATGTATGTCTCGTTTTCACTTCAAAAGAATGTAAATGCGAATCTTCCATGCTTGGAAATAGAGTTTGCAGATGTATACGTATCGTAGCAATGGGGTTCTAATGCTTCTTAAAACGCGATATCGCACCTCACTGCTATGTCTCATGATAAGATATAATATTAATTGCGAAGTGTCATGTATACCTTGTTTTCACTTCAAAAGAATGTAATTGCGACACTTCCTTGCTAGGAGGTATCGTTTGCAGATGTCTACGTATCGAAGCCATAGATTTCTAATGCTTCTTAAATCGCGATATCGCTTCTCATTTCCATGTTTCATGATAAGATATAATATTCATTGTGGAATGTTATGTATACATAGTATTCACTTCAAAAGAATGTAATTGCGACACTTCCTTGCTAGGAGGTATCGTTTGCAGATGTCTACGTATCGTAGCAATAGAATTCATTGTGGAGTGTTATGCATACCTCGTATTAACTTCAAAAGAATGTACATGCGGCATTTCCATGCTAGGAAATAGCGTTTACAGATTTCTACATATCGTAGCAATAGGGTTCTAATGCTTCCCAAAACGCGATATCGCATCTCACATCTTTGCTTCATGATAAGATATAATATTCATTGCGAAGTGTCATGTATACCTCGTATTCACTTCAAAAGAATGTAAATGCGACACTTACATGCTTGGAAATAGCGTTTGCAGATGTCTACGTATCGTAGCAATAGAGTTCTAATGCTTCTTAGAACGAGATGTCGCATTTCATACCTATGTTTCGTGATAAGATATAATATTCATTGTACAGTGTTATGTATACCTCGTATTCACTTCAAAAGAATGTAAATGCGACACTTCCATGCTAGGGAATAGCGTTTGCAGATGTCTACGTATCGTAGCAATAAAGTTCTAATGCTCCTTAAATCGCGATATCGCATCTCATTTATATGTCTCGTGATAAGATATAATATTCATTGCGAAGTGTCATGTATACCTCGTATTCACTTCAAAAGAATGTAAATGCGACACTTCCATTATAGGGAATAGCGTTTGCAGATGTCTACGTATCGTAGCAATAGAGCTCCAATGCTTCTTAAAACGCAATATCGCATCTCACTTCTATGTTTCATGATAAGATATAATATTCATTATGGAGTGTCATGTATACCTCGTATTCACTTCAAAAGGATGTAAATGCGACACTTCCATGCTGGGAAATAGCGTTTGCAGATATCTCCGCATCGAGGCAATAGGGTTCTAATGCTTCTTAAAACGTGATACCGCAACTCACTTCTATGTTTCATGATAAGATAGAATATTCATTGCGAAGTGTCATGTATACCTCGTATTCACTTCAAAAGAATGTAAATACGACTACTCCTTGCTAGGAAATAGCGTTTGCAGATGTCTACGTATCGTAGCAATAGCGTTCTAATGCTTCACAAAAAGCCATATCGCATCTCATTTCCATGTTTCGTGATAAGATATAATATTCATTGCGAAGTGTCATGTATACCTCGCATTCACTTCAAAAGAATGTAAATGAGACTAGTCCTCTCTAGGAAATAGCGTTTGCAGATGCCTACATATCGTAGCAATAAAATTCTAATGCTACTTAAATCGCGATATTGCATCTCATTTATATGTTTCGTGTAAAGATATAATATTCATTGCGAAGTCTCATGTATACCTCGTATTCACTTCAAAAGAATGCAAATGCGACACTTTCATGCTAGGAAATAGCGTTTGCAGATGTCTACGTGTCGTAGCAATAGAGTTCTAATGCTTCTTAAAACGCGATATCGCATCTCACATTTATGCTTCATGATAAGATATAATATTCATAGCGAAGAGTCATGTATACCTCGTATTCACTTCAATGGAATGTAAGTGCGACACTTCCATGCTAGGAAATAGCGTTTGCAGATGTCTACGTATCGTAGCAATAGAGTTCTAATGCTTCTTAAAACGCGATATCGCATCTCACTTTTATGCTTCATGATAAGGTATAATATTCATTGCGAAGTGTCATGTATACCGCGTATTCACTTCAAAAGAATGTAAATGCGACACTTCCATGCTAGGAAATAGCGTTTGCAGATGTCTACGTATCGTAGCAATAGAGTTCTAATGCTTCTTAAAACGCGATATCGCATCTCACATTTATGCTTCATGATAAGATATAATATTCATTGCGAAGTGTCATGTATACCTCGTATTCACTTCAAAAGAATGTAAATGCGACACTTCCTTGCTAGGATATAGTGTTTCCAGATGACCACGTATCGTAAGAATAGATTTTTAATATTTATTTAAACCGAGATGTCGCATCCCATTTCTATGTTTCATGATAAGATATAATATCCATTGCGAAGTGTCATGTATACCTCGTATTCGCTTCAAAAGAATGTAAATGCGACTCTTGCATGCAAGGAAATAGCGTTTGCAGATGTCTACGTATCGTAGTAATAGAGTTCTAAAGCTTCTTAGATCGCGATATCGCATCTCACTTCTATGTTTCATGATAAGATATAATATTCATTGCGAAATGTCACGTATACATCGTATTCACTTCAAAAGAATGTAAATGCGACATTTCCTTGCTAGGAAATAGTGTTTCCAGATGACCACGTATCGTAAGAATAGTGTTCTAATACTTCTTAAAACGAGATGTCGCATCTCATTTCTATGTTTCATGATATGACATAATATCCATTGCGAAGTGTCATGTATACCTCGTATTCACTTCAAAAGAATGTAAATGCGACACTTCCTTGCTAGGAAATAGTGTTTCCAGATGACCACGTATCGTAAGAATAGAGTTTTAATACTTATTTAAACCGAGATGTCGCATCCCATTTCTATGTTTCATGATAAGATATAATATCCATTGCGAAGTGTCATGTATACCTCGTATTCGCTTCAAAAGAATGTAAATGCGACACTTCCTTGCAAGGAAATAGCGTTTGCAGATGTCTACGTATCGTAGCAATGGAGTTCTTATGTTACTTAAAACGCGATATCGCATCTCATTTCTATGTTTCCTGGTAAGATATAATATGATTTGCGAAGTGTCATGTATTCCTCCTCTACACTTCAAATGAACGTAAATGCGACACTTCCTTGCCAGGAAATAGCGTTTGCAAATGTCTACCTATCGTATCAATAGTGTTCTAATGCTTCTTAAAACGCGATATCGCATCACATTTCTATGTTTCATGGTAAGATGTAATATGATTTGCGAAGTGTTATGTATTTCTCCTCTACACTTCAAATGAATGTAAATGCGACACTTCCTTGCAAAGAAATAGCGTTTGCAGATGTCTACGTATCGTAGCAATAGCTTTCTAATGCTTCTTAAAATGCGATATCGCATCTCATTTCTATGTTTCATGGTAAGATGTAATATGATTTGCGAAGTGTTATGTATACCTCGTCCACACTTCAAATGAATGTGAATGCGATACTTCCTCGCTAGGAAATAGCGTTTGCAGATGTCTACGTATCGTAGCAATAGAGTTCATATGATTCTTAAAACGCGATATCGCATTTCATTTCTATGTTTCATGGTAAGATATAACATGATTTGCGTAGTGTTATGTATTCCTCGTCTACACTTCAAGTGAATGTAAATGCGACACTTCCTTGCTAGGAAGTAGCGTCTGCAAATGTCTAGGTATCGTAGCTATAGAGTTCTAATGCTTCTTAAAACGAGATATTGCACATCATATCTATGCTTCATGATAAGTTATAATATTCATTGCGAAGTGTTATGCATTCCTCGTCTACGATTCAAATGAAAGTAAATGCGACACTTCCTTGCAAGGAAATAGCGTTTGCAGATGTCTAGGTATCGTAGCAATATAGTTCATATGATTCTTAGAATGCGATATCGCATCACATTTCTATGTTTCATGGTAAGATATAACATGATTTGCGAAGTGTCATGTATTCCTCGTCTACACTTCAAATGAATGTAAATGCGACACTTCCTTGCTAGGATATAGCGTTTGCAGATGTCTATGTATCGTAGCAATAGAGTTCTAATGCTTCTTAAAACGCGATATCGCATCTCATTTCTATGTTTCATGGTAAGATATAATATGATTTGCCAAGTGTTATGTATTCCTCGTCTACACTTCATGTGAATGTAAATGCGACACATCCTTGCAAGGAAATAACGATTGCAGATGTCTACGTATCGTAGCAATAGAGTTCATATGATACTTAAAACGCGATATCGTATCTCATTTCTATGTTTCATGGTAAGATGTAATATGATTTGCGAAGTGTTATGAATTCCTCGTCTACACTTCAAATGAATGTAAATGCGACACTTCCTTGCAAGGAAATAGCGTTTGCAGATGTCTACGTATCGAAGCAATAGAGGTCAAATGCTTCTTAAAACGAGATATTACATCTCATATCTATGTTTCATGATAAGATATAATATCCATTGCGAAGTGTTAAGCATTCCTCGTCTACGATTCAAATGAAAGTAAATGCGACACTTCCTTGCAAGGAAATAACGATTGCAGATGTCTACGTATCGTAGCAATAGAGTTCATATGATTCTTAAAACGCGATATCGCATCTCATTTCTATGTTTCATGATAAGATATAATATTCATTGCGAAGTGTCATGTATTCCTCGTCTACACTTCAAATGAATGTGAATGCGACACTTCCTCGCTAGGAAATAGCGTTTGCAGATGTATACGTATCGTAGCAATAGCTTTCTAATGCTTCTTAAAGCGCGATATCGCATCCGATTTCTATGTTTCATGGTAAGATGTAATATTATTTGCGAAGTGTTATGTACTCCTCGTCTACACTTCAAATGAATGTGAATGCGACACTTCCGCGCTAGGAAATAGCGTTTGCAGATGTCTACGTATCGTAGCAATATATTTCTAATGCTTCTTAAAACGCGATATCGCATCTCATTTCTATGTTTCATGGTAAGATATAATATGATTTGCGAAGTGTTATGTATTCCTCGTCAACACTTCAAATGAATGTAAATGCGACACTTCCTTGCAAGGAAATAGCGTTTGCTGATGTCTACGTATCGAAGCAATAGAGTTCTAATGCTCCTTAAAACGAAATATTGCATCTCATATCTATGTTTCTTGATAAGATATAATATTCATTGCGAAGTGTTATGCATTCCTCGTCTACGATTCAAATGAATGTAAATGCGACACTTAGTTGCAAGGAAATAGCGTTTGCAGATGTCTACGTATCGTAGGAATGGAGTTCTTATGATTCATAAAATGCGATATCGTATCTCATTTCTATGTTTCATGGTAAGATATAATATGATTTGCGAAGTGTCATGTATTACTCGTCTACACTTCAAATGAATGTAAATGAGACACTTCCTTGCTAGGATATAGCGTCTGCAGATGTCTACGTATCGAAGCAATAGAGTACAAATGCTTCTTAAAACGAGATATTGCATCTCATATCTATGTTTCATGATAAGATATAATATTCACTGCGAAGTATCATGTATTCCTCGTCCACACTTCAAATGATTGTGAATGCGACACTTCCTCGCAAGGAAATAGCGTTTGCAGATGTCTACGTATCGTAGCAATAGAGTTCATATGATTCTTAAAACACGATATCGCATCTCATTTCTATGGTTCATGGTAAGATATAATATGATTTGCGAAGTGTTATGCATTCCTCGTCTACACTTCAAATGAATGTTAATGCGACACTTCCTCGCTAGGAAGTAGCGTTCGCAGATGTCTACGTATCGTAGCAATAGATTTCTAATGCTTCTTAAAACGCGATATCGCATCTCATTTCTATGTTTCATGGCAAGATATAATATGATTTGCGAAGTGTTATGTATTCCTCGTCTACACTTCAAATGAATGTAAATGCGACACTTCCTTGCTAGGAAATAGCGTCTGCAGATGTCTAGATATCGTAGCGATAGTGTTCTAATGCTTCTTAAAACGCGATATCGCATCTCATTTCTATGTTTCATGGTAAGATATATTATGATTTGCGTAGTGTTATGTATTCCTCGTCTACACTTCGAATGAATGTGAATGCGACACTTCCTCGCTAGGAAATAGCGTTTGCAGATGTCTACGTATCGAAGCAATAGAGTTCAAATGCATCTTAAAACGAGATATTGCATCTCATATCTATGTTTCATGATAAGAAATAATATTCATTGAGAAGTGTTATGCATTCCGCGTCTACGATTCAAATGAATGTAAATGCGACACTTCCTTGCAAGGAAATAGCGTTTGCAGATGTCTACGTATCGTAGCAATAGAGTTCTTATGATTCTTAAAACGCGATATCGCATCTCATTTCTATGTTTCATGGTAAGATATAATATGATTTGCGAAGTGTTATGTATTCCTCGTCTACACTTCATGTGAATGTAAATGCGACACATCCTTGCAAGGAAATAGCGTTTGCAGATGTCTACGTATCGAAGCAATAGAGTTCAAATGCTTCTTAAAACGAGATATTGCATCTCATATCTATGTTTCATGATAAGATATAATATTCATTGCGAAGTGTTATGCATTCCTCGTCTGCGATTCAAATGAAAGTAAATGCGACACTTCCCTGCAAGGAAATAACAATTGCAGACGTCTACGTATCGTAGCAATAGAGTTCATATGATCCTTAAAACGCGACACCGCATCCCATTTCTATGTTTCATTGTAAGATATAACATGATTTGCGAAGTGTTATGTATTCCTCGTCTACACTTCAGATGAATGTGAATGCGATACTTCCTCGCTAGGAAATAGCGTTTGCAGATGTCTACGTATCGTAGCAATAGCTTTCTAATGCTTCTTAATACGGGATATCGCATCTCATTTCTATGTTTCATGGTAAGATATAACATGATTTGCGAAGTGTTGTGTATTCCTCGTCTACACTTCAAATGAATGTGAATGCGATACTTCCTCGCTAGGTAATAGCGTTTGCAGATGTCTACGTATCGTAGCAATAGCTTTCTAATGCTTCTCAAAACGCGATATCGCATCTCATTTCTATGTTTCGTGGTAAGATATAATATGATTTGCGAAGTGTTATGTATTCCTCCTCTTCACTTCAAATGAATGTAAATGCGACACTTCCTTGCAAGGAAATAGCGTTTGCAGTTGTCTACCTATCGTAGCAATAGTGTTCTAATGCTTCTTAAAACGAGATATCACATCTCATTTCTATGTTTCATGGTAAGATATAATATGATTTGCGAAGTGTTATGTATTCCTCGTCTACACTTCAAATGAATGTAAATGCGACACTTCCTTGCAAGGAAATAGCGTTTGCTGATGTCTACGTAGCGAAGCAATAGAGTTCAAATGCTTCTTAAAACGAGATATTGCATCTCATATCTATGTTTCATGACAAGATATAATATACATTGCGAAGTGTTATGCATTCCTCGTATGCGATTCAAATGAATGTAAATGCGACACTTTCTTGCAAGGAAATAGCGTTTGCAGATGTCTACGTTTCGTAGCTATAGATTTCTAATGCTTCTTAAAACGCGATATCGAATCTCATTTCTATGTTTCATGGTAAGATATAATATGATTTGCGAAGTGTTATGTATTCCTCGTCTACACCTCAAATGAATGTAAATGCGACACTTCCTTGCTAGGAAATAGCGTTTGCAGATGTCTTCGTATCGTAGCAATAGAGTTCTTATGATTCTTAAAACGCGATATCGCATCTCATTTATATGTTTCATGGTGAGATATAATATGATTTGCGAAGTGTCATGTATTCCTCGTCTACATTTCAAATGAATGTGAATGCGACACTTCCTCGCTAGGAAATAGCGTTTGCAGATGTCTACGTATCGTAGCAATAGAGTTCATATGATTCTTAAAACGCGATATCGCATCTCATTTCTATGTTTCATGGTAAGATATAACATGATTTGCGAAGTGTTATGTATTCCTCGTCTACACTTCAAATGAATGTGAATGCGTTACTTCCTCGCTAGGAAATAGCGTTTGCAGATATCTACGTATCGTAGCAATAGCTTTCTAATACTTCTTAAAACGCGATATCGCATCTCATTTCTATGTTTCATGGTAAGATATAATATGATTTGCGAAGTGTTATGTATTCCTCATCTGCACTTCAAATGAATGTAAGTGCGACACTTCCTTGCAAGGAAATAGCGTTTGCAGATGTCTACGTGTCGTAGCAATAGAGTTCTTATGATTCTTAAAACGCGATATCGCACCTCATTTCTATGTTTCATGGAAAGATATAATGATTTGCGAAGTGTTATGCATTCCTCGTCTACACTTCAAGTGAATGTAAATGCGACACTTCCTTGCTAGGAAATAGCTTCTGCAGATGTCTAGGTATCGTAGCGATAGAGTTCGAATGCTTCTTAAAACGCGATATCGCATCTCATTTCTATGTTTCATGGTAAGATGTAATATGAATTGCGAAGTGTTATGTATTCCTCCTCTACACTTCAAATGAATGTAAATGCGACACTTCCTAGCTAGGAAATAGCGTCTGCAGATGTCTAGGTATCGTAGCAATAGAGTTCTAATGCTTCTTAAAACGCGATATCGCATCTCATTTCTATGTTACATGGTAAGATGTAATATGATTTGCGAAGTGTTTTGTATTCCTCGTCTACACTTCAAATGAATGTAAATGCGACACTTCCTTGCAAGGAAATAGCGTTTGCTGATGTCTACGTATTGAAGCAATAGAGTTCTAATGCTTCTTTAAACCCGATATCGCATCTCATTTCCATGTTTCATGGTAAGATATAATATGATTTGCGAAGTGTTATGTATTCCTCGTCTACACTTCAAATGAATGTAAATGCGACACTTCTTTGCAAGGAAATAGCGTTTGCAGTTGTTTACCTATCGTAGCAATAGTGTTCTAATGCTTCTTAAACCGAGATATCGCATTTCATCCCTATGTTTCATGGTAAGATATAATATGATTTGCGAAGTGTTATGTATTCTTCGTCTACACTTCAAATGAATGTAAATGCGACACTTCCTTGCAAGGAAATAGCGTTTGCTGATGTCTACGTATTGAAGCAATTGGGTTCAAATGCTTCTTAAAACGAGATATTGCATCACATATCTATGTTTCATGATAAGATATAATATTCATTGCGAAGTGTTATGCATTCCTCGTATGCGATTCAAATGAATGTAAATACGACACTTCCTTGCAAGGAAATAGCGTTTGCAGTTGTCTACGTATCGTAGCAATAGAGTTCTTATGATTCTTAAAACGCGATATCGCATCTCATTTCTATCTTTCATGGTAAGATATAATATGATTTACGAAGTGTCATGTATTCCTCGTCTACTATTCAAATGAGTGTAAATGCGACACTTCCTAGCAAGGAAATAGCGTTTGCAGATGTCTACGTATCGTAGCTATAGATTTCTAATGCTTCTTAAAACGCGATATCGCATCTCATTTCTATGTTTCATTGTAAGATATAATATGATTTGCGAAGTGTTATGTATTCCTCGTCTACACTTCAAATGAATGTAAATGCGACACTTCCTTGCTAGGAAATAGCGTCTGCAGATGTCTAGGTATCGTAGCGATAGAGTTCTAATGCTTCTTTAAACGCGATATCGCATCTCATTTCTATGTTTCATGGTAAGATATAATATGATTTGCGAAGTGTTATGTATTCCTCGTCTACACTTCAAATGAATGTAAATGCGACACTTCCTTGCAAAGAAATAGCGTTTGCAGATGTCTACGAATCGTAGCAATAGATATGTAATGCTTCTTAAAACGCTATATCGCATCTCATTTCTACGTTTCATGGTAAGATATAATATGATTTGCGAAGTGTCATGTATTCCTCGTCTACTATTCAAATGAGTATAAATGCGTCACTTCCTAGCAAGGAAATAGCGTTTGCAGATGTGTAGGTATCGTAGCAATAGATTACTAATGCTTCTTAAAACGCGATATCGCATCTCATTTCTATGTTTCATGGTAAGGTATAATATGATTTGAGAAATGTCATGTATTCCTCGTCTACACTTCAAATGAATGTAAATGCGACACTTCCATGCTAGGAAATAGCGTCTGCAGATATCTAGGTATCGTAGCAATAGAGTTCAAATGCTTCTTAAAACGAGTTATTGCATCTCATATATATGTTTCATGATAAGATATAATATTCATTGCGAAGAGTTATGCATTCCTCGTCTGCGATTCAAATGAAAGTAAATGCGACACTTCCCTGCGAGGAAATAACAATTGCAGACGTCTACGTATAGTAGCAATAGAGTTCATATGATCCTTAAAACGCGACATCGCATCTCATTTCTATGTTTCATTGTGAGATATAACATGATTTGCGAAGTGTTATGTATTCCTCGTCTACACTTCAGATGAATGTGAATGCGATACTTCCTCGCTAGGAAATAGCGTTTGCAGATGTCTACGTATCGTAGCAATAGCTTTCTAATTCTTCTTAATACGGGATATCGCATCTCATTTCTATGTTTCATGGTAAGATATAACATGATTTGCGAAGTGTTGTGTATTCCTCGTCTACACTTCAAATGAATGTGAATGCGATACTTCCTCGCTAGGTAATAGCGTTTGCAGATGTCTACGTATCGTAGCAATAGCTTTCTAATGCTTCTCAAAACGCGATATCGCATCTCATTTCTATGTTTCGTGGTAAGATGTAATATGATTTGCGAAGTGTTATGTATTCCTCCTCTTCACTTCAAATGAATGTAAATGCGAGACTTCCTTGCAAGGAAATAGCGTTTGCAGTTGTCTACCTATCGTAGCAATAGTGTTCTAATTCTTCTTAAAACGAGATATCACATCTCATTTCTATGTTTCATGGTAAGATATAATATGATTTGCGAAGTGTTATGTATTCCTCGTCTACACTTCAAATGAATGTAAATGCGACACTTCCTTGCAAGGAAATAGCGTTTGCTGATGTCTACGTATCGAAGCAATAGAGTTCAAATGCTTCTTAAAACGAGATATTGCACCTCATATCTATGTTTCATGACAAGATATAATATTCATTGCGAAGTGTTATGCATTCCTCGTATGCGATTCAAATGAATGTAAATGCGACACTTTCTTGCAAGGAAATAGCGATTGCAGTTATCTACGTATCGTAGCAATAGAGTTCTTATGATTCTTAAAACACGATATCGCATCTCATTTCTATCTTTCATGGTAAGATATAATATGATTTGCGAAGTGTCATGTATTCCTCGTCTACTATTCAAATGAGTGTAAATGCGACACTTCCTAGCAAGGAAATAGCGTTTGCAGATGTCTACGTTTCGTAGCTATAGATTACTAATGCTTCTTAAAACGCGATATCGCATCTCATTTCTATGTTTCATGGTAAGATATAATATGATTTGCGAAGTGTTATGTATTCCTCGTCTACACTTCAAATGAATGTAAATGCGACACTTCCTTGCTAGGAAATAGTGTTTGCAGATGTCTTCGTATTGTAGCAATAGAGTTCTTATGATACTTAAAACGCGATATCGCATCTCATTTCTATGTTTCATGGAAAGATATAATATGATTTGCGAAGTGTTATGTATTCCTCGTCTACACTTCAAGTGAATGTAAATGCGACACTTCCTTGCTAGGAAATAGCTTCTGCAGATGTCTAGGTATCTTAGCGATAGAGATCGAATGCTTCTTAAAACGCGATATCGCATCTCATTTCTATGTTTCATGGTAAGATGTAATATGATTTGCGAAGTGTTATGTATTCCTCCTCTACACTTCAAATAAATGTAAATGCGACACTTCCTAGCTAGGAAATAGCGTCTGCAGATGTCTAGGTATCGTAGCAATAGAGTTCTAATGCTTCTTAAAACGCGATATCGCACCTCATTTCTATGTTTCATGGTAAGATATAATATGATTTGCGAAGTGTTATGTATTCCTCGTCTACACTTCAAATGAATGTAAATGCGACACTTCCTTGCTAGGAAATAGCGTCTGCAGATGTCTAGGTATGGTAGCGAGAGAGTTCTAATGCTTCCTTAAACGCGATATCGCATCTCATTTCCATGTTTCATGGTAAGATATAATATGATTTGCGAAGTGTTTTGTATTCCTCGTCTACACTTCAAATGAAAATGCGACACTTCCTTGCAAGGAAATAGCGTTTGCTGATGTCTACGTATTGAAGCAATAGAGTTCTAATGCTTCTTTAAACGCGATATCGCATCTCATTTCCATGTTTCATGGTAAGATATAATATGATTTGCGAAGTGTTATGTATTCCTTGTCTACACTTCAAATGAATGTAAATGCGACACTTCCTTGCAAGGAAATAGCGTTTGCAGATGTCTACGTATCGTAGCAATAGAGTTCTTATGATTCTTAAAACGCGATATCGCATCTCATTTCTATGTTTCATGGTAAGATATAATATGATTAGCGAAGTGTTATGTATTCCTCGTCTACACTTCATGTGAATGTAAATGCGACACATCCTTGCAAGGAAATAGCGTTTGCAGATGTCTACGTATCGAAGCAATAGTGTTCAAATGCTTCTTAAAACGAGATATTGCATCTCATATCTATGTTTCATGATAAGATATAATATTCATTGCGAAGTGTTGTGCATTCCGCGTCTACGATTCAAATGAATGTAAATGCGACACTTCCTTGCAAGGAAATAGCGTTTGCAGATGTCTACGTATCGTAGCAATAGAGTTCTTATGATTCTTAAAACGCGATATCGCATCTCATTTCTATGTTTCATGGTAAGATATAACATGATTTGCCAAGTGTTATGTATTCCTCGTCTACACTTCAAATAAATGTGAATCCGATTCTACCTCGCTAGGAAATAGCGTTTGCAGATGTCTACGTATCATAGCAATAGCTTTCTAATGCTTCTTAAAACGCGATATCGCATCTCACTTCTATGTTTCATGGTAAGATATAATATGATTTGCGAAGTGTTATGTATTCCTCGTCTAAACTTCAAGTGAATGTAAACGTGACACTTCCGTGCTAGGAAATAGCGTCTGCAGATGTCTAAGTATCGAAGCAATAGAGTTCAAATGCTTCTTAAAACAAGATATTGCATCTCATATCTATACTTCGTGATAAGATATAATATTCATCGCGAAGTGTTATGCATTCTTCGTATGCGATTCAAATGAATGTAAATGCGACACTTCCTTGCAAGGATATAGCGTTTGCAGTTGTCTACGTATCGTAGCAATAGAGTTCTTATGACTCTTAAAACGCGATATCGCATCTCATATCTATCTTTCATGGTAAGATATAATATTCATTGCGAAGTGTTATGTATTCCTCGTCTACACTTCAAATGAATGTGAATGCGACACTTCCTCGCTAGGAAATAGCGTTTGCAGATGTCTACGTATCGTAGCAATAGATTTCTAATGCTTCTTAAAACGCGATATCGCATCTCATTTCTATGTTTCATGGCATGATATAATATGATTTGCGAAGTGTTATGTATTCCTCGTCTACACTTCAAATGAATGTAAATGCGACACTTCCTTGCAAAGAAATAGCGTTTGCAGATGTCTAGGTATCGAAGCAATAGAGTTCAAATGCTTCTTAAAACAAGATATTGCATCTCATATCTATATTTCGTGATAAGATATAATATTCATTGCGAAGTGTTATGCATTCCTCGTATGCGATTCAAATGAATGTAAATGCGACACTTCCTTGCAAGGAAATAGCGTTTGCAGATGTCTACGTATCGTAGCAATAGAGTTCATATGATTCTTAAAACGCGATATCGCATCTCATTTCTATGTTTCATGGTAAGGTATAATATGATTTGCGAAGTGTCATGTATTCCTCGTCTACACTTCAAATGAATGTAAATGCGACACTTCCTTGCTAGGAAATAGCGTCTGCAGATGTCTAGGTATCGTAGCAATAGAGTTCTTATGATTCTTAAAACGCGATATCGCATCTCATTTCTATGTTTCATGGTAAGATATAACATGATTTGCGTAGTGTTATGTATTCCTCGTCTACACTTCTAATGAATGTGAATGCGATACTTACTCGCTAGGAAATAGCGTTTGCAGATGTCTACGTATCGTAGCAATAGCTTTCTAATGCTTCTTAAAACGCGATATCGCGTCTCATTTCTATGTTTCATGGTAAGATATAATATGATTTGCGAAGTGTTATGTATTCCTCGTCTACACTTCAAATGAATGTAAATGCGACACTTCCGTGCTAGGAAATAGCGTCTGCAGATGTCTAGGTATCGTAGCGATAGAGTTCTAATGCTTCTTTAAACGCGATATCGCATCTCATTTCCATGTTTCATGGTAAGATATAATATGATTTGCGAAGTGTTATGTATTCCTCGTCTACACTTCAAATGAATGTAAATGCGACTCTTCTTTGCAAGGAAATAGCGTTTGCAGATGTCTACCTATCGTAGCAATTGAGTTCTAGTGATTCTTAAAACGCGATATCGCATCTCATTTCTATGTTTCATGGTAAGGTATAATATGATTTGCGAAGTGTCATGTATTCCTCGTCTACACATCAAATGAATGTGAATGCGATACTTCCTCGCTAGGAAATAGCGTATGCAGATGTCTACGTATCTTGGCAATAGCTTTCTAATGCTTCTTAAAACGCGATATCGCATCTCATTTCTATGTTTCATGGTAAGATATAATATAACTTGCGAAGTGTTATGTATTCCTCCTCTACACTTCAAATGAATGTAAATGCGACACTTCCTTTCAAGGAAATAGCGTTTGCAGTTGTCTACCTTTCGTAGCAATAGTGTTCTAATGCTTCTTAAAACGAGATATCGCATCTCATTCCTATGTTTCATGGTAAGATATAATATGATTTGCGAAGTGTTATGTATTCCTCGTCTACACATCAAATGAAGGTAAATGCGACACTTCCTTGCAAGGAAATAGCGTTTGCTGATATCTACGTATCGAAGCAATAGAGTTCAAATGCTTCTTAAGACGAGAAATTGCATCTCATGTCTATGTTTCATGATGAGATATAATATTCATTGCGAAGTGTTATGTATTCCTCGTCTACACTTCAAATGAATGTAAATGCGACACTTCCTTGCAAGGAAGTAGCGATTGCAGATGTCTACGTATCGAAGCAATAGGATTCTTATGATTATTAAAACGCGATATCGCATCTCATTTCTATGTTTCATGGTAAGATATAATATGATTTGCGAAGTGTCATGTATTCCTCGTCTACACTTCAAATGAATGTGAATGCGATACTTCCTCGCTAGGAAATAGCGTATGCAGATGTCTACGTATCGTAGCAATAGCTTTCTAATGCTTCTTAAAACGCGATATCGCATCACATTTCTATGTTTCATGGTAAGATATAGTATGATTTGCGAAGTGTTATGTATTCGTCGTCTACACTTCAAATGAATGTAAATGCGACACTTCCTTGCAAGGAAATAGCGTTTGCAGTTGTCTACCCATCGTAGCAATAGTGTTCTAATGCTTCTTAAAACGAGATATCGCATCTCATTTCTATGTTTCATGGTAAGATATAATATGATTTGCGAAGTGTTATGTATTCCTCGTCTACACTTCAAATGAATGTAAATGCGACACTTCCTTGCAAAGAAATAGCGTTTGCAGATGTCTACGTATAGTAGCAATAGATATGTAATGCTTCTTAAAACGCGATATCGCATCTCATTTCTACGTTTCATGGTAAGATATAATATGATTTGCGAAGTGTCATGTATTCCTCGCCTACTATTCAAATGAGTGTAAATGCGACACTTCCTAGCAAGGAGATAGCGTTTGCAGATGTCTACGTATCGTAGACATAGACTTCAAATGCTTCTTAAAACGCGATATCGCATCTCATTTCTATGTTTCATGGTAAGATATAATATGATTTGCGAAGTGTTATGTATTCCTCGCCTACACTTCAAATGAATGTAAATGCGACACTTCCTTGCAAAGAAATAGCGTTTGCAGATGTCTACGTATCGTAGTAATAGATATGTAATGCTTCTTAAAACGCGATATCGCATCTCATTTCTATGTTTCATGGTAAGATATAACATGATTTGCGAAGTGTTATGTATTCCTCGTCTACACTTCAAATGAATGTAAATGCGACACTTCCTTGCAAAGAAATAGCGTTTGCAGATGTCTACGTATAGTAGCAATAGATATGTAATGCTTCTTAAAACGCGATATCGCATCTCATTTCTACGTTTCATGGTAAGATATAATATGATTTGCGAAGTGTTATGTATTCCTCGTCTACACTTCAAATGAATGTAAATGCGACACTTCCTTGCAAAGAAACAGCGTTTGCAGATGTCTACGTATCGTAGCAATAGATATGTAATGCTTCTTAAAACGCGATATCGCATCTCATTTCTATGTTTCATGGTAAGATATAATATGATTTGTGAAGTGTTATGTATTCCTCGTCTACACTTCAAATGTATGTAAATGCGACACTTCCTTGCAAGGAAATAGCGTTTGCAGATGTCTACGTATCGTAGCAATAGATATGTAATGCTTCTTAAAACGCGATATCGCAACTCATTTCTATGTTTCATGGTAAGATATAATATGATTTGCGAAGTGTTATGTATTCCTCGTCTACACTTCAAATGAAAGTAAATGCGACACTTCCTTGCAAAGAAATATCGTTTGCAGATGTCTACGTATCGTAGCAATAGATATGTAATGCTTCCTAAAACGCGATAACGCATCTCCTTTCTATGTTTCATGGTAAGATATAATATGATTTGCGAAGTGTCATGTATTCCTCGTCTACACTTCAAATGAATGTAAATGCGACACTTCCTTGCTAGGAAATAGCGTCTGCAGATGTCTAGGTATCGTAGCAATAGAGTTCTAATGCTTCTTATAACGCGATATCGCATCTCATTTCTATGTTTCATGGTAAGATGTAATATGATTTGCGAAGTGTTATGTATTCCTCGTCTACACTTCAAATGAATGTAAATGCGACACTTCCTTGCAAGGAAGTAGCGATTGCAGATGTCTACGTATCGAAGCAATAGGATTCTTATGATTATTAAAACGCGATATCGCATCTCATTTCTATGTTTCATGGTAAGATATAATATGATTTGCGAAGTGTCATGTATTCCTCGTCTACACTTCAAATGAATGTGAATGCGACACTTCCTCGCTAGGAAATAGCGTTTGCAGATGTCTACGTATCGTAGCAATAGAGTTCATATGATTCTTAAAACGCGATATCGCATCTCATTTCTGTGTTTCATGGTAAGATATAACATGATTTGCGAAGTGTTATGTATTCCTCGTCTACACTTCAAATGAATGTGAATGCGATACTTCCTCGCTAGGAAATAGCGTATGCAGATGTCTACGTATCGTAGCAATAGCTTTCTAATGCTTCTTAAAACGCGATATCGCATCTCATTTCTATGTTTCATGGTAAGATATAATATGATTTGCGAAGTGCTACGTTATCCTCGTCTACACTTCAAATGAATGTAAATGCGACACTTCCTTGCAAAGAAATAGCGTTTGCAGATATCTACGTATCGTAGCAATAGGTATGTAATGCTTCATAAAACGCGATATCGCATCTCATTTCTACGTTTCATGGTAAGATATAATATGATTTGCGAAGTGTCATGTATTCCTCGTCTACTATTCAAATGAGTGTAAATGCGACACTTCCTAGCAAGGAGATAGCGTTTGCAGATGTCTACGTATCGTAGCCATAGATTTCAAATGCTTCTTAAAACGCGATATCGCATCTCATTTCTATGTTTCATGGTAAGATATAACATGATTTGCGAAGTGTCATGTATTCCTCGTCTACACTTCAAATGAATGTAAATGCTACACTTCCTTGCTAGGAAATAGCGTCTGCAGATGTCTAGGTATCGTAGCAATAGAGTTCTAATGCTTCTCATAACGCGATATCGCATCTCATTTCTACGTTTCATGGTAAGATGTAATATGATTTGCGAAGTGTTATGTATTCCTCGTCTACACTTCAAATGAATATAAATGCGACACTTCCTTGCAAGGAAGAAGCGATTGCAGATGTCTACGTATCGAAGCAATAGAGTTCTTATGATTCTTAAAACGCGATATCGCATCTCATTTCTATGTTTCATGGTAAGATATAATATGGTTTGCGAAGTGTCATGTATTCCTCGTCTACACTTCAAATGAATGTGAATGCGACACTTCCTCGCGAGGAAATAGCGTTTGCAGATGTCTACGTATCGTAGCAATAGAGTTCATATGATTCTTAAAACGCGATATCGCATCTCATTTCTATGTCTCATGGTAAGATATAACATGATTTGCGAAGTGTTATGTATTCCTCGTCTACACTTCAAATGAATGTGAATGCGATACTTCCTCGCTAGGAAATAGCGTATGCAGATGTCTACGTATCGTAGCCATAGATTTCAAATGCTTCTTAAAACGCGATATCGCATCTCATTTCTATGTTTCATGGTAAGATATAATATGATTTGCGAAGTGCTACGTATTCCTCGTCTACACTTCAAATGAATGTAAATGCGACACTTCCTTGCAAAGAAATAGCGTTTGCAGATGTCTACGTATCGTAGCAATAGTGTTCTTATGATTCTTAAAACGCGATATCGCATCTCATTTCTATGTTTCATGGTAAGATGTAATATGATTTGCGAAGTGTTATGTATTCCTCGTCTGCACTTCAAATGAATGTAAATGCGACACTTCCTTGCTAGGAAATAGCGTCTGCAGATGTCTAGGTATCGTAGCAATACAGTTCTAATGCTTCTTATAACGCGATATCGCATCTCATTTCTATGTTTCTTGGTAAGGTGTAATATGATTTGCGAAGTGTTATGTATTCCACGTCTACACTTCAAATGGATGTAAATGCGGCACTTCCTTGCAAGGAAGTAGCGATTGCAGATGTCTACGTATCGAAGCAATAGAGTTCTTATGATTCTTAAAACGCGATATCGCATCTCATTTCTATGTTTCATGGTAAGATATAATATGATTTGCGAAGTGTCATGTATTCCTCGTCTACACTTCAAATGAATGTGAATGCGACACTTCCTCGCTAGGAAATAGCGTTTGCAGATGTCTACGTATCGTAGCAATAAAGTTCATATGATACTTAAAACGCGATATCGCATCTCATTTCTATGTTTCATGGTAAGATATAACATGATTTGCGAAGTGTTATGTATTCCTCGTCTACACTTCAAATGAATGTGAATGCGATACTTCCTCGCTAGGAAATAGCGTATCCAGATGTCTACGTATCGTAGCAATAGCTTTCTAATGCTTCTTGAAACGCGATATCGCATCACATTTCTATGTTTCATGGTAAGATATAATATGATTTGCGAAGTGTTATGTATTCCTCGTCTACACTTCAAATGAATGTAAATGCGACACTTCCTTGCAAGGAAATAGCGTTTGCAGATGCCTACCTATCGTAGCAATAGCGTTCTAATGCTTCTTAAAGCGCGATATCGCATCTCATTTCTATGTTTCATGGTAAGATATAATATGATTTGCGAAGTGTTATGTATTCCTCGTCAACACTTCAAATGAATGTATATGCGACACTTCCTTGCAAAGAAATAGCGTTTGCAGATGTCTACGTATCGTAGCAATAGATATGTAATGCTTCTTAAAACGCGATATCGCATCTCATTTCTATGTTTCATGGTAAGATATAATATGATTTGCGAAGTGTCATGTATTCCTCGTCTACACTTCAAATGAATGTAAATGCGACACTTCCTTGCTAGGAAATAGCGTCTGCAGATGTCTAGGTATCGTAGCAATAGAGTTCTAATGCTTCTTATAACGCGATATCGCATCTCATTTCTATGTTTCATGGTAAGATGTAATATGATTTGCGAAGTGCTATGTATTCCTCGTCTACACTTCAAATGAATGTAAATGCGACACTTCCTTGCAAGGAAATAGCGATTGCAGATGTCTACGTATCGAAGCACTAGGATTCTTATGATTATTAAAACGCGATATCGCATCTCATTTCTATGTTTCATGGTAAGATATAATATGATTTGCGAAGTGTCATGTATTCCTCGTCTACACTTCATATGAATGTGAATGCGACACTTCCTCGCTAGGAAATAGCGTTTGCAGAAGTCTACGTATCGTAGCAATAGAGTTCATATGATTCTTAAAACGCGATATCGCATCTCATTTCTATGTTTCATGGTAAGATATAACATGATTTGCGAAGTGTTATGTATTCCTCGTCTACACTTCAAATGAATGTGAATGCGATACTTCCTCGCTAGGAAATAGCGTATGCAGATGTCTACGTATCGTAGCAATAGCTTTCTAATGCTTCTTAAAACGAGATATCGCATCTCATTTCTATGTTTCATGGTAAGATATAATATGATTTGCGAAGTGCTACGTATCCCTCGTCTACACTTCAAATGAATGTAAATGCGACACTTCCTTGCAAAGAAATAGCGTTTGCAGATATCTACGTATCGTAGCAATAGGTATGTAATGCTTCATAAAACGCGATATCGCATCTCATTTCTACGTTTCATGGTAAGATATAATATGATTTGCGAAGTGTCATGTATTCCTCGTCTACTATTCAAATGAGTGTAAATGCGACACTTCCTAGCAAGGAGATAGCGTTTGCAGATGTCTACGTATCGTAGCCATAGATTTCAAATGCTTCTTAAAACGCGATATCGCATCTCATTTCTATGTTTCATGGTAAGATATAACATGATTTGCGAAGTGTTATGTATTCCTCGCCTACACTTCAAATGAATGTAAAGGCGAAACTTCCTTGCAAAGAAATAGCGTTTGCAGATGTCTACGTATAGTAGCAATAGATATGTAATGCTTCTTAAAACGCGATATCACATCTCATTTCTACGTTTCATGGTAAGATATAATATGATTTGCGAAGTGTCTTGTATTCCTCGTCTACTATTCAAATGAGTGTAAATGCGACACTTCCTAGCAAGGAGATAGCGTTTGCAGATGTCTACGTATCGTAGCCATAGATTTCAAATGCTTCTTAAAACGCGATATCGCATCTCATTTCTATGTTTCATGGTAAGATATAACATGATTTGCGAAGTGTTATGTATTCCTCGTCAACACTTCAAATGAATGTAAATGCGACACTTCCTTGCAAAGAAATAGCGTTTGCAGATGTCTACGTATCGTAGCAATAGATATGTAATGCTTCTTAAAACGCGATATCGCATCTCATTTCTATGTTTCATGGTAAGATATAATATGATTTGCGAAGTGTCATGTATTCCTCGTCTACACTTCAAATGAATGTGAATGCGACACTTCCTCGCTAGGAAATAGCGTTTGCAGATGTCTACGTATCGTAGCAATAGAGTTCATATGATTCTTAAAACGCGATATCGCATCTCATTTCTATGTTTCATGGTAAGATATAACATGATTTGCGAAGTGTTATGTATTCCTCGTCTACACTTCAAATGAATGTGAATGCGATACTTCCTCGCTAGGAAATAGCGTATGCAGATGTCTACGTATCGTAGCCATAGATTTCAAATGCTTCTTAAAACGCGATATCGCATCTCATTTCTATGTTTCATGGTAAGATATAATATGATTTGCAAAGTGCTACGTATTCCTCGTCTACACTTCAAATGAATGTAAATGCGACACTTCCTTGCAAAGAAATAGCGTTTGCAGATATTTACGTATCGTAGCAATAGGTATGTAATGCTTCATAAAACGCGATATCGCATCTCATTTCTACGTTTCATGGTAAGATATAATATGATTTGCGAAGTGTCATGTATTCCTCGTCTACTATTCAAATGAGTGTAAATGCGACACTTCCTAGCAAGGAGATAGCGTTTGCAGATGTCTACGTATCGTAGCCATAGATTTCAAATGCTTCTTAAAACGCGATATCGCATCTCATTTCTATGTTTCATGGTAAGATATAACATGATTTGCGAAGTGTTATGTATTCCTCGCCTACACTTCAAATGAATGTAAAGGCGACACTTCCTTGCAAAGAAATAGCGTTTGCAGATGTCTACGTATAGTAGCAATAGATATGTAATGCTTCTTAAAACGCGATATCGCATCTCATTTCTACGTTTCATGGTAAGATATAATATGATTTGCGAAGTGTAATGTATTCCTCGTCTACTATTCAAATGAGTGTAAATGTGACACTTCCTAGCAAGGAAATAGCGTTTGCAGATGTCTACGTATCGTAGCTATAGATTTCTAATGCTTCTTAAAACGCGATATCGCATCTCATTTCTATGTTTCATGGTAAGATATAATATGATTTGCGAAGTGTCATGTATTCCTCGTCTACACTTCAAATGAATGTGAATGCGACACTTCCTCGCTAGGAAATAGCGTTTGTAGATGTCTACGTATCGTAGCCATAGATTTCAAATGCTTCTTAAAACGCGATATCGCATCTCATTTCTATGTTTCATGGTAAGATATAATATGATTTGCGAAGTGCTACGTATTCCTCGTCTACACTTCAAATGAATGTAAATGCGACACTTCCTTGCAAAGAAATAGCGTTTGCAGATATCTACGTATCGTAGCCATAGATTTCAAATGCTTCTTAAAACGCGATATCGCATCTCATTTCTACGTTTCATGGTAAGATATAATATGATTTGCGAAGTGTCATGTATTCCTCGTCTACTATTCAAATGAGTGTAAATGCGACACTTCCTAGCAAGGAGATAGCGTTTGCAGATGTCTACGTATCGTAGCCATAGATTTCAAATGCTTCTTAAAACGCGATATCGCATCTCATTTCTATGTTTCATGGTAAGATATAACATGATTTGCGAAGTGTTATGTATTCCTCGCCTACACTTCAAATGAATGTAAAGGCGACACTTCCTTGCAAAGAAATAGCGTTTGCAGATGTCTACGTATAGTAGCAATAGATATGTAATGCTTCTTAAAACGCTATATCGCATCTCATTTCTACGTTTCATGGTAAGATATAATATGATTTGCGAAGTGTAATGTATTCCTCGTCTACTATTCAAATGAGTGTAAATGTGACACTTCCTAGCAAGGAAATAGCGTTTGCAGATGTCTACGTATCGTAGCTATAGATTTCTAATGCTTCTTAAAACGCGATATCGCATCTCATTTCTATGTTTCATGGTAAGATATAATATGATTTGCGAAGTGTCATGTATTCCTCGTCTACACTTCAAATGAATGTGAATGCGACACTTCCTCGCTAGGAAATAGCGTTTGTAGATGTCTACGTATCGTAGCAATAGAGTTCATATGATTCTTAAAACGCGATATCGCATCTCATTTCTATGTTTCATGGTAAGATATAACATGATTTGCGAAGTGTCATGTATTCCTCGTCTACACTTCAAATGAATGTAAATGCGACACTTCCTTGCTAGGAAATAGCGTCTGCAGATGTCTAGGTATCGTAGCAATAGAGTTCTAATGCTTCTCATAACGCGATATCGCATCTCATTTCTACGTTTCATGGTAAGATGTAATATGATTTGCGAAGTGTTATGTATTCCTCGTCTACACTTCAAATGAATGTAAATGCGACACTTCCTTGCAAGGAAGTAGCGATTGCAGATGTCTACGTATCGAAGCAATAGAGTTCTTATGATTCTTAAAACGCGATATCGCATCTCATTTCTATGTTTCATGTTAAGATATAATATGGTTTGCGAAGTGTCATGTATTCCTCGTCTACACTTCAAATGAATGTGAATGCGACACTTCCTTGCAAGGAAGTAGCGATTGCTGATGTCTACGTATCGAAGCAATAGAGTTCTTATGATTCTTAAAACGCGATATCGCATCTCTTTTCTATGTTTCATGGTAAGATATAATATGGTTTGCGAAGTGTCATGTATTCCTCGTCTACACTTCAAATGAATGTGAATGCGACACTTCCTCGCTAGGAAATAGCGTTTGCAGATGTCTACGTATCGTAGCAATAGAGATCATATGATTCTTAAAACGCGATATCGCATCTCATTTCTATGTTTCATGGTAAGTTATAACATGATTTGCGAAGTGTTATGTTTTCCTCGTCTACACTTCAAATGAATGTGAATGCGATACTTCCTCACTAGAAAATAGCGTTTGCAGATGTCTACGTATCGTAGCAATAGCTTTCTAATGCTTCTTAAAACGCGATATCGCATCACATTTCTATGTTTCATGGAAAGATATAATATGATTTGCGAAGTGTTATGCATTCCTCGTCTACGATTCAAATGAATGTAAATGCGACACTTCCTTGCAAGGAAATAGCGTTTGCAGGTGTCTACGTATCGCAGCAATAGAGTTCTTATGATTCTTAAAACGCGATATCGCATCTCATTTCTATGTTTCATGGTAAGATATAATATGATTTGCGAAGTGTCATGTATTCCTCGTCTACACTTCAAATGAATGTGAATGCGACACTTCGTCGCTAGGAAATAGCGTTTGCAGATGTCTACGTATCGTAGCAATAGAGTTCATATGATTCTTAAAACGCGATATCGCATCTCATTTCTATGTTTCATGGTAAGATATAACATGATTTGCGAAGTGTCATGTATTCCTCGTCTACACTTCAAATGAATGTAAATGCGACTCTTCCTTGCAAGGAAGTAGCGATTGCAGATGTCTAGGTATCGTAGCAATAGAGTTCTAATGCTTCATATGACGCGATATCGCATCTCATTTCTATGTTTCATGGTAAGATGTAATATGATTTGCGAAGTGTTATGTATTCCTCGTCTACACTTCAAATGAATGTAAATGCGACACTTCCTTGCAAGGAAGTAGCTATTGCAGATGTCTACGTATCGAAGCAATAGAGTTCTTATGATTCTTAAAACGCGATATCGCATCTCATTTCTATGTTTCATGGTAAGATATAACATGATTTGCGAAGTGTCATGTATTCCTCGTCTACACTTCAAATGAATGTAAATGCGACACTTCCTTGCAAGGAAGTAGCGATTGCAGATGTCTAGGTATCGTAGCAATAGAGTTCTAATGCTTCATATGACGCGATATCGCATCTCATTTCTATGTTTCATGGTAAGATGTAATATGATTTGCGAAGTGTTATGTATTCCTCGTCTACACTTCAAATGAATGTAAATGCGACACTTCCTTGCAAGGAAGTAGCGATTGCAGATGTCTACGTATCGAAGCAATAGAGTTCATATGATTCTTAAAACGCGATATCGCATCTCATTTCTACGTTTCATGGTAAGATATAATATGATTTGCGAAGTGTCATGTATTCCCCGTCTACTATTCAATTGAGTGTAAATGCGACACTTCCTAGCAAGGAGATAGCGTTTGCAGATGTCTACGTATCGTAGCCATAGATTTCAAATGCTTCTTAAAACGCGATATCGCATCTCATTTCTATGTTTCATGGTAAGATATAATATGATTTGCGAAGAGTTATGTATTCCTCGCCTACACTTCAAATGAATGTAAATGCGACACTTCCTTGCAAGGAAATAGCGTTTGCAGATGTCCACGTATCGCAGCAATAGAGTTCTTATGATTCTCAAAACGCGATATCGCATCTCATTTCTATGTTTCATGGTAAGATATAATATTATTTGCGAAGTGTCATGTATTCCTCGTCTACACTTCAAATGAATGTGAATGCGACACTTCCTTGCAAGGAAGTAGCGATTGCAGATGTCTACGTATCGAAGCAATAGAGTTCTTATGATTCTTAAAACGCGATATCGCATCTCATTTCTATGTTTCATGGTAAGATATAACATGATTTGCGAAGTGTCATGTATTCCTCGTCTACACTTCAAATGAATGTAAATGCGACACTTCCTTGCAAGGAAGTAGCGATTGCAGATGTCTAGGTATCGTAGCAATAGAGTTCTAATGCTTCATATAACGCGATATCGCATCTCATTTCTATGTTTCATGGTAAGATGTAATATGATTTGCGAAGTGTTATGTATTCCTCGTCTACACTTCAAATGAATGTAAATGCGACACTTCCTTGCAAGGAAGTAGCGATTGCAGATGTCTACGTATCGAAGCAATAGAGTTCTTATGATTCTTAAAACGCGATATCGCATCTCATTTCTATGCCTCATGGTAAGATATAATATGGTTTGCGAAGTGTCATGTATTCCTCGTCTACACTTCAAATGAATGTGAATGCGACACTTCCTCGCTAGGAAATAGCGTTTGCAGATGTCTACGTATCGTAGCAATAGAGTTCATATGATTCTTAAAACGCGATATCGCATCTCATTTCTATGTTTCATGGTAAGATATAACATGATTTGCGAAGTGTTATGTATTCCTCGTCTACACTTCAAATGAATGTGAATGCGATACTTCCTCACTAGGAAATAGCGCTTGCAGATGTCTACGTGTAGTAGCAATAGACATGTAATGCTTCTTAAAACGCGATATCGCATCTCATTTCTACGTTTCATGGTAAGATATAATATGATTTGCGAAGTGTCATGTATTCCCCGTCTACTATTCAATTGAGTGTAAATGCGACACTTCCTAGCAAGGAGATAGCGTTTGCAGATGTCTACGTATCGTAGCCATAGATTTCAAATGCTTCTTAAAACGCGATATCGCATCTCATTTCTATGTTTCATGGTAAGATATAATATTATTTGCGAAGTGTCAGGTATTCCTCGTCTACACTTCAAATGAATGTGAATGCGACACTTCCTCGCTAGGAAATAGCGTTTGCAGATGTCTACGTATCGTAGCAATAGAGTTCATATGATTCTTAAAACGCGATATCGCATCTCATTTCTATGTTTCATGGTAAGATATAACATGATTTGCGAAGTGTCATGTATTCCTCGTCTACACTTCAAATGAATGTAAATGCGACACTTCCTTGCAAGGAAGTAGCGATTGCAGATGTCTAGGTATCGTAGCAATAGAGCTCTAATGCTTCTTATAACGCGACATCGCATCTCATTTCTATGTTTCATGGTAAGATGTAATATGATTTGCGAAGTGTTATGCATTCCTCGTCTACACTTCAAATGGATGTAAATGCGACACTTCCTTGCAAGGAAGTAGCGATTGCAGATGTCTAGGTATCGTAGCAATAGAGTTCTAATGCTTCTTATAACGCGATATCGCATCTCATTTCTATGTTTCATGGTAAGATGTAATATGATTTGCGAAGTGTTATGTATTCCTCGTCTACACTTCAAATGAATGTAAATGCGGCACTTCCTTGCAAGGAAGTAGCGATTGCAGATGTCTAGGTATCGTAGCAATAGAGTTCTAATGCTTCTTATAACGCGATATCGCATCTCATTTCTATGTTTCATGGTAAGATGTAATATGATTTGCGAAGTCTTATGTATTCCTCGTCTACACTTCAAATGAATGTAAATGCGACACTTCCTTGCAAGGAAGTAGCGATTGCAGATGTCTACGTATCGAAGCAATAGAGTTCTTATGATTCTTAAAACGCGATATCGCATCTCATTTCTATGTTTCATGGTAAGATATAATATGGTTTGCGAAGTGTCATGTATTCCTCGTCTACACTTCAAATGAATGTGAATGCGACACTTCCTCGCTAGGAAATAGCGTTTGCAGATGTCTACGTATCGTAGCAATAGAGTTCATATGATTCTTAAAACGCGATATCGCATCTCATTTCTACGTTTCATGGTAAGATATAATATGATTTGCGAAGTGTCATGTATTCCCCGTCTACTATTCAATTGAGTGTAAATGCGACACTTCCTAGCAAGGAGATAGCGTTTGCAGATATCTACGTATCGTAGCCATAGATTTCAAATGCTTCTTAAAACGCGATATCGCATCTCATTTCTATGTTTCATGGTAAGATATAATATGATTTGCGAAGAGTTATGTATTCCTCGCCTACACTTCAAATGAATGTAAATGCGACACTTCCTTGCAAGGAAATAGCGTTTGCAGATGTCCACGTATCGCAGCAATAGAGTTCTTATGATTCTCAAAACGCGATATCGCATCTCATTTCTATGTTTCATGGTAAGATATAACATGATTTGCGAAGTGTCATGTATTCCTCGTCTACACTTCAAATGAATGTAAATGCGACACTTCCTTGCAAGGAAGTAGCGATTGCAGATGTCTAGGTATCGTAGCAATAGAGTTCTAATGCTTCTTATAACGCGACATCGCATCTCATTTCTATGTTTCATGGTAAGATGTAATATGATTTGCGATGTGTTATGTATTCCTCGTCTACACTTCAAATGAATGTAAATGCGACACTTCCTTGCAAGGAAGTAGCGATTGCAGATGTCTAGGTATCGTAGCAATAGAGTTCTAATGCTTCTTATAACGCGATATCGCATCTCATTTCTATGTTTCATGGTAAGATGTAATATGATTTGCGAAGTCTTATGTATTCCTCGTCTACACTTCAAATGAATGTAAATGCGACACTTCCTTGCAAGGAAGTAGCGATTGCAGATGTCTACGTATCGAAGCAATAGAGTTCTTATGATTCTTAAAACGCGATATCGCATCTCATTTCTATGTTTCATGGTAAGATGTAATATGATTTGCGAAGTGTTATGTATTCCTCGTCTACACTTCAAATGAATGTGAATGCGACACTTCCTCGCTAGGAAATAGCGCTTGCAGATGTCTACCTATCGTAGCAATAGAGTTCTAATGCTTCTTAAAACGCGAAATCGCATCTCATTTCTATATTTCATTGTAAGATATAATATGATTTGCGAAGTGTTATGCATTCCTCGTCTACGATTCAAATGAATGTAAATGCGATACTTCCTTGCAAGGAAATAGCGTTTGCAGATGTCTACGTATCGTAGCAATAGTGTTCATATGATTCTTAAAACGCGATATCGCATCTCATTTCTATGTTTCATGGTAAGATATAACATGATTTGCGAAGTGTTACGTATTCCTCGTCAACACTTCAAATGAATGTGAATGCGATACTTCCTCGCTAGGAAATAGCGTTTGCAGATGTCTACGTATCGTAGCAATAGCTTTCTAATGCTTCTTAAAACGCGATATCGCATCTCATTTCTACGTTTCATGGTAAGATATAATATGATTTGCGAAGTGTGATGTATTCCTCGTCAACACTTCAAATGAATGTAAATGCGACACTTCCTTGCTAGGAAATAGCGTCTGCAGATGTCTAGGTATCGTAGCAATAGAGTTCTAATGCTTCTTGAAACGCGATATCGCATCTCATTTCTATGTTTCATGGTAAGATGTAATATGATTTGCTAAGTGTTATGTATTCCTCGTCTACACTTCAAATGAATGTAAATGCGACACTTCCTTGCAAGGAAATAGCGTTTGCAGATGTCTACGTATCGTAGCAATAGAGTTCTTATGATTCTTAAAACGCGATATCGCATCTCATTTCTATGTTTCATGGTAAGATATAATATGATTTGCGAAGTGTCATGTATTCCTCGTCTACACTTCAAATGAATGTGAATGCGACACTTCCTCGCTAGGAAATAGCGTTTGCAGATGTCTACGTATCGTAGCAATAAAGTTCTTATGATTCTTAAAACGCGATATCGCATCTCATTTCTATGTCTCATGGTAAGATATAATATGGTTTGCGAAGTGTCATGTATTCCTCGTCTACACTTCAAATGAATGTGAATGCGACACTTCCTCGCTAGGAAATAGCGTTTGCAGATGTCTACGTATCGTAGCAATAGAGTTCATATGATTCTTAAAACGCGATATCGCATCTCATTTCTATGTTTCATGGTAAGATATAACATGATTTGCGAAGTGTTATGTATTCCTCGTCTACACTTCAAATGAATGTGAATGCGATACTTCCTCACTAGGAAATAGCGCTTGCAGATGTCTACGTGTAGTAGCAATAGACATGTAATGCTTCTTAAAACGCGATATCGCATCTCATTTCTACGTTTCATGGTAAGATATAATATGATTTGCGAAGTGTCATGTATTCCCCGTCTACTATTCAATTGAGTGTAAATGCGACACTTCCTAGCAAGGAGATAGCGTTTGCAGATGTCTACGTATCGTAGCCATAGATTTCAAATGCTTCTTAAAACGCGATATCGCATCTCATTTCTATGTTTCATGGTAAGATATAATATTATTTGCGAAGTGTCATGTATTCCTCGTCTACACTTCAAATGAATGTGAATGCGACACTTCCTCGCTAGGAAATAGCGTTTGCAGATGTCTACGTATCGTAGCAATAGAGTTCATATGATTCTTAAAACGCGATATCGCATCTCATTTCTATGTTTCATGGTAAGATATAACATGATTTGCGAAGTGTCATGTATTCCTCGTCTACACTTCAAATGAATGTAAATGCGACACTTCCTTGCAAGGAAATAGCGTTTGCAGATGTCTACGTATCGCAGCAATAGAGTTCTTATGATTCTTAAAACGCGATATCGCATCTCATTTCTATGTTTCATGGTAAGATATAATATTATTTGCGAAGTGTCATGTATTCCTCGCCTACACTTCAAATGAATGTAAATGCGACACTTCCTTGCAAGGAAGTAGCGATTGCAGATGTCTAGGTATCGTAGCAATAGAGTTCTAATGCTTCTTATAACGCGACATCGCATCTCATTTCTATGTTTCATGGTAAGATGTAATATGATTTGCGAAGTGTTATGTATTCCTCGTCTGCACTTCAAATGGATGTAAATGCGACACTTCCTTGCAAGGAAGTAGCGATTGCAGATGTCTACGTATCGAAGCAATAGAGTTCTTATGATTCTTAAAACGCGATATCGCATCTCATTTCTATGTTTCATGGTAAGATATAACATGATTTGCGAAGTGTCATGTATTCCTCGTCTACACTTCAAATGAATGTAAATGCGACACTTCCTTGCTAGGAAATAGCGTCTGCAGATGTCTAGGTATCGTAGCAGTAGAGTTCTAATGCTTCTTATAAGGCGATATCGCATCTCATTTCTATGTTTCATGGTAAGATGTAATATGATTTGCGAAGTGTTATGTATTCCTCGTCTACACTTCAAATGAATGTAAATGCGACACTTCCTCGCTAGGAAATAGCGTTTGCAGATGTCTACGTATCGTAGCAATAGAGTTCATATGATTCTTAAAACGCGATATCGCATCTCATTTCTATGTTTCATGGTAAGATATAACATGATTTGCGAAGTGTTATGTATTCCTCGTCTACACTTCAAATGAATGTGAATGCGATACTTCCTCACTAGGAAATGGCGCTTGCTGATGTCTACGTGTAGTAGCAATAGACATGTAATGCTTCTTAAAACGCGATATCGCATCTCATTTCTACGTTTCATGGTGAGATATAATATGATTTGCGAAGTGTCATGTATTCCCCGTCTACTATTCAATTGAGTGTAAATGCGACACTTCCTAGCAAGGAGATAGCGTTTGCAGATGTCTACGTATCGTAGCCATAGATTTCAAATGCTTCTTAAAACGCGATATCGCATCTCATTTCTATGTTTCATGGTAAGATATAATATGATTTGCGAAGAGTTATGTATTCCTCGCCTACACTTCAAATGAATGTAAATGCGACACTTCCTTGCAAGGAAATAGCGTTTGCAGATGTCTACGTATCGCAGCAATAGAGTTCTTATGATTCTTAAAACGCGATATCGCATCTCATTTCTATGTTTCATAGTAAGATATAATATTATTTGCGAAGTGTCATGTATTCCTCGTCTACACTTCAAATGAATGTGAATGCGACACTTCCTCGCTAGGAAATAGCGTTTGCAGATGTCTACGTATCGTAGCAATAGAGTTCATATGATTCTTAAAACGCGATATCGCATCTCATTTCTATGTTTCATGGTAAGATATAACATGATTTGCGAAGTGTCATGTATTCCTCGTCTACACTTCAAATGAATGTAAATGCGACACTTCCTTGCAAGGAAGTAGCGATTGCAGATGTCTAGGTATCGTAGCAATAGAGTTCTAATGCTTCTTATAACGCGACATCGCATCTCATTTCTATGTTTCATGGTAAGATGTAATATGATTTGCGAAGTGTTATGCATTCCTCGTCTACGATTCAAATGAATGTAAATGCGACACTTCCTTGCAAGGAAATAGCGTTTGCAGATGTCTATGTATCGTAGCAATAGGGTTCTTATGATTCTTAAAACGCGATATCGCATCTCATTTCTATGTTTCATGGTAAGATATAATATGATTTGCGAAGTGTCATGTATTCCTCGTCTACACTTCAAATGAATGTGAATGCGACACTTCCTCGCTAGGAAATAGCGTTTGCAGATGTCTACGCATCGTAGCAATAGAGTTCATATGATTCTTAAAACGCGATATCGCATCTCATTCCTATGTATCATGGTAAGATATAATATGATTTGCGAAGTGTCATGTATTCCTCGTCTACACTTCAAATGAATGTAAATGCGACACTTCCTTGCAAGGAAGTAGCGATTGCAGATGTCTAGGTATCGTAGCAATAGAGTTCTAATGCTTCTTATAACGCGATATCGCATCTCATTTCTATGTTTCATGGTAAGATGTAATATGATTTGCGAAGTCTTATGTATTCCTCATTTACACTTCAAATGAATGTAAATGCGACACTTCCTTGCAAGGAAGTAGCGATTGCAGATGTCTACGTATCGAAGCAATAGAGTTCTTATGATTCTTAAAACGCGATATCGCATCTCATTTCTATGTTTCATGGTAAGATATAATATGGTTTGCGAAGTGTCATGTATTCCTCGTCTACACTTCAAATGAATGTGAATGCGACACTTCCTCGCTAGGAAATAGCGTTTGCAGATGTCTGCGTATCGTAGCAATAGAGTTCATATGATTCTTAAAACGCGATATCGCATCTCATTTCTATGTTTCATGGTAAGATATAACATGATTTGCGAAGTGTTGTGTATTCCTCGTCTACACTTCAAATGAATGTGAATGCGATACTTCCTCACTAGGAAATAGCGCTTGCAGATGTCTACGTGTAGTAGCAATAGACATGTAATGCTTCTTAAAACGCGATATCGCATCTCATTTCTACGTTTCATGGTAAGATATAATATGATTTGCGAAGTGTCATGTATTCCTCGTTTACTATTCAAATGAGTGTAAATGCGACACTTCCTAGCAAGGAAATAGCGTTTGCAGATGTCTACGTATCGTAGCGATAGAGATCTAATGCTCCTTAAAACGCGATATCGCATCTCATTTCCATGTTTCATGGTAAGATTTAATATGATTTGCGAAGTATTATGTATTCCTCGTCTACACTTCAAATGAATGTAAATGCGACACTTCCTTGCAAGGAAATAGCGCTTGCAGATGTCTACCTATCGTAGCAATAGAGTTCTAATGCTTCTTAAAACGCGAAATCGCATCTCATTTCTATATTTCATTGTAAGATATAATATGATTTGCGAAGTGTTATGCATTCCTCGTCTACGATTCAAATGAATGTAAATGCGATACTTCCTTGCAAGGAAATAGCGTTTGCAGATGTCTACGTATCGTAGCAATAGTGTTCATATGATTCTTAAAACGCGATATCGCATCTCATTTCTATGTTTCATGGTAAGATATAACATGATTTGCGAAGTGTTACGTATTCCTCGTCAACACTTCAAATGAATGTGAATGCGATACTTCCTCGCTAGGAAATAGCGTTTGCAGATGTCTACGTATCGTAGCAATAGCTTTCTAATGCTTCTTAAAACGCGATATCGCATCTCATTTCTACGTTTCATGGTAAGATATAATATGATTTGCGAAGTGTGATGTATTCCTCGTCAACACTTCAAATGAATGTAAATGCGACACTTCCTTGCTAGGAAATAGCGTCTGCAGATGTCTAGGTATCGTAGCAATAGAGTTCTAATGCTTCTTGAAACGCGATATCGCATCTCATTTCTATGTTTCATGGTAAGATGTAATATGATTTGCTAAGTGTTATGTATTCCTCGTCTACACTTCAAATGAATGTAAATGCGACACTTCCTTGCAAGGAAATAGCGTTTGCAGATGTCTACGTATCGTAGCAATAGAGTTCTTATGATTCTTAAAACGCGATATCGCATCTCATTTCTATGTTTCATGGTAAGATATAATATGATTTGCGAAGTGTCATGTATTCCTCGTCTACACTTCAAATGAATGTGAATGCGACACTTCCTCGCTAGGAAATAGCGTTTGCAGATGTCTACGTATCGTAGCAATAAAGTTCATATGATTCTTAAAACGCGATATCGCATCTCATTTCTATGTTTCATGGTAAGATATAACATGATTTGCGAAGTGTCATGTATTCCTCGTCTACACTTCAAATGAATGTAAATGCGACACTTCCTTGCTAGGAAATAGCGTCTGCAGATGTCTAGGTATCGTAGCAATAGAGTTCTAATGCTTCTTATAAGGCGATATCGCATCTCATTTCTATGTTTCATGGTAAGATGTAATATGATTTGCGAAGTGTTATGTATTCCTCGTCTACACTTCAAATGAATGTAAATGCGACACTTCCTCGCTAGGAAATAGCGTTTGCAGATGTCTACGTATCGTAGCAATAGAGTTCATATGATTCTTAAAACGCGATATCGCATCTCATTTCTATGTTTCATGGTAAGATATAACATGATTTGCGAAGTGTTATGTATTCCTCGTCTACACTTCAAATGAATGTGAATGCGATACTTCCTCACTAGGAAATAGCGCTTGCAGATGTCTACGTGTAGTAGCAATAGACATGTAATGCTTCTTAAAACGCGATATCGCATCTCATTTCTACGTTTCATGGTAAGATATAATATGATTTGCGAAGTGTCATGTATTCCCCGTCTACTATTCAATTGAGTGTAAATGCGACACTTCCTAGCAAGGAGATAGCGTTTGCAGATGTCTACGTATCGTAGCCATAGATTTCAAATGCTTCTTAAAACGCGATATCGCATCTCATTTCTATGTTTCATGGTAAGATATAATATGATTTGCGAAGAGTTATGTATTCCTCGCCTACACTTCAAATGAATGTAAATGCGACACTTCCTTGCAAGGAAATAGCGTTTGCAGATGTCTACGTATCGCAGCAATAGAGTTCTTATGATTCTTAAAACGCGATATCGCATCTCATTTCTATGTTTCATGGTAAGATATAATATTATTTGCGAAGTGTCATGTATTCCTCGTCTACACTTCAAATGAATGTGAATGCGACACTTCCTCGCTAGGAAATAGCGTTTGCAGATGTCTACGTATCGTAGCAATAGAGTTCATATGATTCTTAAAACGCGATATCGCATCTCATTTCTATGTTTCATGGTAAGATATAACATGATTTGCGAAGTGTCATGTATTCCTCGTCTACACTTCAAATGAATGTAAATGCGACACTTCCTTGCAAGGAAGTAGCGATTGCAGATGTCTAGGTATCGTAGCAATAGAGTTCTAATGCTTCTTATAACGCGACATCGCATCTCATTTCTATGTTTCATGGTAAGATGTAATATGATTTGCGAAGTGTTATGCATTCCTCGTCTACGATTCAAATGAATGTAAATGCGACACTTCCTTGCAAGGAAATAGCGTTTGCAGATGTCTATGTATCGTAGCAATAGGGTTCTTATGATTCTTAAAACGCGATATCGCATCTCATTTCTATGTTTCATGGTAAGATATAATATGATTTGCGAAGTGTCATGTATTCCTCGTCTACACTTCAAATGAATGTGAATGCGACACTTCCTCGCTAGGAAATAGCGTTTGCAGATGTCTACGCATCGTAGCAATAGAGTTCATATGATTCTTAAAACGCGATATCGCATCTCATTCCTATGTATCATGGTAAGATATAATATGATTTGCGAAGTGTCATGTATTCCTCGTCTACACTTCAAATGAATGTAAATGCGACACTTCCTTGCAAGGAAGTAGCGATTGCAGATGTCTAGGTATCGTAGCAATAGAGTTCTAATGCTTCTTATAACGCGATATCGCATCTCATTTCTATGTTTCATGGTAAGATGTAATATGATTTGCGAAGTCTTATGTATTCCTCGTCTACACTTCAAATGAATGTAAATGCGACACTTCCTTGCAAGGCAGTAGCGATTGCAGATGTCTACGTATCGAAGCAATAGAGTTCTTATGATTCTTAAAACGCGATATCGCATCTCATTTCTATGTTTCATGGTAAGATATAATATGGTTTGCGAAGTGTCATGTATTCCTCGTCTACACTTCAAATGAATGTGAATGCGACACTTCCTCGCTAGGAAATAGCGTTTGCAGATGTCTACGTATCGTAGCAATAGAGTTCATATGATTCTTAAAACGCGATATCGCATCTCATTTCTATGTTTCATGGTAAGATATAACATGATTTGCGAAGTGTTGTGTATTCCTCGTCTACACTTCAAATGAATGTGAATGCGATACTTCCTCACTAGGAAATAGCGCTTGCAGATGTCTACGTGTAGTAGCAATAGACATGTAATGCTTCTTAAAACGCGATATCGCATCTCATTTCTACGTTTCATGGTAAGATATAATATGATTTGCGAAGTGTCATGTATTCCTCGTCTACTATTCAAATGAGTGTAAATGCGACACTTCCTAGCAAGGAAATAGCGTTTGCAGATGTCTACGTATCGTAGCGATAGAGATCTAATGCTCCTTAAAACGCGATATCGCATCTCATTTCCATGTTTCATGGTAAGATTTAATATGATTTGCGAAGTATTATGTATTCCTCGTCTACACTTCAAATGAATGTAAATGCGACACTTCCTTGCAAGGAAATAGCGTTTGCAGATGTCTACCTATCGTAGCAATAGAGTTCTAATGCTTCTTAAAACGCGAAATCGCATCTCATTTCTATATTTCATTGTAAGATATAATATGATTTGCGAAGTGTTATGCATTCCTCGTCTACGATTCAAATGAATGTAAATGCGATACTTCCTTGCAAGGAAATAGCGTTTGCAGATGTCTACGTATCGTAGCAATAGTGTTCATATGATTCTTAAAACGCGATATCGCATCTCATTTCTATGTTTCATGGTAAGATATAACATGATTTGCGAAGTGTTACGTATTCCTCGTCAACACTTCAAATGAATGTGAATGCGATACTTCCTCGCTAGGAAATAGCGTTTGCAGATGTCTACGTATCGTAGCAATAGCTTTCTAATGCTTCTTAAAACGCGATATCGCATCTCATTTCTACGTTTCATGGTAAGATATAATATGATTTGCGAAGTGTGATGTATTCCTCGTCAACACTTCAAATGAATGTAAATGCGACACTTCCTTGCTAGGAAATAGCGTCTGCAGATGTCTAGGTATCGTAGCAATAGTGTTCTAATGCTTCTTGAAACGCGATATCGCATCTCATTTCTATGTTTCATGGTAAGATGTAATATGATTTGCTAAGTGTCATGTATTCCTCGTCTACACTTCAAATGAATGTAAATGCGACACTTCCTTGCAAGGAAATAGCGTTTGCAGATGTCTACGTATCGTAGCAATAGAGTTCTTATGATTCTTAAAACGCGATATCGCATCTCATTTCTATGTTTCATGGTAAGATATAATATGATTTGCGAAGTGTCATGTATTCCTCGTCTACACTTCAAATGAATGTGAATGCGACACTTCCTCGCTAGGAAATAGCGTTTGCAGATGTCTACGTATCGTAGCTATAAAGTTCATATGATTCTTAAAACGCGATATCGCATCTCATTTCTATGTTTCATGGTAAGATATAACATGATTTGCGAAGTGTCATGTATTCCTCGTCTACACTTCAAATGAATGTAAATGCGACACTTCCTTGCTAGGAAATAGCGTCTGCAGATGTCTAGGTATCGTAGCAATAGAGTTCTAATGCTTCTCATAACGCGATATCGCATCTCATTTCTATGTTTCATGGTAAGATGTAATATGATTTGCGAAGTGTTATGTATTCCTCGTCTACACTTCAAATGAATGTAAATGCGACACTTCCTTGCAAGGAAGTAGCGATTGCAGATGTCTACGTATCGAAGCAATAGAGTTCTTATGATTCTTAAAACGCGATATCGCATCTCATTTCTATGTTTCATGGTAAGATATAATATGGTTTGCGAAGTGTCATGTATTTCTCGTCTACACTTCAAATGAATGTGAATGCGACACTTCCTCGATAGGAAAGAGCGTTTGCAGATGTCTACGTATCGTAGCAATAGAGTTCATATGATACTTAAAACGCGATATCGCATCTCATTTCTATGTTTCATGGTAAGATATAACATGATTTGCGAAGTGTTACGTATTCCTCGTCTACACTTCAAATGAATGTGAATGCGATACTTCCTCACTAGAAAATAGCGTTTGCAGATGTCTACGTATCGTAGCAATAGCTTTCTAATGCTTCTTAAAACGCGATATCGCAACTCATTTCTATGTTTCATGGTAAGGTGTAATATGATTTGCGAAGTGTTATGTATTCCTCGTCTACACTTCAAATGAATGTGAATGCGACACTTCCTTGCAAGGAAATAGCGTTTGCAGAGGTCTACGTATCGTAGCAATAGAGTTCTTATGATTCTTAAAACGCAATATCGTATCTCATTTCTATGTTTCATGGTAAGATATAACATGATTTGCGAAGTGTTACGTATTCCTCGTCAACACTTCAAATGAATGTGAATGCGATACTTCCTCGCTAGGAAATAGCGTTTGCAGATGTCTACGTATCGTAGCAATAGCTTTCTAATGCTTCTTAAAACGCGATATCGCATCTCATTTCTACGTTTCATGGTAAGATATAATATGATTTGCGAAGTGTGATGTATTCCTCGTCAACACTTCAAATGAATGTAAATGCGACACTTCCTTGCTAGGAAATAGCGTCTGCAGATGTCTAGGTATCGAAGCAATAGAGTTCTTATGATTCTTAAAACGCGATATCGCATCTCATTTCTATGTTTCATGGTAAGATGTAATATGATTTGCGAAGTGTTATGTATTCCTCGTCTACACTTCAAATGAATGTAAATGCGACACTTCCTCGCTAGGAAATAGCGTTTGCAGATGTCTACGTATCGTAGCAATAAAGTTCATATGATTCTTAAAACGCGATATCGCATCTCATTTCTATGTTTCATGGTAAGATATAACATGATTTGCGAAGTGTTATGTATTCCTCGTCTACACTTCAAATGAATGTGAATGCGATACTTCCTCACTAGGAAATAGCGCTTGCAGATGTCTACGTGTAGTAGCAATAGACATGTAATGCTTCTTAAAACGCGATATCGCATCTCATTTCTACGTTTCATGGTAAGATATAATATGATTTGCGAAGTGTCATGTATTCCCCGTCTACTATTCAATTGAGTGTAAATGCGACACTTCCTAGCAAGGAGATAGCGTTTGCAGATGTCTACGTATCGTAGCCATAGATTTCAAATGCTTCTTAAAACGCGATATCGCATCTCATTTCTATGTTTCATGGTAAGATATAATATGATTTGCGAAGAGTTATGTATTCCTCGCCTACACTTCAAATGAATGTAAATGCGACACTTCCTTGCAAGGAAATAGCGTTTGCAGATGTCTACGTATCGCAGCAATAGAGTTCTTATGATTCTTAAAACGCGATATCGCATCTCATTTCTATGTTTCATGGTAAGATATAATATTATTTGCGAAGTGTCATGTATTCCTCGTCTACACTTCAAATGAATGTGAATGCGACACTTCCTCGCTAGGAAATAGCGTTTGCAGATGTCTACGTATCGTAGCAATAGAGTTCATATGATTCTTAAAACGCGATATCGCATCTCATTTCTATGTTTCATGGTAAGATATAACATGATTTGCGAAGTGTCATGTATTCCTCGTCTACACTTCAAATGAATGTAAATGCGACACTTCCTTGCAAGGAAGTAGCGATTGCAGATGTCTAGGTATCGTAGCAATAGAGTTCTAATGCTTCTTATAACGCGACATCGCATCTCATTTCTATGTTTCATGGTAAGATGTAATATGATTTGCGAAGTGTTATGCATTCCTCGTCTACGATTCAAATGAATGTAAATGCGACACTTCCTTGCAAGGAAATAGCGTTTGCAGATGTCTATGTATCGTAGCAATAGGGTTCTTATGATTCTTAAAACGCGATATCGCATCTCATTTCTATGTTTCATGGTAAGATATAATATGATTTGCGAAGTGTCATGTATTCCTCGTCTACACTTCAAATGAATGTGAATGCGACACTTCCTCGCTAGGAAATAGCGTTTGCAGATGTCTACGCATCGTAGCAATAGAGTTCATATGATTCTTAAAACGCGATATCGCATCTCATTCCTATGTATCATGGTAAGATATAATATGATTTGCGAAGTGTCATGTATTCCTCGTCTACACTTCAAATGAATGTAAATGCGACACTTCCTTGCAAGGAAGTAGCGATTGCAGATGTCTAGGTATCGTAGCAATAGAGTTCTAATGCTTCTTATAACGCGATATCGCATCTCATTTCTATGTTTCATGGTAAGATGTAATATGATTTGCGAAGTCTTATGTATTCCTCGTCTACACTTCAAATGAATGTAAATGCGACACTTCCTTGCAAGGCAGTAGCGATTGCAGATGTCTACGTATCGAAGCAATAGAGTTCTTATGATTCTTAAAACGCGATATCGCATCTCATTTCTATGTTTCATGGTAAGATATAATATGGTTTGCGAAGTGTCATGTATTCCTCGTCTACACTTCAAATGAATGTGAATGCGACACTTCCTCGCTAGGAAATAGCGTTTGCAGATGTCTACGTATCGTAGCAATAGAGTTCATATGATTCTTAAAACGCGATATCGCATCTCATTTCTATGTTTCATGGTAAGATATAACATGATTTGCGAAGTGTTCTGTATTCCTCGTCTACACTTCAAATGAATGTGAATGCGATACTTCCTCACTAGGAAATAGCGCTTGCAGATGTCTACGTGTAGTAGCAATAGACATGTAATGCTTCTTAAAACACGATATCGCATCTCATTTCTACGTTTCATGGTAAGATATAATATGATTTGCGAAGTGTCATGTATTCCTCGTCTACTATTCAAATGAGTGTAAATGCGACACTTCCTAGCAAGGAAATAGCGTTTGCAGATGTCTACGTATCGTAGCGATAGAGATCTAATGCTCCTTAAAACGCGATATCGCATCTCATTTCCATGTTTCATGGTAAGATTTAATATGATTTGCGAAGTATTATGTATTCCTCGTCTACACTTCAAATGAATGTAAATGCGACACTTCCTTGCAAGGAAATAGCGTTTGCAGATGTCTACCTATCGTAGCAATAGAGTTCTAATGCTTCTTAAAACGCGAAATCGCATCTCATTTCTATATTTCATTGTAAGATATAATATGATTTGCGAAGTGTTATGCATTCCTCGTCTACGATTCAAATGAATGTAAATGCGATACTTCCTTGCAAGGAAATAGCGTTTGCAGATGTCTACGTATCGTAGCAATAGTGTTCATATGATTCTTAAAACGCGATATCGCATCTCATTTCTATGTTTCATGGTAAGATATAACATGATTTGCGAAGTGTTACGTATTCCTCGTCAACACTTCAAATGAATGTGAATGCGATACTTCCTCGCTAGGAAATAGCGTTTGCAGATGTCTACGTATCGTAGCAATAGCTTTCTAATGCTTCTTAAAACGCGATATCGCATCTCATTTCTACGTTTCATGGTAAGATATAATATGATTTGCGAAGTGTGATGTATTCCTCGTCAACACTTCAAATGAATGTAAATGCGACACTTCCTTGCTAGGAAATAGCGTCTGCAGATGTCTAGGTATCGTAGCAATAGAGTTCTAATGCTTCTTGAAACGCGATATCGCATCTCATTTCTATGTTTCATGGTAAGATGTAATATGATTTGCTAAGTGTCATGTATTCCTCGTCTACACTTCAAATGAATGTAAATGCGACACTTCCTTGCAAGGAAATAGCGTTTGCAGATGTCTACGTATCGTAGCAATAGAGTTCTTATGATTCTTAAAACGCGATATCGCATCTCATTTCTATGTTTCATGGTAAGATATAATATGATTTGCGAAGTGTCATGTATTCCTCGTCTACACTTCAAATGAATGTGAATGCGACACTTCCTCGCTAGGAAATAGCGTTTGCAGATGTCTACGTATCGTAGCTATAAAGTTCATATGATTCTTAAAACGCGATATCGCATCTCATTTCTATGTTTCATGGTAAGATATAACATGATTTGCGAAGTGTCATGTATTCCTCGTCTACACTTCAAATGAATGTAAATGCGACACTTCCTTGCTAGGAAATAGCGTCTGCAGATGTCTAGGTATCGTAGCAATAGAGTTCTAATGCTTCTCATAACGCGATATCGCATCTCATTTCTATGTTTCATGGTAAGATGTAATATGATTTGCGAAGTGTTATGTATTCCTCGTCTACACTTCAAATGAATGTAAATGCGGGACTTCCTTGCAAGGAAGTAGCGATTGCAGATGTCTACGTATCGAAGCAATAGAGTTCTTATGATTCTTAAAACGCGATATCGCATCTCATTTCTATGTTTCATGGTAAGATATAATATGGTTTGCGAAGTGTCATGTATTTCTCGTCTACACTTCAAATGAATGTGAATGCGACACTTCCTCGATAGGAAAGAGCGTTTGCAGATGTCTACGTATCGTAGCAATAGAGTTCATATGATACTTAAAACGCGATATCGCATCTCATTTCTATGTTTCATGGTAAGATATAACATGATTTGCGAAGTGTTACGTATTCCTCGTCTACACTTCAAATGAATGTGAATGCGATACTTCCTCACTAGAAAATAGCGTTTGCAGATGTCTACGTATCGTAGCAATAGCTTTCTAATGCTTCTTAAAACGCGATATCGCAACTCATTTCTATGTCTCATGGTAAGGTGTAATATGATTTGCGAAGTGTTATGTATTCCTCGTCTACACTTCAAATGAATGTGAATGCGACACTTCCTTGCAAGGAAATAGCGTTTGCAGAGGTCTACGTATCGTAGCAATAGAGTTCTTATGATTCTTAAAACGCAATATCGTATCTCATTTCTATGTTTCATGGTAAGATATAATATGATTTGCGAAGTGTTATGCATTCCTCGTCTACGATTCAAATGAATGTAAATGCGACACTTCCTTGCAAGGATATAGCGTTTGCAGATGTCTACGTATCGTAGCAATAGAGTTCATATGATTCTTAAAACGCGATATCGCATCCCATTTCTATGTTTCATGGTAAGATATAACATGATTTGCGAAGTGTTATGTATTCCTCGTCAACACTTCAAATGAATGTGAATGCGATACTTCCTCGCTAGGAAATAGCGTTTGCAGATTTCTACGTATCGTAGCAATAGCTTTCTAATGCTTCTTAAAACGCAATATCGCATCTCATTTCTACGTTTCATGATAAGATATAATATGATTTGCGATGTGTTATGTATTCCTCGTCTACACTTCAAATGAATGTGAATGCGACACTTCCTCGCTAGGAAATAGCGTTTGCAGATGTCTACGTATCGTAGCAATAGATTTCTAATGCTTCTTAAAACGCGATATCGCACCTCATTTCTATATTTCATGGTAAGATATAATATGATTTGCGAAGTGTTATGCATTCCTCTTCTACGATTCAAATGAATGTAAATGCGACACTTCCTTGCAAGGAAATAGCGTTTGCAGATGTCTATGTATCGTAGCAATAGGGTTCTTATGATCCTTAAAACGCGATATCGCATCTCATTTCTATGTTTCATGGTAAGATATAATATGATTTGCGAAGTGTCATGTATTCCTCGTCTACACTTCAAATGAATGTGAATGCGACACTTCCTCGCTAGGAAATAGCGTTTGCAGATGTCTACGCATCGTAGCAATAGAGTTCATATGATTCTTAAAACGCGATATCGCATCTCATTTCTATGTTTCATGGTAAGATATAATATGGTTTGCGAAGTGTCATGTATTCCTCGTCTACACTTCAATTGAATGTGAATGCGACACTTCCTCGCTAGGAAATAGCGTTTGCAGATGTCTACGTATCGTAGCAATAGAGTTCATATGATTCTTAAAACGCGATATCGCATCTCATTTCTATGTTTCATGGTAAGATATAACATGATTTGCGAAGTGTCATGTATTCCTCGTCTACACTTCAAATGAATGTAAATGCGACACTTCCTTGCTAGGAAATAGCGTCTGCAGATGTCTAGGTGTCGTAGCAATAGAGTTCTAATGCTTCTCATAACGCGATATCGCATCTCATTTCTATGTTTCATGGTAAGATGTAATATGATTTGCGAAGTGTTATGTATTCCTCGTCTACACTTCAAATGAATGTAAATGCGACACTTCCTTGCAAGGAAATAGCGTTTGAAGATGTCTACGTGTCGTAGCAATAGCTTTCTAATGCTTCTTAAAACGCAATATCGCATCTCATTTCTATGTTTCATGGTAAGATATAATATGGTTTGCGAAGTGTCATGTATTTCTCGTCTACACTTCAAATGAATGTGAATGCGACACTTCCTCGCTAGGAAAGAGCGTTTGCAGATGTCTACGTATCGTAGCAATAGAGTTCATATGATACTTAAAACGCGATATCGCATCTCATTTCTATGTTTCATGGTAAGATATAACATGATTTGCGAAGTGTTATGTATTCCTCGTCTACACTTCAAATGAATGTGAATGCGATACTTCCTCACTAGAAAATAGCGTTTGCAGATGTCTACGTATCGTAGCAATAGCTTTCTAATGCTTCTTAAAACGCGATATCGCATCTCATTTCTATGTTTCATGGTAAGGTGTAATATGATTTGCGGAGTGTTATGTATTCCTCGTCTACACTTCAAATGAATGTGAATGCGACACTTCCTCGCTAGGAAATAGCGTTTGCAGATGTCTACGTATCGTAGCAATAGAGTTCATATGATTCTTAAAACGCGATATCGCATCTCATTTCTATGTTTCATGGTAAGATATAATATGATTTGCGAAGTGTCATGTATTCCTCGTCTACACTTCAAATGAATGTGAATGCGACACTTCCTCGCTAGGAAATAGCGTTTGCAGATGTCTACGTATCGTAGCAATAGAGTTCATATGATTCTTAAAACGCGATATCGCATCTCATTTCTATGTTTCATGGTAAGATATAACATGATTTGCGAAGTGTCATGTATTCCTCGTCTACACTTCAAATGAATGTAAATGCGACACTTCCTTGCAAGGAAGTAGCGATTGCAGATGTCTACGTATCGAAGCAATAGAGTTCTTATGATTCTTAAAACGCGATATCGCATCTCATTTCTATGTTTCATGGTAAGATATAATATGGTTTGCGAAGTGTTATGTATTTCTCGTCTACACTTCAAATGAATGTGAATGCGACACTTCCTCGCTAGGAAAGAGCGTTTGCAGATGTCTACGTATCGTAGCAATAGAGTTCATATGATACTTAAAACGCGATATCGCATCTCATTTTTATGTTTCATGGTCAGATATAACATGATTTGCGAAGTGTTATGTATTCCTCGTCTACACTTCAAATGAATGTGAATGCGACACTTCCTCGCTAGGAAATAGCGTTTGCAGATGTCTACGTATCGTAGCAATAGAGTTCATATGATCCTTAAAACGCGATATCGCATCTCATTCCTATGTTTCATGGTAAGATATAATATGATTTGCGAAGTGTCATGTATTCCTCGTCTACACTTCAAATGAATGTAAATGCGACACTTCCTTGCTAGGAAATAGCGTCTGCAGATGTCTAGGTATCGTAGCAATAGAGTACATGTGATTCTTAAAACGCGATATCGCATCTCATTTCTATGTTCCTAGGTAAGATATAATACGATTTGCGAAGTGTCATGTATTCCTCGTCTACACTTCAAATGAATGTAAATGCGACACTTCCCTGCTAGGAAATAGCGTCTGCAGATGTCTAGGTATCGTAGGAATAGAGTTCTAATGCTTCTTAGAACGCGATATCGCATCTCATTTCTATGTTTCATGGTAAGATGTAATATGGTTTGCGAAGTGTTATGTATTCCTCGTCTACACTTCAAATGAATGTAAATGCGACACTTCCTTGCTAGGAAATAGCGTCTGCAGATGTCTAGGTATCGTAGCAATAGTGTTCTAATGCTTCTTGAAACGCGATATCGCATCTCATTTCTATGTTTCATGGTAAGATGTAATATGATTTGCGAAGTGTTATGTATTCCTCGTCTACACTTCAAATGAATGTAAATGCGACACTTCCTTCCAAGGAAGTAGCGATTGCAGATGTCTACGTATCGATGCAATAGAGTTCAAATGCTTCTTAAAGCGAGATATTGCATCTCATATCTATGTTTCATGATAAGATATAATATACATTGCGAAGTGTTATGCATTCCTCGTCTACGATTCAAATGAATGTAAATGCGACACTTCCTTGCAAGGAAATAGCGTTTGCAGATGTCTACGTATCGTAGCATTAGAGTTCATGTGATTCTTAAAACGCGATATCGCATCTCATTTCTATGTTTCATGGTAAGATATAATATGATTTGCGAAGTGTCATGTATTCCTCGTCTACACTTGAAATGAATGTGAATGCGACACTTCCTCGCTAGGAAATAGCGTTTGCAGATGTCTACGTATGGTAGCAATAGAGTTCATATGATACTTAAAACGCGATATCGCATCTCATTCCTATGTTTCATGGTAAGATATAATATGATTTGCGAAGTGTGATGTATTCCTCGTCAACACTTCAAATGAATGTAAATGCGACACTTCCTTGCTAGGAAATAGCGTCTGCAGATGTCTAGGTATCGTAGCAATAGAGTTCATGTGATTCTTAAAACGCGATATCGCATCTCATTTCTATGTTTCATGGTAAGATATAATACGATTTGCGAAGTGTCATGTATTCCTCGTCTACACTTCAAATGAATGTAAATGCGACACTTCCCTGCTAGGAAATAGCGTCTGCAGATGTCTAGGTATCGTAGGAATAGAGTTCTAATGCTTCTTAAAACGCGATATCGCATCTCATTTCTATGTTTCATGGTAAGATGTAATATGATTTGCGAAGTGTTATGTATTCCTCGTCTACACTTCAAATGAATGTAAATGCGACACTTCCTTGCCAGGAAATAGCGTTTCCAAATGTCTACGTATCGAAGCAATAGAGTTCTTATGATTCTTAAAACGCGATATCGCATCTCATTTCTATGTTTCATGGTAAGATATAATATGGTTTGCGAAGTGTCATGTATTTCTCGTCTACACTTCAAATGAATGTGAATGCGACACTTCCTCGCTAGGAAAGAGCGTTTGCAGATGTCTACGTATCGTAGCAATAGAGTTCATATGATACTTAAAACGCGATATCGCATCTCATTTCTATGTTTCATGGTAAGATATAACATGATTTGCGAAGTGTTACGTATTCCTCGTCTACACTTCAAATGAATGTGAATGCGATACTTCCTCACTAGAAAATAGCGTTTGCAGATGTCTACGTATCGTAGCAATAGCTTTCTAATGCTTCTTAAAACGCGATATCGCATCTCATTTCTATGTTTCATGGTAAGGTGTAATATGATTTGCGAAGTGTTATGTATTCCTCGTCTACACTTCAAATGAATGTGAATGCGACACTTCCTTGCAAGGAAATAGCGTTTGCAGAGGTCTACGTATCGTAGCAATAGAGTTCTTATGATTCTTAAAACGCAATATCGTATCTCATTTCTATGTTTCATGGTAAGATATAATATGATTTGCGAAGTGTTATGCATTCCTCGTCTACGATTCAAATGAATGTAAATGCGACACTTCCTTGCAAGGATATAGCGTTTGCAGATGTCTACGTATCGTAGCAATAGAGTTCATATGATTCTTAAAACGCGATATCGCATCCCATTTCTATGTTTCATGGTAAGATATAACATGATTTGCGAAGTGTTATGTATTCCTCGTCAACACTTCAAATGAATGTGAATGCGATACTTCCTCGCTAGGAAATAGCGTTTGCAATGTCTACGTATCGTAGCAATAGCTTTCTAATGCTTCTTAAAACGCAATATCGCATCTCATTTCTACGTTTCATGATAAGACATAATATGATTTGCGATGTGTTATGTATTCCTCGTCTACACTTCAAATGAATGTGAATGCGACACTTCCTCGCTAGGAAATAGCGTTTGCAGATGTCTACGTATCGTAGCAATAGATTTCTAATGCTTCTTAAAACGCGATATCGCATCTCATTTCTATATTTCATGGTAAGATATAATATGATTTGCGAAGTGTTATGCATTCCTCTTCTACGATTCAAATGAATGTAAATGCGACACTTCCTTGCAAGGAAATAGCGTTTGCAGATGTCTATGTATCGTAGCAATAGGGTTCTTATGATTCTTAAAACGCGATATCGCACCTCATTTCTATGTTTCATGGTAAGATATAATATGATCTGCGAAGTGTCATGTATTCCTCGTCTACACTTCAAATGAATGTGAATGCGACACTTCCTCGCTAGGAAATAGCGTTTGCAGATGTCTACGTATCGTAGCAATAGAGTTCATATGATTCTTAAAACGCGATATCGCATCTCATTTCTATGTTTCATGGTAAGATATAACATGATTTGCGAAGTGTCATGTATTCCTCGTCTACACTTCAAATGAATGTAAATGCGACACTTCCTTGCAAGGAAGTAGCGGTTGCAGATGTCTACGTATCGAAGCAATAGAGTTCTTATGATTCTTAAAACGCGATATCGCATCTCATTTCTATGTTTCATGGTAAGATATAATATGGTTTGCGAAGTGTTATGTATTTCTCGTCTACACTTCAAATGAATGTGAATGCGACACTTCCTCGCTAGGAAAGAGCGTTTGCAGATGTCTACGTATCGTAGCAATAGAGTTCATATGATACTTAAAACGCGATATCGCATCTCATTTCTATGTTTCATGGTCAGATATAACATGATTTGCGAAGTGTTATGTATTCCTCGTCTACACTTCAAATGAATGTGAATGCGACACTTCCTCGCTAGGAAATAGCGTTTGCAGATGTCTACGTATCGTAGCAATAGAGTTCATATGATCCTTAAAACGCGATATCGCATCTCATTCCTATGTTTCATGGTAAGATATAATATGATTTGCGAAGTGTCATGTATTCCTCGTCTACACTTCAAATGAATGTAAATGCGACACTTCCTTGCTAGGAAATAGCGTCTGCAGATGTCTAGGTATCGTAGCAATAGAGTACATGTGATTCTTAAAACGCGATATCGCATCTCATTTCTATGTTTCTAGGTAAGATATAATACGATTTGCGAAGTGTCATGTATTCCTCGTCTACACTTCAAATGAATGTAAATGCGACACTTCCCTGCTAGGAAATAGCGTCTGCAGATGTCTAGGTATCGTAGGAATAGAGTTCTAATGCTTCTTAGAACGCGATATCGCATCTCATTTCTATGTTTCATGGTAAGATGTAATATGGTTTGCGAAGTGTTATGTATTCCTCGTCTACACTTCAAATGAATGTAAATGCGACACTTCCTTGCTAGGAAATAGCGTCTGCAGATGTCTAGGTATCGTAGCAATAGTGTTCTAATGCTTCTTGAAACGCGATATCGCATCTCATTTCTATGTTTCATGGTAAGATGTAATATGATTTGCGAAGCGTTATGTATTCCTCGTCTACACTTCAAATGAATGTAAATGCGACACTTCCTTCCAAGGAAGTAGCGATTGCAGATGTCTACGTATCGATGCAATAGAGTTCAAATGCTTCTTAAAACGAGATATTGCATCTCATATCTATGTTCCATGATAAGATATAATATACATTGCGAAGTGTTATGCATTCCTCGTCTACGATTCAAATGAATGTAAATGCGACACTTCCTTGCAAGGAAATAGCGTTTGCAGATGTCTACGTATCGTAGCATTAGAGTTCATGTGATTCTTAAAACGCGATATCGCATCTCATTTCTATGTTTCATGGTAAGATATAATATGATTTGCGAAGTGTCATGTATTCCTCGTCTACACTTGAAATGAATGTGAATGCGACACTTCCTCGCTAGGAAATAGCGTTTGCAGATGTCTACGTATGGTAGCAATAGAGTTCATATGATCCTTAAAACGCGATATCGCATCTCATTCCTATGTTTCATGGTAAGATATAATATGATTTGCGAAGTGTGATGTATTCCTCGTCAACACTTCAAATGAATGTAAATGCGACACTTCCTTGCTAGGAAATAGCGTCTGCAGATGTCTAGGTATCGTAGCAATAGAGTTCATGTGATTCTTAAAACGCGATATCGCATCTCATTTCTATGTTTCATGGTAAGATATAATACGATTTGCGAAGTGTCATGTAGTCCTCGTCTACACTTCAAATGAATGTAAATGCGACACTTCCTTGCTAGGAAATAGCGTCTGCAGATGTGTAGGTATCGTAGCAATAGAGTTCTAATGCTTCTTAAAACGCGATATCGCATCTCATTTCTATGTTTCATGGTAAGATGTAATATGATTTGCGAAGTGTTATGTATTCCTCGTCTACACTTCAAATGAATGTAAATGCGACACTTCCTTGCCAGGAAATAGCGTTTCCAAATGTCTACGTATCGAAGCAATAGAGTTCTTATGATTCTTAAAACGCGATATCGCATCTCATTTCTATGTTTCATGGTAAGATATAATATGGTTTGCGAAGTGTCATGTATTTCTCGTCTACACTTCAAATGAATGTGAATGCGACACTTCCTCGCTAGGAAAGAGCGTTTGCAGATGTCTACGTATCGTAGCAATAGAGTTCATATGATACTTAAAACGCGATATCGCATCTCATTTCTATGTTTCATGGTAAGATATAACATGATTTGCGAAGTGTTACGTATTCCTCGTCTACACTTCAAATGAATGTGAATGCGATTATTCCTCACTAGAAAATAGCGTTTGCAGATGTCTACGTATCGTAGCAATAGCTTTCTAATGCTTCTTAAAACGCGATATCGCATCTCATTTCTATGTTTCATGGTAAGGTGTAATATGATTTGCGAAGTGTTATGTATTCCTCGTCTACACTTCAAATGAATGTGAATGCGACACTTCCTTGCAAGGAAATAGCGTTTGCAGAGGTCTACGCATCGTAGCAATAGAGTTCTTATGATTCTTAAAACGCAATATCGTATCTCATTTCTATGTTTCATGGTAAGATATAATATGATTTGCGAAGTGTTATGCATTCCTCGTCTACGATTCAAATGAATGTAAATGCGACACTTCCTTGCAAGGATATAGCGTTTGCAGATGTCTACGTATCGTAGCAATAGAGTTCATATGATTCTTAAAACGCGATATCGCATCCCATTTCTATGTTTCATGGTAAGATATAACATGATTTGCGAAGTGTTATGTATTCCTCGTCAACACTTCAAATGAATGTGAATGCGATACTTCCTCGCTAGGAAATAGCGTTTGCAATGTCTACGTATCGTAGCAATAGCTTTCTAATGCTTCTTAAAACGCAATATCGCATCTCATTTCTACGTTTCATGATAAGACATAATATGATTTGCGATGTGTTATGTATTCCTCGTCTACACTTCAAATGAATGTGAATGCGACACTTCCTCGCTAGGAAATAGCGTTTGCAGATGTCTACGTATCGTAGCAATAGATTTCTAATGCTTCTTAAAACGCGATATCGCATCTCATTTCTATATTTCATGGTAAGATATAATATGATTTGCGAAGTGTTATGCATTCCTCTTCTACGATTCAAATGAATGTAAATGCGACACTTCCTTGCAAGGAAATAGCGTTTGCAGATGTCTATGTATCGTAGCAATAGGGTTCTTATGATTCTTAAAACGCGATATCGCATCTCATTTCTATGTTTCATGGTAAGATATAATATGATCTGCGAAGTGTCATGTATTCCTCGTCTACACTTCAAATGAATGTAAATGCGACACTTCCTTGCTAGGAAATAGCGTCTGCAGATGTCTAGGTATCGTAGCAATAGAGTTCATTTGATTCTTAAAACGCGATATCGCATCTCATTTCTATGTTTCATGGTAAGATATAATACGATTTGCGAAGTGTCATGTATTCCTCGTCTACACTTCAAATGAATGTAAATGCGACACTTCCCTGCTAGGAAATAGCGTCTGCAGATGTCTAGGTATCGTAGCAATAGAGTTCTAATGCTTCTTATAACGCGATATCGCATCTCATTTCTATGTTTCATGGTAAGATGTAATATGATTTGCGAAGTGTTATGTATTCCTCGTCTACACTTCAAATGAATGTAAATGCGACACTTCCTTGCAAGGAAGTAGCGATTGCAGATGTCTACGTATCGAAGCAATAGAGTTCTTATGATTCTTAAAACGCGATATCGCATCTCATTTCTATGTTTCATGGTAAGATATAATATGATTTGCGAAGTGTTATGCATTCCTCGTCTACGATTCAAATGAATGTAAATGCGACACTTCCTTGCAAGGAAGTAGCGATTGCAGATGTCTACGTATCGAAGCAATAGAGTTCTTATGATTCTTAAAACGCGATATCGCATCTCATTTCTATGTTTCATGGTAAGATAGAATATGATTTGCGAAGCGTTATGCATTCCTCGTCTACGATTCAAATGAATGTAAATGCGACACTTCCTTGCAAGGATATAGCGTTTGCAGATGTCTACGTATCGTAGCAATAGAGTTCATATGATTCTTAAAACGCGATATCGCATCCCATTTCTATGTTTCATGGTAAGATATAACATGATTTGCGAAGTGTTATGTATTCCTCGTCAACACTTCAAATGAATGTGAATGCGATACTTCCTCGCTAGGAAATAGCGTTTGAAGATGTCTACGTATCGTAGCAATAGCTTTCTAATGCTTCTTAAAACGCAATATCGCATCTCATTTCTACGTTTCATGATAAGATATAATATGATTTGCGATGTGTTATGTATTCCTCGTCTACACTTCAAATGAATGTGAATGCGACACTTCCTCGCTAGGAAGTAGCGTTTGCAGATGTCTACGTATCGTAGCAATAGATTTCTAATGCTTCTTAAAACGCGATATCGCATCTCATTTCTATATTTCATGGTAAGATATAATATGATTTGCGAAGTGTTATGCATTCCTCGTCTACGATTCAAATGAATGTAAATGCGACACTTCCTTGCATGTAAATAGCGTTTGCAGATGTCTATGTATCGTAGCAATAGGGTTCTTATGATTCTTAAAACGCGATATCGCATCTCATTTCTATGTTTCATGGTAAGATATAATATGATTTGCGAAGTGTCATGTATTCCTCGTCTACACTTCAAATGAATGTGAACGCGACACTTCCTCGCTAGGAAATAGCGTTTGCAGATGTCTAAGCATCGTAGCAATAGAGTTCATATGATTCTTAAAACGCGATATCGCATCTCATTCCTATGTATCATGGTAAGATATAATGTGATTTGCGAAGTGTCATGTATTCCTCGTCTACACTTCAAATGAATGTAAATGCGACACTTCCTTGCTAGGAAATAGCGTCTGCAGATGTCTAGGTATCGTAGCAATAGAGTTCTAATGCTTCTTATAACGCGATATCGCATCTCATTTCTATGTTCCATGGTAAGATGTAATATGATTTGCGAAGTGTTATGTATTCCTCGTCTACACTTCAAATGAATGTAAATGCGACACTTCCTTGCAAGGAAGTAGCGATTGCAGATGTCTACGTATCGAAGCAGTAGAGTTCTTATGATCCTTAATACGCGATATCGCATCTCATTTCTATGTTTCATGGTAAGATATAATATGGTTTGCGAAGTGTCATGTATTCCTCGTCTACACTTCAATTGAATGTGAATGCGACACTTCCTCGCTAGGAAATAGCGTTTGCAGATGTCTATGTATCGTAGCAATAGGGTTCTTATGATTCTTAAAACGCGATATCGCATCTCATTTCTATGTTTCATGGTAAGATATAATATGATCTGCGAAGTGTCATGTATTCCTCGTCTACACTTCAAATGAATGTAAATGCGACACTTCCTTGCTAGGAAATAGCGTCTGCAGATGTCTAGGTATCGTAGCAATAGAGTTCATTTGATTCTTAAAACGCGATATCGCATCTCATTTCTATGTTTCATGGTAAGATATAATACGATTTGCGAAGTGTCATGTATTCCTCGTCTACACTTCAAATGAATGTAAATGCGACACTTCCCTGCTAGGAAATAGCGTCTGCAGATGTCTAGGTATCGTAGCAATAGAGTTCTAATGCTTCTTATAACGCGATATCGCATCTCATTTCTATGTTTCATGGTAAGATGTAATATGATTTGCGAAGTGTTATGTATTCCTCGTCTACACTTCAAATGAATGTAAATGCGACACTTCCTTGCAAGGAAGTAGCGATTGCAGATGTCTACGTATCGAAGCAATAGAGTTCTTATGATTCTTAAAACGCGATATCGCATCTCATTTCTATGTTTCATGGTAAGATATAATATGATTTGCGAAGTGTTATGCATTCCTCGTCTACGATTCAAATGAATGTAAATGCGACACTTCCTTGCAAGGAAGTAGCGATTGCAGATGTCTACGTATCGAAGCAATAGAGTTCTTATGATTCTTAAAACGCGATATCGCATCTCATTTCTATGTTTCATGGTAAGATATAATATGATTTGCGAAGCGTTATGCATTCCTCGTCTACGATTCAAATGAATGTAAATGCGACACTTCCTTGCAAGGATATAGCGTTTGCAGATGTCTACGTATCGTAGCAATAGAGTTCATATGATTCTTAAAACGCGATATCGCATCTCATTCCTATGTATCATGGTAAGATATAATATGATTTGCGAAGTGTCATGTATTCCTCGTCTACACTTCAAATGAATGTAAATGCGACACTTCCTTGCTAGGAAATAGCGTCTGCAGATGTCTAGGTATCGTAGCAATAGAGTTCATATGATTCTTATAACGCGATATCGCATCTCATTTCTATGTTTCATGGTAAGATATAATACGATTTGCGAAGTGTCATGTATTCCTCGTCTACACTTCAAATGAATGTAAATGCGACACTTCCCTGCTAGGAAATAGCGTCTGCAGATGTCTAGGTATCGTAGCAATAGGGTTCTAATGCTTCTTATAACGCAATATCGCATCTCATTTCTATGTTCCATGGTAAGATGTAATATGATTTGCGAAGTGTTATGTATTCCTCGTCTACACTTCAAATGAATGTAAGTGCGACACTTCCTTGCAAGGAAGTAGCGATTGCAGATGTCTACGTATCGAAGCAGTAGAGTTCTTATGATTCTTAAAACGCGATATCGCATCTCATTTCTATGTTTCATGGTAAGATATAATATGGTTTGCGAAGTGTCATGTATTCCTCGTCTACACTTCAATTGAATGTGAATGCGACACTTCCTCGCTAGGAAATAGCGTTTGCAGATGTCTACGTATCGTAGCAATAGAGTTCATATGATTCTTAAAACGCGATATCGCATTTCATTTCTATGTTTCATGGTAAGATATAACATGATTTGCGAAGTGTCATGTATTCCTCGTCTACACTTCAAATGAATGTAAATGCGACACTTCCTTGCTAGGAAATAGCGTCTGCAGATGTCTAGGTATCGTAGCAATAGAGTTCTAATGCTTCTTATAACGCGATATCGCATCTCATTTCTATGTTTCATGGTAAGATGTAATATGATTTGCGAAGTGTTATGTATTCCTCGTCTACACTTCAAATGAATGTAAATGCGACACTTCCTTGCAAGGAAGTAGCGATTGCAGATGTCTACGTATCGAAGCAATAGAGTTCTTATGATTCTTAAAACGCAATATCGTATCTCATTTCTATGTTTCATGGTAAGATATAATATGATTTGCGAAGTGTTATGCATTCCTCGTCTACGATTCAAATGAATGTAAATGCGACACTTCCTTGCAAGGATATAGCGTTTGCAGATGTCTACGTATCGTAGCAATAGAGTTCATATGATTCTTAAAACGCGATATCGCATCCCATTTCTATGTTTCATGGTAAGATATAATATGATTTGCGATGTGTTATGTATTCCTCGTCTACACTTCAAATGAATGTGAATGCGACACTTCCTCGCTAGGAAATAGCGTTTGCAGATGTCTACGTATCGTAGCAATAGATTTCTAATGCTTCATAAAACGCGATATCGCATCTCATTTCTATATTTCATGGTAAGATATAATATGATTTGCGAAGTGTTATGCATTCCTCGTCTACGATTCAAATGAATGTAAATGCGACACTTCCTTGCAAGGAAATAGCGTTTGCAGATGTCTATGTATCGTAGCAATAGGGTTCTTATGATTCTTAAAACGGGATATCGCATCTCATTTCTATGTTTCATGGTAAGATATAATATGATTTGCGAAGTGTCATGTATTCCTCGTCTACACTTCAAATGAATGTGAACGCGACACTTCCTCGCTAGGAAATAGCGTTTGCAGATGTCTACGCATCGTAGCAATAGAGTTCATATGATTCTTAAAACGCGATATCGCATCTCATTCCTATGTATCATGGTAAGATATAATATGATTTGCGAAGTGTCATGTATTCCTCGTCTACACTTCAAATGAATGTAAATGCGACACTTCCTTGCTAGGAAATAGCGTCTGCAGATGTCTAGGTATCGTAGCAATAGAGTTCATATGATTCTTATAACGCGATATCGCATCTCATTTCTATGTTTCATGGTAAGATATAATACGATTTGCGAAGTGTCATGTATTCCTCGTCTACACTTCAAATGAATGTAAATGCGACACTTCCCTGCTAGGAAATAGCGTCTGCAGATGTCTAGGTATCGTAGCAATAGGGTTCTAATGCTTCTTATAACGCGATATCGCATCTCATTTCTATGTTCCATGGTAAGATGTAATATGATTTGCGAAGTGTTATGTATTCCTCGTCTACACTTCAAATGAATGTAAATGCGACACTTCCTTGCAAGGAAGTAGCGATTGCAGATGTCTACGTATCGAAGCAGTAGAGTTCTTATGATTCTTAAAACGCGATATCGCATCTCATTTCTATGTTTCATGGTAAGATATAATATGGTTTGCGAAGTGTCATGTATTCCTCGTCTACACTTCAATTGAATGTGAATGCGACACTTCCTCGCTAGGAAATAGCGTTTGCAGATGTCTACGTATCGTAGCAATAGAGTGCTTATGATTCTTAAAACGCGATATCGCATCTCATTTCTATGTTTCATGGTAAGATATAATATGATTTGCGAAGTGTTATGCATTCCTCGTCTACGATTCAAATGAATGTAAATGCGACACTTCCTTGCAAGGATATAGCGTTTGCAGATGTCTACGCATCGTAGCAATAGAGTTCATATGATTCTTAAAACGCGATATCGCATCCCATTTCTATGTTTCATGGTAAGATATAACATGATTTGCGAAGTGTTATGTATTCCTCGTCAACACATCAAATGAATGTGAATGCGATACTTCCTCGCTAGGAAATAGCGTTTGAAGATGTCTACGTATCGTAGCAATAGCTTTCTAATGCTTCTTAAAACGCAATATCGCATCTCATTTCTACGTTTCATGATATGATATAATATGATTTGCGATGTGTTATGTATTCCTCGTCTACACTTCAAATGAATGTGAATGCGATACTTCCTCACTAGGAAATAGCGCTTGCAGATGTCTACGTGTAGTAGCAATAGACATGTAATGCTTCTTAAAACGCGATATCGCATCTCATTTCTACGTTGCATGGTAAGATATAATATGATTTGCGAAGTGTCATGTATTCCTCGTCTACTATTCAAATGAGTGTAAATGCGACACTTCCTAGCAAGGAAATAGCGTTTGCAGATGTCTACGTATCGTAGTGATAGAGATCTAATGCTCCTTAAAACGCGATATCGCATCTCATTTCCATGTTTCATGGTAAGATATAATATGATTTGCGAAGTGTTATGCATTCCTCGTCTACGATTCAAATGAATGTAAATGCGACACTTCCTTGCAAGGAAATGGCGTTTGCAGATGTCTACGTATCGTAGCAATAGAGTTCTAATGCTTCTTGAAACGCGATATCGCATCTCATTTCTATGTTTCATGGTAAGATGCAATATGATTTGCTAAGTGTTATGTATTCCTCGTCTACACTTCAAATGAATGTAAATGCGACACTTCCTTGCAAGGAAGTAGCGATTGCAGATGTTTACGTATCGAAGCAATAGAGTTCAAATGCTTCTTAAAACGAGATATTGCATCTCATATCTATGTTTCATGATAAGATATAATATACATTGCGAAGTGTTATGCATTCCTCGTCTACACTTCAAATGAATGTGAATGCGACACTTCCTCGCTAGGAAATAGCGTTTGCAGATGTCTACGTATCGTAGCAATAGAGTTCATATGATTCTTAAAACGCGATATCGCATCTCATTTCTATGTTTCATGGTAAGATATAATATACATTGCGAATTGTTATGCATTCCTCGTCTACGATTCAAATGAATGTAAATGCGACACTTCCTTGCAAGGAAATAGCGTTTGCAGATGTCTACCTATCGTAGCAATAGAGTTCTAATGCTTCTTAAAACGCGAAATCGCATCTCATTTCTATATTTCATGGTAAGATACAATATGATTTGCGAAGTGTTATGCATTCCTCGTCTACGATTCACATGAATGTAAATGCGACACTTCCTTGCAAGGAAATGGCGTTTGCAGATGTCTACGTATCGTAGCAATAGAGTTCTAATGCTTCTTGAAACGCGATATCGCATCTCATTTCTATGTTTCATGGTAAGATGTAATATGATTTGCTAAGTGTTATGTATTCCTCGTCTACACTTCAAATGAATGTAAATGCGACACTTCCTTGCAAGGAAGTAGCGATTGCAGATGTTTACGTATCGAAGCAATAGAGTTCAAATGCTTCTTAAAACGAGATATTGCATCTCATATCTATGTTTCATGATAAGATATAATATACATTGCGAAGTGTTATGCATTCCTCGTCTACACTTCAAATGAATGTGAATGCGACACTTCCTCGCTAGGAAATAGCGTTTGCAGATGTCTACGTATCGTAGCAATAGAGTTCATATGATTCTTAAAACGCGATATCGCATCTCATTTCTATGTTTCATGGTAAGATATAACATGATTTGCGAAGTGTCACGTATTCCTCGTCTACACTTCAAATGAATGTAAATGCGACACTTCCTTGCTAGGAAATAGCGTCTGCAGATGTCTAGGTATCGTAGCAATAGAGTTCTAATGCTTCTTATAACGCGATATCGCATCTCATTTCTATGTTTCATGGTAAGATGTAATATGATTTGCGAAGTGTTATGTATTCCTCGTCTACACTTCAAATGAATGTAAATGCGACACTTCCTTGCAAGGAAGTAGCGATTGCAGATTTCTACGTATCGAAGCAATAGAGTTCTTATGATTCTTAAAACGCGATATCGCATCTCATTTCTATGTTTCATGGTAAGATATAATATGGTTTGCGAAGTGTCATGTATTCCTCGTCTACACTTCAATTGAATGTGAGTGCGACACTTCCTCGCTAGGAAATAGCGTTTGCAGATGTCTACATATCGTAGCAATAGAGTTCATATGATTCTTAAAACGCGATATCGCATCTCATTTCTATGTTTCATGGTAAGATATAACATGATTTGCGAAGTGTCACGTATTCCTCGTCTACACTTCAAATGAATGTGAATGCGACACTTCCTCGCTAGGAAATAGCGTTTGCAGATGTCTACGTATCGTAGAAATAGGGTTCATATGATTCTTAAAACTCGATATCGCATCTCATTTCTATGTTTCATGGTAAGATATAATACGATTTGCGAAGTGTCATGTATTCCTCGTCTACACTTCAAATGAATGTAAATGCGACTCTTCCTTGCTAGGAAATAGCGTCTGCAGATGTGTAGGTATCGTAGCAATAGAGTTCTAATGCTTCTTAAAACGCGATATCGCATCTCATTTCTATGTTTCATGGTAAGATGTAATATGATTTGCGAAGTGTTATGTATTCCTCGTCTACACTTCAAATGAATGTAAATGCGACACTTCCTTGCCAGGAAATAGCGTTTGCAAATGTCTACGTATCGAAGCAATAGAGTTCTTATGATTCTTAAAACGCGATATCGCATCTCATTTCTATGTTTCATGGTAAGATATAATATGGTTTGCGAAGTGTCATGTATTCCTCGTCTACACTTCAATTGAATGTGAATGCGACACTTCCTCGCTAGGAAATAGCGTCTGCAGATGTCTACGTATCGTAGCAATAGATTTCATATGATTCTTAAAAGGCGATATCGAACCTCATTTCTATGTTTCATGGTAAGATATAACATGATTTGCGAAGTGTTATGTATTCCTCGTCTACATTTCAAATGAATGTGAATGCGATACTTCCTCGCTAGGAAATAGCGTCTGCAGATGTCTACGTATCGTAGCAATAGCTTTCTATTGCTTCTTAAGACGCGATATCGCATCTCATTTCTACGTTTCATGGTAAGATATAATATGATTTGCGAAGTGTGATGTATTCCTCGTCAACACTTCAAATGAATGTAAATGCGACACTTCCTTGCTAGGAAATAGCGTCTGCAGATGTCTAGGTATCGTAGCAATAGAGTTCTAATGCTTCTTGAAACGCGATAACGCATCTCATTTCTATGTTTCATGGTAAGATGTAATATGATTTGCTAAGTGTTATGTATTCCTCGTCTACACTTCAAATGAATGTAAATGCGACACTTCCTTGCAAGGAAGTAGCGATTGCAGATGTTTACGTATCGAAGCAATGGAGTTCAAATGTTTCTTAAAACGAGATATTGCATCTCATATCTATGTTTCATGATGAGATATAATGTACATTGCGAAGTGTTATGCATTCCTCGTCTACGATTCAAATGAATGTAAATGCGACACTTCCTTGCTAGGAAATAGCGTTTGCAGATGTTTACCTATCAAAGCAATAGAGTTCTAATGCTTCTTAAAACGCGATATCGCATCTCATTTCTATGTTTCATGGTAAGATATAATATGATTTGCGAAGTGTTATGTATTCCTTGTCTGCACTTCAAATGAATGTAAATGAGACACTTCCTTGCAAGGAAATAGCGTTTGCAGAGGTCTACGTATCGTAGCAATAGAGTTCTCATGATTCTTAAAACGCAATATCGCATCTCATTTCTATGTTTCATGGTAAGATATAATATGATTTGCGAAGTGTTATGCATTCCTCGTCTACGATTCAAATGAATGTAAATGCGACACTTCCTTGCAAGGATATAGCGTTTGCAGATGTCTACGTATCGTAGCAATAGAGTTCATATGATTCTTAAAACGCGATATCGCATCCCATTTCTATGTTTCATGGTAAGATATAACATGATTTGCGAAGTGTTATATATTCCTCGTCAACACTTCAAATGAATGTGAATGCGATACTTCCTCGCTAGGAAATAGCGTTTGCAGATGTCTACGTATCGTAGCAATAGCTTTCTAATGCTTCTTAAAACGCAATATCGCATCTCATTTCTACGTTTCATGATAAGATATAATATGATTAGCGATGTGTTATGTATTCCTCGTCTACACTTCAAATGAATGTGAATGCGACACTTCCTCGCTAGGAAATAGCGTTTGCAGATGTCTACGTATCGTAGCAATAGATTTCTAATGCTTCTTAAAACGCGATATCGCATCTCATTTCTATATTTCATGGTAAGATATAATATGATTTGCGAAGTGTTATGCATTCCTCGTCTACGATTCAAATGAATGTAAATGCGAGACTTCCTTGCAAGGAAATAGCGTTTGCAGATGTCTATGTATCGTAGCAATAGGGTTCTTATGATTCTTAAAACGCGATATCGCATCTCATTTCTATGTTTCATGGTAAGATATAATATGATTTGCGAAGTGTCATGTATTCCTCGTCTACACTTCAAATGAATGTGAATGCGACACTTCCTCGCTAGGAAATAGCGTTTGCAGATGTCTACGCATCGTAGCAATAGAGTTCATATGATTCTTAAAACGCGATATCGCATCTCATTCCTATGTATCATGGTAAGATATAATATGATTTGCGAAGTGTCATGTATTCCTCGTCTACACTTCAAATGAATGTAAATGCGACACTTCCTTGCTAGGAAATAGCGTCCGCAGATGTCTAGGTATCGTAGCAATAGAGTTCTAATGCTTCTTGAAACGCGATATCGCATCTCATTTCTATGTTTCATGGTAAGATGTAATGTGATTTGCGAAGTGTTATGTATTCCTCGTCAACACTTCAAATGAAGGTAAATGCGACACTTCCTTTCAAGGAAGTAGCGATTGCAGATGTCTACGTATCGAAGCAATAGACTTCAAATGCTTCTTGAAACGAGATATTGCATCTCATAACTATGTTTCATGATAAGATATAATATACATTGCGAAGTGTTACGCATTCCTCGTCTACGATTCAAATGAATGTAAATGCTACACTTCCTTGCAAGGAAATAGCGTTTGCAGATGTCTACGTATCGTAGCAATAGAGTTCATGTGATTCTTAAAACGCGATATCGCATCTCATTTCTATGTTTCATGGTAAGATATAATATGATTTGCGAAGTGTCATGTATTCCTCGTCTACACTTCAAATGAATGTGAATGCGACACTTCCTCGCTAGGAAATAGCGTTTGCAGATGTCTACGTATCGTAGCAATAGAGTTCATATGATCCTTAAAACGCGATATCGCATCTCATTCCTATGTTTCATGGTAAGATATAATATGATTTGCGAAGTGTCATGTATTCCTCGTCTACACTTCAAATGAATGTAAATGCGACACTTCCTTGCTAGGAAATAGCGTCTGCAGATGTCTAGGTATCGTAGCAATAGAGTTCATGTGATTCTTAAAACGCGATATCGCATCTCATTTCTATGTTTCTAGGTAAGATATAATACGATTTGCGAAGTGTCATGTATTCCTCGTCTACACTTCAAATGAATGTAAATGCGACACTTCCCTGCTAGGAAATAGCGTCTGCAGATGTCTAGGTATCGTAGGAATAGAGTTCTAATGCTTCTTAAAACGCGATATCGCATCTCATTTCTATGTTTCATGGTAAGATGTAATATGGTTTGCGAAGTGTTATGTATTCCTCGTCTACACTTCAAATGAATGTAAATGCGACACTTCCTTGCTAGGAAATAGCGTCTGCAGATGTCTAGGTATCGTAGCAATAGAGTTCTAATGCTTCTTATAACGCGATATCGCATCTCATTTCTATGTTTCATGGTAAGATGTAATATGATTTGCGAAGTGTTATGTATTCCTCGTCTACACTTCAAATGAATGTAAATGCGACACTTCCTTGCAAGGAAGTAGCGATTGCAGATTTCTACGTATCGAAGCAATAGAGTTCTTATGATTCTTAAAACGCGATATCGCATCTCATTTCTATGTTTCATGGTAAGATATAATATGGTTTGCGAAGTGTCATGTATTCCTCGTCTACACTTCAATTGAATGTGAGTGCGACACTTCCTCGCTAGGAAATAGCGTTTGCAGATGTCTACATATCGTAGCAATAGAGTTCATATGATTCTTAAAACGCGATATCGCATCTCATTTCTATGTTTCATGGTAAGATATAACATGATTTGCGAAGTGTCACGTATTCCTCGTCTACACTTCAAATGAATGTGAATGCGACACTTCCTCGCTAGGAAATAGCGTTTGCAGATGTCTACGTATCGTAGAAATAGGGTTCATATGATTCTTAAAACTCGATATCGCATCTCATTTCTATGTTTCATGGTAAGATATAATACGATTTGCGAAGTGTCATGTATTCCTCGTCTACACTTCAAATGAATGTAAATGCGACTCTTCCTTGCTAGGAAATAGCGTCTGCAGATGTGTAGGTATCGTAGCAATAGAGTTCTAATGCTTCTTAAAACGCGATATCGCATCTCATTTCTATGTTTCATGGTAAGATGTAATATGATTTGCGAAGTGTTATGTATTCCTCGTCTACACTTCAAATGAATGTAAATGCGACACTTCCTTGCCAGGAAATAGCGTTTGCAAATGTCTACGTATCGAAGCAATAGAGTTCTTATGATTCTTAAAACGCGATATCGCATCTCATTTCTATGTTTCATGGTAAGATATAATATGGTTTGCGAAGTGTCATGTATTCCTCGTCTACACTTCAATTGAATGTGAATGCGACACTTCCTCGCTAGGAAATAGCGTCTGCAGATGTCTACGTATCGTAGCAATAGATTTCATATGATTCTTAAAAGGCGATATCGAACCTCATTTCTATGTTTCATGGTAAGATATAACATGATTTGCGAAGTGTTATGTATTCCTCGTCTACATTTCAAATGAATGTGAATGCGATACTTCCTCGCTAGGAAATAGCGTCTGCAGATGTCTACGTATCGTAGCAATAGCTTTCTACTGCTTCTTAAGACGCGATATCGCATCTCATTTCTACGTTTCATGGTAAGATATAATATGATTTGCGAAGTGTGATGTATTCCTCGTCAACACTTCAAATGAATGTAAATGCGACACTTCCTTGCTAGGAAATAGCGTCTGCAGATGTCTAGGTATCGTAGCAATAGAGTTCTAATGCTTCTTGAAACGCGATAACGCATCTCATTTCTATGTTTCATGGTAAGATGTAATATGATTTGCTAAGTGTTATGTATTCCTCGTCTACACTTCAAATGAATGTAAATGCGACACTTCCTTGCAAGGAAGTAGCGATTGCAGATGTTTACGTATCGAAGCAATGGAGTTCAAATGTTTCTTAAAACGAGATATTGCATCTCATATCTATGTTTCATGATGAGATATAATATACATTGCGAAGTGTTATGCATTCCTCGTCTACGATTCAAATGAATGTAAATGCGACACTTCCTTGCTAGGAAATAGCGTTTGCAGATGTTTACCTATCAAAGCAATAGAGTTCTAATGCTTCTTAAAACGCGATATCGCATCTCATTTCTATGTTTCATGGTAAGATATAATATGATTTGCGAAGTGTTATGTATTCCTTGTCTGCACTTCAAATGAATGTAAATGAGACACTTCCTTGCAAGGAAATAGCGTTTGCAGAGGTCTACGTATCGTAGCAATAGAGTTCTCATGATTCTTAAAACGCAATATCGCATCTCATTTCTATGTTTCATGGTAAGATATAATATGATTTGCGAAGTGTTATGCATTCCTCGTCTACGATTCAAATGAATGTAAATGCGACACTTCCTTGCAAGGATATAGCGTTTGCAGATGTCTACGTATCGTAGCAATAGAGTTCATATGATTCTTAAAACGCGATATCGCATCCCATTTCTATGTTTCATGGTAAGATATAACATGATTTGCGAAGTGTTATATATTCCTCGTCAACACTTCAAATGAATGTGAATGCGATACTTCCTCGCTAGGAAATAGCGTTTGCAGATGTCTACGTATCGTAGCAATAGCTTTCTAATGCTTCTTAAAACGCAATATCGCATCTCATTTCTACGTTTCATGATAAGATATAATATGATTAGCGATGTGTTATGTATTCCTCGTCTACACTTCAAATGAATGTGAATGCGACACTTCCTCGCTAGGAAATAGCGTTTGCAGATGTCTACGTATCGTAGCAATAGATTTCTAATGCTTCTTAAAACGCGATATCGCATCTCATTTCTATATTTCATGGTAAGATATAATATGATTTGCGAAGTGTTATGCATTCCTCGTCTACGATTCAAATGAATGTAAATGCGACACTTCCTTGCAAGGAAATAGCGTTTGCAGATGTCTATGTATCGTAGCAATAGGGTTCTTATGATTCTTAAAACGCGATATCGCATCTCATTTCTATGTTTCATGGTAAGATATAATATGATTTGCGAAGTGTCATGTATTCCTCGTCTACACTTCAAATGAATGTGAATGCGACACTTCCTCGCTAGGAAATAGCGTTTGCAGATGTCTACGCATCGTAGCAATAGAGTTCATATGATTCTTAAAACGCGATATCGCATCTCATTCCTATGTATCATGGTAAGATATAATATGATTTGCGAAGTGTCATGTATTCCTCGTCTACACTTCAAATGAATGTAAATGCGACACTTCCTTGCTAGGAAATAGCGTCCGCAGATGTCTAGGTATCGTAGCAATAGAGTTCTAATGCTTCTTGAAACGCGATATCGCATCTCATTTCTATGTTTCATGGTAAGATGTAATGTGATTTGCGAAGTGTTATGTATTCCTCGTCAACACTTCAAATGAAGGTAAATGCGACACTTCCTTTCAAGGAAGTAGCGATTGCAGATGTCTACGTATCGAAGCAATAGACTTCAAATGCTTCTTGAAACGAGATATTGCATCTCATAACTATGTTTCATGATAAGATATAATATACATTGCGAAGTGTTACGCATTCCTCGTCTACGATTCAAATGAATGTAAATGCTACACTTCCTTGCAAGGAAATAGCGTTTGCAGATGTCTACGTATCGTAGCAATAGAGTTCATGTGATTCTTAAAACGCGATATCGCATCTCATTTCTATGTTTCATGGTAAGATATAATATGATTTGCGAAGTGTCATGTATTCCTCGTCTACACTTCAAATGAATGTGAATGCGACACTTCCTCGCTAGGAAATAGCGTTTGCAGATGTCTACGTATCGTAGCAATAGAGTTCATATGATCCTTAAAACGCGATATCGCATCTCATTCCTATGTTTCATGGTAAGATATAATATGATTTGCGAAGTGTCATGTATTCCTCGTCTACACTTCAAATGAATGTAAATGCGACACTTCCTTGCTAGGAAATAGCGTCTGCAGATGTCTAGGTATCGTAGCAATAGAGTTCATGTGATTCTTAAAACGCGATATCGCATCTCATTTCTATGTTTCTAGGTAAGATATAATACGATTTGCGAAGTGTCATGTATTCCTCGTCTACACTTCAAATGAATGTAAATGCGACACTTCCCTGCTAGGAAATAGCGTCTGCAGATGTCTAGGTATCGTAGGAATAGAGTTCTAATGCTTCTTAAAACGCGATATCGCATCTCATTTCTATGTTTCATGGTAAGATGTAATATGGTTTGCGAAGTGTTATGTATTCCTCGTCTACACTTCAAATGAATGTAAATGCGACACTTCCTTGCTAGGAAATAGCGTCTGCAGATGTCTAGGTATCGTAGCAATAGTGTTCTAATGCTTCTTGAAACGCGATATCGCATCTCATTTCTATGTTTCATGGTAAGATGTAATATGATTTGCGAAGTGTTATGTATTCCTCGTCTACACTTCAAATGAATGTAAATGCGACACTTCCTTCCAAGGAAGTAGCGATTGCAGATGTCTACGTATCGAAGCAATAGAGTTCAAATGCTTCTTAAAACGAGATATTGCATCTCATATCTATGTTTCATGATAAGATATAATATACATTGCGAAGTGTTATGCATTCCTCGTCTACGATTCAAATGAATGTAAATGCGACACTTCCTTGCAAGGAAATAGCGTTTGCAGATGTCTACGTATCGTAGCATTAGAGTTCATGTGATTCTTAAAACGCGATATCGCATCTCATTTCTATGTTTCATGGTAAGATATAATATGATTTGCGAAGTGTCATGTATTCCTCGTCTACACTTCAAATGAATGTGAATGCGACACTTCCTCGCTAGGAAATAGCGTTTGCAGATGTCTACGTATGGTAGCAATAGAGTTCATATGATCCTTAAAACGCGATATCGCATCTCATTCCTATGTTTCATGGTAAGATATAATATGATTTGCGAAGTGTCATGTATTCCTCGTCTACACTTCAAATGAATGTAAATGCGACACTTCCTTGCTAGGAAATAGCGTCTGCAGATGTCTAGGTATCGTAGCAATAGAGTTCATGTGATTCTTAAAACGCGATATCGCATCTCATTTCTATGTTTCATGGTAAGATATAATACGATTTGCGAAGTGTCATGTATTCCTCGTCTACACTTCAAATGAATGTAAATGCGACACTTCCCTGCTAGGAAATAGCGTCTGCAGATGTCTAGGTATCGTAGGAATAGAGTTCTAATGCTTCTTAAAACGCGATATCGCATCTCATTTCTATGTTTCATGGTAAGATATAACATGATTTGCGAAGTGTTATGTATTCCTCGTCTACACTTCAAATGAATGTGAATGCGATACTTCCTCACTAGAAAATAGCGTTTGCAGATGTCTACGTATCGTAGCAATAGCTTTCTAATGCTTCTTAAAACGCGATATCGCATCTCATTTCTATGTTTCATGGTAAGGTGTAATATGATTTGCGAAGTGTTATGTATTCCTCGTCTACACTTCAAATGAATGTGAATGCGACACTTCCTCGCTAGGAAATAGCGTTTGCAGATGTCTACGTATCGTAGAAATAGAGTTCATATGATTCTTAAAACGCGATATCGCATCTCATTTCTATGTTTCATGGTAAGATATAATACGATTTGCGAAGTGTCATGTATTCCTCGTCTACACTTCAAATGAATGTAAATGCGACACTTCCCTGCTAGGAAATAGCGTCTGCAGATGTCTAGGTATCGTAGGAATAGAGTTCTAATGCTTCTTAAAACGCGATATCGCATCTCATTTCTATGTTTCATGGTAAGATGTAATATGGTTTGCGAAGTGTTATGTATTCCTCGTCTACACTTCAAATGAATGTAAATGCGACACTTCCTTGCTAGGAAATAGCGTCTGCAGATGTCTAGGTATCGTAGCAATAGTGTTCTAATGCTTCTTGAAACGCGATATCGGCATCTCATTTCTATGTTTCATGGTAAGATGGAATAATGATTTGCGAAGTGTTATGTATTCCTCGTCTACACTTCAAATGAATGTAAATGCGACACTTCCTTTCAAGGAAGTAGCGATTGCAGATGTCTACGTATCGAAGCAATAGAGTTCAAATGCTTCTTAAAAAACGAGATATTGCATCTCATATCTATGTTTCATGATAAGCATATAATATACATTGCGAAGTGTTATGCATTCCTCGTCTACGATTCAATGAATGTAAATGCGACACTTCCTTGCAAGGAAATAGCGTTTGCAGATGTCTATGTATCGAAGCAATAGGGGTTTCTTATGATTCTTAAAACGCGATATCGCATCACATTTCTATGTTTCATGGTAAGATATAATATGATTGCGAAGTGTCATGTATTCCTCGTCTACACTTCAAATGAATGTGAATGCGACACTTCTCGCTAGGAAATAGCGTTTGCAGATGTCTACGCATCGTAGCAATAGAGTTCATATGATTCTTAAAACGCGATATCGCATCTCATTCCTATGTATCATGGTAAGATATAATATGATTGCGAAGTGTCATGTATTCCTCGTCTACACTTCAAATGAATGTAAATGCGACACTTCCTTGCTAGGAAATAGCGTTCCGCAGATGTCTAGGTATCGTAGCAATAGAGTTCATATTATTCTTAAAACGCGATATCGCATCTCATTTCTATGTTTCGATGGTAAGATATAATACGATTTGCGAAGTGTCATGTATTCCTCGTCTACACTTCAATGAATGTAAATGCGACACTTCCCTGCTAGGAGATAGCGTCTGCAGATGTCTAGGTATCGTAGCAATAGAGTTCTAATGCCTTCTTAAAACGCGATATCGCATCTCATTTCTATGTTTCATGGTAAGATGTAATATGATTTGCGAAGTGTTATGTATTCCTCGTCTACTCTTCAAATGAATGTAAATGCGACACTTCCTTGCTAGGAAATAGCGTCTGCAGATGTCTAGGGATCGTAGCAATAGAGTTCTAATGCTTCTTGAAACGCGATATCGCATCTCATTTCTATGTTTCATGGTAAGATGTAATGTGATTTGCGAAGTGTTATGTAATCCTCGTCAACACTTTCAAATGAAGGTAAATGCGACACTTCCTTTCAAGGAAGTAGCGATTGCAGATGTCTACGTATCGAAGCAATAGAGTTCAAATGCTTCTTAAAACGAGATATTGCATCTCATATCTATGTTTCATGATAAGATATAATATACATTGCGAAGTGTTATGCATTCCTCGTCTACGATTCAAATGAATGTAAATGCTACACTTCCTTGCAAGGAAATAGCGTTTGCAGATGTCTACGTATCGTAGCAATAGAGTTCATGTGATTCTTAAAACGCGATATCGCATCTCATTTCTATGTTTCATGGTAAGATATAATATGATTTGCGAAGTGTCATGTATTCCTCGTCTACACTTCAAATGAATGTAAATGCGACACTTCCTTGCTAGGAAATAGCGTCTGCAGATGTCTAGGTATCGTAGCAATAGTGTTCTAATGCTTCTTGAAACGCGATATCGCATCTCATTTCTATGTTTCATGGTAGATGTAATATGATTTGCGAAGTGTTATGTATTCCTCGTCTACACTTCAAATGAATGTAAATGCGACACTTCCTTTCAAGGAAGTAGCGATTGCAGATGTCTACGTATCGAAGCAATAGAGTTCAAATGCTTCTTAAAACGAGATATTGCATCTCATATCTATGTTTCAATGATAAGATATAATATGATTTGCGAAGTGTCATGTATTCCTCGTCTACACTTCAAATGAATGTGAATGCGACTCTTCCTCGCTAGGAAATAGCGTTTGCAGATGTCTACGTATGGTAGCAATAGAGTTCATATGATCCTTAAAACGCGATATCGCATCTCATTCCTATGTTTCATGGTAAGATATAATATGATTTGCGAAGTGTCATGTATTCCTCGTCTACACTTCAAATGAATGTAAATGCGACACTTCCTTGCTAGGAAATAGCGTCTGCAGATTTCTAGGTATCGTAGCAATAGAGTTCATGTGATTCTTAAAACGCGATATCGCATCTCATTTCTATGTTTCATGGTAAGATATAATGCGATTTGCGAAGTGTCATGTATTCCTCGTCTACACTTCAAATGAATGTAAATGCGACACTTCCCTGCTAGGAAATAGCGTCTGCAGATGTCTAGGTATCGTAGGAATAGAGTTCTAATGCTTCTTAAAGCGCGATATCGCATCTCATTTCTATGTTTCATGGTAAGATGTAATATGGTTTGCGAAGTGTTATGTATTCCTCGTCTACACTTCAAATGAATGTAAATGCGACACTTCCTTGCTAGGAAATAGCGTCTGCAGATGTCTAGGTATCGTAGCAATAGTGTTCTAATGCTTCTTGAAACGCGATATCGCATCTCATTTCTACGTTTCATGGTAAGATGTAATATGATTTGCGAAGTGTTATGTATTCCTCGTCTACACTTCAAATGAATCTAAATGCGACACTTCCTTGCAAGGAAGTAGCGATTGCAGATGTCTACGTATCGAAGCAATAGAGTTCAAATGCTTCTTAAAACGAGATATTGCATCTCATATCTATGTTTCATGATAAGAAATAATATACATTGCGAAGTGTTATGCATTCCTCGTCTACGATTCAATTAATTGTAAATGCGACACTTCCTTGCAAGGAAATAGCGTTTGCAGATGTCTACGTATCGTAGCAATAGAGTTCTTATGATTCTTAAAAAGCGATATCGCATCTCATTTCTATGTTTCATGGTAAGATATAATATGATTTGCGAAGTGTCATGTATTCCTCGTGTACACTTCAAATGAATGTAAATGCGACACTTCCCTGCTAGGAAATAGCGTCTGCAGATGTCTAGGTATCGTAGGAATAGAGTTCTAATGCTTCTTAAAACGCGATATCGCATCTCATTTCTATGTTTCATGGTAAGATGTAATATGGTTTGCGAAGTGTTATGTATTCCTCGTCTACACTTCAAATGAATGTAAATGCGACACTTCCTTGCTAGGAAATAGCGTCTGCAGATGTCTAGGTATCGTAGCAATAGTGTTCTAATGCTTCTTGAAACGCGATATCGCATCTCATTTCTATGTTTCATGGTAAGATGTAATATGATTTGCGAAGTGTTATGTATTCCTCGTCTACACTTCAAATGAATGTAAATGCGACACTTCCTTTCAAGGAAGTAGCGATTGCAGATGTCTACGTATCGAAGCAAAAGAGTTCAAATGCTTCTTAAAACGAGATATTGCATCTCATATCTATGTTTCATGATAAGATATAATATATATTGCGAAGTGTTATGCATTCCTCGTCTACGATTCAAATGAATGTAAATGCGACACTTCCTTGCAAGGAAATAGCGTTTGCAGATGTCTACGTATCGTAGCATTAGAGTTCATGTGATTCTTAAAACGCGATATCGCATCTCATTTCTATGTTTCATGGTAAGATATAATATGATTTGCGAAGTGTCATGTATTCCTCGTCTACACTTCAAATGAATGTGAATGCGACTCTTCCTCGCTAGGAAATAGCGTTTGCAGATGTCTACGTATGGTAGCAATAGAGTTCATATGATCCTTAAAACGCGATATCGCATCTCATTCCTATGTTTCATGGTAAGATATAATATGATTTGCGAAGTGTCATGTATTCCTCGTCTACACTTCAAATGAATGTAAATGCGACACTTCCTTGCTAGGAAATAGCGTCTGCAGATTTCTAGGTATCGTAGCAATAGAGTTCATGTGATTCTTAAAACGCGATATCGCATCTCATTTCTATGTTTCATGGTAAGATATAATGCGATTTGCGAAGTGTCATGTATTCCTCGTCTACACTTCAAATGAATGTAAATGCGACACTTCCCTGCTAGGAAATAGCGTCTGCAGATGTCTAGGTATCGTAGGAATAGAGTTCTAATGCTTCTTAAAGCGCGATATCGCATCTCATTTCTATGTTTCATGGTAAGATGTAATATGGTTTGCGAAGTGTTATGTATTCCTCGTCTACACTTCAAATGAATGTAAATGCGACACTTCCTTGCTAGGAAATAGCGTCTGCAGATGTCTAGGTATCGTAGCAATAGTGTTCTAATGCTTCTTGAAACGCGATATCGCATCTCATTTCTACGTTTCATGGTAAGATGTAATATGATTTGCGAAGTGTTATGTATTCCTCGTCTACACTTCAAATGAATCTAAATGCGACACTTCCTTGCAAGGAAGTAGCGATTGCAGATGTCTACGTATCGAAGCAATAGAGTTCAAATGCTTCTTAAAACGAGATATTGCATCTCATATCTATGTTTCATGATAAGAAATAATATACATTGCGAAGTGTTATGCATTCCTCGTCTACGATTCAATTAATTGTAAATGCGACACTTCCTTGCAAGGAAATAGCGTTTGCAGATGTCTACGTATCGTAGCAATAGAGTTCTTATGATTCTTAAAAAGCGATATCGCATCTCATTTCTATGTTTCATGGTAAGATATAATATGATTTGCGAAGTGTCATGTATTCCTCGTCTACACTTCAAATGAATGTAAATGCGACACTTCCTTGCTAGGAAATAGCGTCTGCAGATGTCTAGGTATCGTAGCAATAGAGTTCATGTGATTCTTAAAACGCGATATCGCATCTCATTTCTATGTTTCATGGTAAGATATAATACGATTTGCGAAGTGTCATGTATTCCTCGTCTACACTTCAAATGAATGTAAATGCGACACTTCCCTGCTAGGAAATAGCGTCTGCAGATGTCTAGGTATCGTAGCAATAGAGTTCTAATGCTTCTTAAAACGCGATATCGCATCTCATGTCTATGTTTCATGGTAAGATGTACTATGATTTGCGAAGTGTTATGTATTCCTCGTCTACACTTCAAATGAATGTAAATGCGACACTTCCTTGCTAGGAAATAGCGTCTGCAGATGTCTAGGTATCGTAGCAATAGAGTTCTAATGCTTCTTGAAACGCGATATCGCATCTCATTTCTATGTTTCATGGTAAGATGTAATATGATTTGCGAAGTGTTATGTATTCCTCGTCTACACTTCAAATGAATGTAAATGCGACACTTCCTTTCAAGGAAGTAGCGATTGCAGATGTCTACGTATCGAAGCAATAGAGTTCAAATGCTTCTTAAAACGAGATATTGCATCTCATATCTATGTTTCATGATAAGATATAATATACATTGCGAAGTGTTATGCATTCCTCGTCTACGATTCAAATGAATGTAAATGCGACACTTCCTTGCTAGGAAATAGCGTTTGCAGATGTTTACCTATCAAAGCAATAGAGTTCTAATGCTTCTTGAAACGCGATATCGCATCTCATTTCTATGTTTCATGGTAGGATGTAATATGATTCGCGAAGTGTTATGTATCCTTCGTCTACACTTCAAATGAATGTAAATGCGACACTTCCTTGCAAGGAAGTAGCGTTTGCAGATGTCTACGTATCGTAGCAATAGAGTTCTAATGCTTCTTAAAAAGCGATATCGCATCTCATTTCTATGTTTCATGGTAAGATATAATATGATTTGCGAAGTGTCATGTATTCCTCGTCTACACTTCAAATGAATGTGAATGCGACACTTCCTCGCTAGGAAATAGCGTTTGCAGATGTCTACGTATCGTAGCAATAGAGTTCAGATGATTCTTAAAACGCGATATCGCATCTCATTTCTATGTTTCATGGTAAGATATAACATGATTTGCGAAGTGTTATGTATTCCTCGTCTACACTTCAAATGAATGTGAATGCGATACTTCCTCGCTAGGAAATAGCGTTTGCAGATGTCTACGTATCGTAGCAATAGCTTTCTAATGCTTCTTAAAACGCGATATCGCATCTCATTTCTATGTTTCATGGTAAGATATAATATGATTTGCGAAGTGTCATGTATTCCTCGTCTACACTTCAAATGAATGTAAATGCGACACTTCCTTGCTAGGAAATAGCGTCTGCAAATGTCTAGGTATCGTAGCAATAGAGTTCATATGATTCTTAAAACGCGATATCGCATCTCATTTCTATGTTTCATGGTAAGATAAAATACGATTTGCGAAGTGTCATGTATTCCTCGTCTACACTTCAAATGAATGTAAATGCGACACTTCCTTGCTAGGAAATAGCGTCTGCAGATGTCTAGGTATCGTAGCAATAGTGTTCTAATGCTTCTTAAAACGCGATATCGCACCACATTTCTATGTTTCATGGTAAGATATAATATGATTTGCGAAGTGTCATGTACTCCTCGTCTACACTTCAAATGAATGTAAATGCGACACTTCCTCGCTAGGAAATAGCGTTTGCAGATGTCTACGTATCGTAGCAATAGCTTTCTAATGCTTCTTAAAACGCGATATCGCATCTCATTTCTATGTTTCATGGTAAGATATAATATGATTTGCGAAGTGTCATGTATTACTCGTCTACACTTCAAATGAATGTAAATGCGACACTTCCTTGCTAGGATATAGCGTCTGCAAATGTCTAGGTATCGTAGCAATAGAGTTCATATGATTCTTAAAACGCGATATCGCATCTCATTTCTATGTTTCATGGTAAGATATAATACGATTTGCGAAGTGTCATGTATTCCTCGTCTACACTTCAAATGAATGTAAATGCGACACTTCCTTGCTAGGAAATAGCGTCTGCAGATGTCTAGGTATCGTAGCAATAGTGTTCTAATGCTTCTTAAAACGCGATATCGCACCTCATTTCTATGTTTCATGGTAAGATATAATATGATTTGCGAAGTGTCATGTACTCCTCGTCTACACTTCAAATGAATGTAAATGCGACACTTCCTCGCTAGGAAATAGCGTTTGCAGATGTCTACGTATCGTAGCAATTGATTTCTAATGCTTCTTAAAACGCGATATCGCATCTCATTTCTATGTTTCATGGTAAGATATAATATGATTTGCGAAGTGTCATGTATTCCTCGTCTACACTTCAAATGAATGTAAATGCAACACTTCCTTGCAAGGAAATAGCGTTTGCAGATGTTTACCTATCAAAGCAATAGAGTTCTAATTCTTCTTAAAACGCGATATCGCATCTCATATCTATGTTTCATGATAAGATATAATATACATTGCGAAGTGTCATGTATTCCTCGTCTACACTTCAAATGAATGTAAATGCGACACTTCCTCGCTAGGAAATAGCGTTTGCAGATGTCTACGTATCGTAGCAATAGATTTCTAATGCTTCTTAAAACGCGATATCGCATCTCATTTCTATGTTTCATGGTAAGATATAATATGATTTGCGAAGTGTCATGTATTCCTCGTCTACACTTCAAATGAATGTAAATGCAACACTTCCTTGCAAGGAAATAGCGTTTGCAGATGTTTACCTATCAAAGCAATAGAGTTCTAATGCTTCTTAAAACGCGATATCGCATCTCATTTCTATGTTTCATGGTAAGATATAATATGATTTGCGAAGTGTTATGTATTCCTTGTCTGCACTTCAAATGAATGTAAATGAGACACTTCCTTGCAAGGAAATAGCGTTTGCAGATGTCAACGTATCGTAGCAATAGAGTTCTTATGATTCTTAAAACGCGATTTCGCATCTCATTTCTATGTTTCATGGTAAGATATAATATGATTTGCGAAGTGTCATGTATTCCTCGTCTATACTTCAAATGAATGTGAATGCGATACTTCCTCGCTTGGAAATAGCGTCTGCAGATGTCTACGTATCGTAGCAATAGCTTTCTAATGCTTCTTAAAACGCGATATCGCATCTCATTTCTATGTTTCATGGTAAGATATAATATGATTTGCGAAGTGTCATGTATTACTCGTCTACACTTCAAATGAATGTAAATGCGACACTTCCTTGCTAGGATATAGCGTCTGCAAATGTCTAGGTATCGTAGCAATAGAGTTCTAATGCTTCTTAAAACGCGATATCGCATCTCATTTCTATGTTTCATGGTAAGATGTAATATGATTTGCGAAGTGTTATGTATTCCTCGTCTACACTTCAAATGAATGTAAATATGACACTTCCTTGCAAGGAAGTAGCGATTGCAGATGTCTACGTATCGAAGCAGTAGAGTTCAAATGCTTCTTAAAACGAAATATTGCATCTCATATCTATGTTTCATGATAAGATATAATATACATTGCGAAGTGTTATGCATTCCTCGTCTACGATTCAAATGAATGTAAATGCGACACTTCCTTGCAAGGAAATAGCGTTTGCAGATGGCTACGTATCGTAGCAATAGAGTTCATATGATTCTTAAAACGCGATATCGCATCTCATTTCTATGTTTCATGGTAAGATATAATATGATTTGCGAAGTGTCATGTATTCCTCGTCTACACTTCAAGTGAATGTGAATGCGATACTTCCTCGCTACTAAATAGCGTTTGCAGATGTCTACGTATCGTAGCAATAGCTTTCTAATGCTTCTTAAAACGCGATATCGCATCTCATTTCTATGTTTCATGGTAAGATATAATATGATTTGCGAAGTGTCATGTATTCCTCGTCTACGCTTCAAATGAATGTGAAGGCGAAACTTCCTTGCAAGGAAATAGCGTTTGCAGATGTCTACGTATCGTAGCAATAGGGTTCTTATGATTCTTAAAACGCGATATCACATCTCATTTCTATGTTTCATGGTAAGATATAATATGATTTGCGAAGTGTCATGTATTCCTCGTCTACACTTCAAATGAATGTAAATGCGACACTTCCTTGTAAGGAAATAGCGATTGCAGATGTCTACGTATCGAAGCAATATAGTTCAAATGCTTCTTAAAACGAGATATTGCATCTCATATCTATGTTTCATGATAAGATATAATATACATTGCAAAGTGTTATGCATTCCTCGTCTACGATTCAAATGAATGTAAATGCGACACTTCCTTGCAAGGAAATAGCGTTTGCAGATGTCTGCGTATCGTAGCAATGGAGTTCATATGATTCTTAAAACGCGATATCGCATCTCAATTCTATGTTTCATGGTAAGATATAATATGATTTGCGAAGTGTCATGTATTCCTCGTCTACACTTCAAGTGAATGTGAATGCGATACTTCCTCGCTACTAAATAGCGTTTGCAGATGTCTACGTATCATAGCAATAGCTTTCTAATGCTGCTTAAAACGCGATATCGCATCTCATTTCTATGTTTCATGGTAAGATGTAATATGATTTGCGAAGTGTTATGTATTCCTCGTCTACATTTCAAATGAATGTAAATGCGACACTTCCTTGCAAGGAAGTAGCGATTGCAGATGTCTACGTATCGTAGCAATAGAGTTCAGATGATTCTTAAAACGCGATATCGCATCTCATTTCTATGTTTCATGGTAAGATGTAATATGATTTGCGAAGTGTTATGTATTCCTCGTCTACATTTCAAATGAATGTAAATGCGACACTTCCTTGCAAGGAAGTAGCGATTGCAGATGTCTACGTATCGAAGCAATAGAGTTCAAATGCTTCTTAAAACGAGATATTGCATCTCATATCTATGTTTCATGATAAGATATAATATACATTGCGAAGTGTTATGCATTCCTCGACTACGATTCAAGTGAATGTAAATGCGACACTTCCTTGCAAGGAAATAGCGTTTGCAGATGTCTACGTATCGTAGCAATAGAGTTCAGATGATTCGTAAAACGCGATATCGCATCTCATTTCTGTGTTTCATGGTAAGATGTAATATGATTTGCGAAGTGTTATGTATTCCTCGTCTACACTTCAAATGAATGTAAATGCGACACTTCCTTGAAAGGAGGTAGCGATTGCAGATGTCTACGTATCGAAGCAATAGAATTCAAATGCTTCTTAGAACGAGATATTGCATCTCATATCTATGTTTCATGATAAGATATAATATACATTGCGAAGTGTTATGCATTCCTCGACTACGATTCAAGTGAATGTAAATGCGACACTTCCTTGCAAGGAAATAGCGTTTGCAGATGTCTACGTATCGTAGCAATAGAGTTCTTATGATACTTAAAACGTGATATCGCATCTCATTTCTATGTTTCATGGTAAGATATAATATGATTTGCGAAGCGTCATGTATTCCTCGTCTACACTTCAAATGAATGTGAATGCGACACTTCCTCGCTAGGAAATAGCGTTTGCAGATGTCTACGTATCGTAGCAATAGAGTTCATATGATTCCTAGAACGCGATATCGCATCTCATTTCTATGTTTCATGGTAAGATATAACATGATTTGCGAAGTGTTATGTATTCCTCGTCTACACTTCAAATGAATGTGAATGCGATACTTCCTCGCTACTAAATAGCGTTTGCAGATGTCTACGTATCGTAGCAATAGCTTTCTAATGTTTCTTAAAACGCGATATCGCATCTCATTTCTATGTTTCATGGTAAGATATAATATGATTTGCGAAGTGTTATGTATTCCTCGTCTACACTTCAAATGAATGTGAATGCGACACTTCCTTGAAAGGAGGTAGCGACTGCAGATGTCTACGTATCGAAGCAATAGAGTTCAAATGCTTCTTAGAACGAGATATTGCATCTCATATCTATGTTTCATGATAAGATATAATATACATTGCGAAGTGTTATGCATTCCTCGACTACGATTCAAGTGAATGTAAATGCGACACTTCCTTCCAAGGAAATAGCGTTTGCAGATGTCTACGTATCGTAGCAATAGAGTTCTAATGCTTCTTTAAACGCGATATCGCATCTCATTTCTATGTTTCATGGTAAGATGTAATATGATTTGCGAAGTGTTATGTATTCCTCGTCTACATTTCAAATGAATGTAAATGCGACACTTCCTTGCAAGGAAGTAGCGATTGCAGATGTCTACGTATCGAAGCAATAGAGTTCAAATGCTTCTTAAAACGAGATATTGCATCTCATATCTATGTTTCATGATAAGATATAATATACATTGCGAAGTGTTATGCATTCCTCGACTACGATTCAAGTGAATGTAAATGCGACACTTCCTTGCAAGGAAATAGCGTTTGCAGATGTCTACGTATCGTAGCAATAGAGTTCAGATGATTCGTAAAACGCGATATCGCATCTCATTTCTGTGTTTCATGGTAAGATGTAATATGATTTGCGAAGTGTTATGTATTCCTCGTCTACACTTCAAATGAATGTAAATGCGACACTTCCTTGAAAGGAGGTAGCGATTGCAGATGTCTACGTATCGAAGCAATAGAATTCAAATGCTTCTTAGAACGAGATATTGCATCTCATATCTATGTTTCATGATAAGATATAATATACATTGCGAAGTGTTATGCATTCCTCGACTACGATTCAAGTGAATGTAAATGCGACACTTCCTTGCAAGGAAATAGCGTTTGCAGATGTCTACGTATCGTAGCAATAGAGTTCTTATGATACTTAAAACGTGATATCGCATCTCATTTCTATGTTTCATGGTAAGATATAATATGATTTGCGAAGCGTCATGTATTCCTCGTCTACACTTCAAATGAATGTGAATGCGACACTTCCTCGCTAGGAAATAGCGTTTGCAGATGTCTACGTATCGTAGCAATAGAGTTCATATGATTCCTAGAACGCGATATCGCATCTCATTTCTATGTTTCATGGTAAGATATAACATGATTTGCGAAGTGTTATGTATTCCTCGTCTACACTTCAAATGAATGTGAATGCGATACTTCCTCGCTACTAAATAGCGTTTGCAGATGTCTACGTATCGTAGCAATAGCTTTCTAATGTTTCTTAAAACGCGATATCGCATCTCATTTCTATGTTTCATGGTAAGATATAATATGATTTGCGAAGTGTTATGTTTTCCTCGTCTACACTTCAAATGAATGTGAATGCGACACTTCCTTGAAAGGAGGTAGCGACTGCAGATGTCTACGTATCGAAGCAATAGAGTTCAAATGCTTCTTAGAACGAGATATTGCATCTCATATCTATGTTTCATGATAAGATATAATATACATTGCGAAGTGTTATGCATTCCTCGACTACGATTCAAGTGAATGTAAATGCGACACTTCCTTCCAAGGAAATAGCGTTTGCAGATGTCTACGTATCGTAGCAATAGAGTTCTAATGCTTCTTTAAACGCGATATCGCATCTCATTTCTATGTTTCATGGTAAGATGTAATATGATTTGCGAAGTGTTATGTATTCCTCGTCTACACTTCAAATGAATGTAAATGCGACACTTCCTTGCAAGGAAGTAGTGATTGCAGATGTCTACGTATCGAAGCAATAGAGTTCAAATGCTTCTTAAAACGAGATATTGCATCTCATATCTATGTTTCATGATAAGATATAATATACATTGCGAAGTGTTATGCATTCCTCGTCTACGATTCAAATGAATGTAAATGCGACACTTCCTTGCTAGGAAATAGCGTTTGCAGATGTCTACGTATCGTAGCAATAGAGTTCTTATGATTCTTAAAACGCGATATCGCATCTAGTTTCTATGTTTCATGGTAAGATATAATATGATTTACGAAGTGTCATGTATTCCTCGTCTACACTTCAAATGAATGTGAATGCGACACTTCCTCGCTAGGAAATAGCATTTGCAGATGTCTACGTATCGTAGCAATAGAGTTTAGATGATTCTTAAAACGCGATATCGCATCTCATTTCTATGTTTCATGGTAAGATATAACATGATTTGCGAAGTGTTATGTATTCCTCGTATACACTTCAAATGAATGTGAATGCGATACTTCCTCGCTTGGAAATAGCGTTTGCAGATGTCTAGGTATCGTAGCAATAGAGTTCTAATGCTTCTTAAAACGCGATATCGCATCTCATTTCTATGTTTCATGGTAAGATGTAATATGATTTGCGAAGTGTTATGTATTCCTCGTCTACACTTCAAATGAATGTAAATATGACACTTCCTTGCAAGGAAGTAGCGATTGCAGATGTCTACGTATCGAAGCAGTAGAGTTCAAATGCTTCTTAAAACGAAATATCGCATCTCATATCTATGTTTCATGATAAGATATAATATACATTGCGAAGTGTTATGCATTCCTCGTCTACGATTCAAATGAATGTAAATGCGACACTTCCTTGCTAGGAAATAGCGTCTGCAGATGTCTACGGATCGTAGCATTAGATTTCTAATGCTTCTTAAAACGCGATATCGCATCTCATTTCTATGTTTCATGGTAAGATATAATATGATTTCCGAAGTGTCATGCATTCCTCGTCTACACTTCAAATGAATGTAAATCCGACACTTCCTTGCTAGGAAATAGCGTCTGCAGATGTCTAGGAATCGTAGCAACAGAGTTCAAATGCTTCTTAAAACCAGATATTGCATCTCATATCTATGTTTCATGATAAGATATAATATTCATTGCGAAGTGTTATGCATTCCTCGTATACGATTCAAATGAATGTAAATGCGACACTTCCTCGCTAGGAAATAGCGTTTGCAGATGTCTACGTATCGTAGCAATAGAGTTCAGATGATTCTTAAAACGCGATATCGCATCTCATTTTTATGTTTCATGGTAAGATGTAATATGATTTGCGAAGTGTCATGCATTCCTCGTCTATACTTCAGATGAATGTAATTCGACACTTCCTTGCAAGGAAATAGCGTTTGCAGATGTCTACGTATCGTAGCAATAGAGTTCTTATGATTCTTAAAACGCGATATCGCATCACATTTCTATGTTTCATGGTAAGATATAATATGATTTGCGCAGTGTCATGTATTCCTCGTCTACACTTCAAATGAATGCGATACTTCCTTGCAAGGAAGTAGCGATTGCAGATGTCTACGTTTCGAAGCAATAGTGTTCAAATGCTTCTTAAAACGAGATATTGCATCTCATATCTATGTTTCATGATAAGATATAATATACATTGGGAAGTGTTATGCATTCCTCGTCTACGATTCAAATGAATGTAAATGCGACACTTCCATTTAAGGAAACAGCGTTTGCAGATGTCTACGTATCGTAGCAATAGAGTACTTATGATTCTTAAAACGCGATATCGCATCTCATTTCTATGTTTCATGGTAAGATATAATATGATTTGCGAAGTGTCATGTATTCCTCGTCTGGACTTCAAATGAATGTGCATGCGACACTTCCTCGCTAGGAAATAGCGTTTGCAGATGTCTACGTATCGTAGCAATAGAGTTGATATGATTATCAAAACGCGATATCGCATCTCATTTCTATGTTTCATGGTAAGATATAACATGATTTGCGAAGTGTTATGTATTCCTCGTCTACACTTCAAATGAATGTGAATGCGATACTTCCTCGCTAGGAAATAGCATTTGCGGATGTCTACGTATCGTAGCAATAGAGTTCTAATGCTTCTTAAAACGCGATATCGCATCTCATTTCTATGTTTCATGGTAAGATGTAATATGATTTGCGAAGTGTTACGTATTCCTCGTCTACACTTCAGAGGAATGTGAATGCGACACTTCCTCGCTAGGAAGTAGCGTTTGCAGATGTCTACGTATCGTAGCAATAGAGTTCTTATGATTCTTAAAACGCGATATCGCATCTCATTTCTATGTTTCATGGTAAGATATAATATGATTTGCGAAGTGTAATGTATTCCTCGTCTACACATCAAATGAATGTGAATGCGGCACTTCCTCGCTAGGAAATAGCGTTTGCAGATGTCTACGTATCATAGCAATAGAGTTCATATGATTCTTAAAACGCGATATCGCATCTCATTTCTATGTTTCATGGTAAGATGTAATATGATTTGCGAAGAGTTATGCATTCCTCGTCTACGATTCAAATGAATGTAAATGCGACACTTCCTTGCTAGGAAATAGCGTCTGCAGATGTCTAGGTATCGTAGCAATAGAGTTCTAATGCTTCTTAAAACGCGATATCGCATCTCACTTCTATGTTTCATGGTAAGATGTAATATGATTTGCGAAGTGTTACGTATTCCTCGTCTACACTTCAGAGGAATGTGAATGCGACACTTCCTCGCTAGGAAGTAGCGTTTGCAGATGTCTACGTATCGTAGCAATAGAGTTCTTATGATTCTTAAAACACGATATCGCATCTAGTTTCTATGTTTCATGGTAAGATATAATATGATTTACGAAGTGTCATGTATTCCTCGTCTACACTTCAAATGAATGTGAATGCGACACTTCCTCGCTAGGAAATAGCATTTGCAGATGTCTACGTATCGTAGCAATAGAGTTTAGATGATTCTTAAAACGCGATATCGCATCTCATTTCTATGTTTCATGGTAAGATATAACATGATTTGCGAAGTGTTATGTATTCCTCGTATACACTTCAAATGAATGTGAATGCGATACTTCCTCGCTTGGAAATAGCGTTTGCAGATGTCTAGGTATCGTAGCAATAGAGTTCTAATGCTTCTTAAAACGCGATATCGCATCTCATTTCTATGTTTCATGGTAAGATGTAATATGATTTGCGAAGTGTTATGTATTCCTCGTCTACACTTCAAATGAATGTAAATATGACACTTCCTTGCAAGGAAGTAGCGATTGCAGATGTCTACGTATCGAAGCAGTAGAGTTCAAATGCTTCTTAAAACGAAATATCGCATCTCATATCTATGTTTCATGATAAGATATAATATACATTGCGAAGTGTTATGCATTCCTCGTCTACGATTCAAATGAATGTAAATGCGACACTTCCTTGCTAGGAAATAGCGTCTGCAGATGTCTACGGATCGTAGCATTAGATTTCTAATGCTTCTTAAAACGCGATATCGCATCTCATTTCTATGTTTCATGGTAAGATATAATATGATTTCCGAAGTGTCATGCATTCCTCGTCTACACTTCAAATGAATGTAAATCCGACACTTCCTTGCTAGGAAATAGCGTCTGCAGATGTCTAGGAATCGTAGCAACAGAGTTCAAATGCCTCTTAAAACCAGATATTGCATCTCATATCTATGTTTCATGATAAGATATAATATTCATTGCGAAGTGTTATGCATTCCTCGTATACGATTCAAATGAATGTAAATGCGACACTTCCTCGCTAGGAAATAGCGTTTGCAGATGTCTACGTATCGTAGCAATAGAGTTCAGGTGATTCTTAAAACGCGATATCGCATCTCATTTTTATGTTTCATGGTAAGATGTAATATGATTTACGAAGTGTCATGTATTCCTCGTCTACACTTCAAATGAATGTGAATGCGACACTTCCTCGCTAGGAAATAGCATTTGCAGATGTCTACGTATCGTAGCAATAGAGTTTAGATGATTCTTAAAACGCGATATCGCATCTCATTTCTATGTTCATGGTAAGATATAACATGATTTGCGAAGTGTTATGTATTCCTCGTATACACTTCAAATGAATGTGAATGCGATACTTCCTCGCTTGGAAATAGCGTTTGCAGATGTCTAGGTATCGTAGCAATAGAGTTCTAATGCTTCTTAAAACGCGATATCGCATCTCATTTCTATGTTTCATGGTAAGATGTAATATGATTTGCGAAGTGTTATGTATTCCTCGTCTACACTTCAAATGAATGTAAATATGACACTTCCTTGCAAGGAAGTAGCGATTGCAGATGTCTACGTATCGAAGCAGTAGAGTTCAAATGCTTCTTAAAACGAAATATCGCATCTCATATCTATGTTTCATTGATAAGATATAATATACATTGCGAAGTGTTATGCATTCCTCGTCTACGATTCAAATGAATGTAAATGCGACACTTCTTGCTAGGAAATAGCGTCTGCAGATGTCTACGGATCGTAGCATTAGATTTCTAATGCTCTTAAAACGCGATATCGCATCTCATTTCTATGTTCATGGTAAGATATAATATGATTTCCGAAGTGTCATGCATTCCTCGTCTACACTTCAAATGAATGTAAATCCGACCACTTCCTTGCTAGGGAATAGCGTCTGCAGATGTCTAGGAATCGTAGCAACAGAGTTCACAAATGCCTCTTAAAACCAGATATTGCATCTCATATCTATGTTTCATGATAAGATATAATATTCATTGCGAAGTGTTATGCATTCCTCGTATACGATTCAAATGAATGTAAATGCGACACTTCCTCGCTAGGAAATAGCGTTTGCAGATGTCTACGTATCGTAGCAATAGAGTTCAGGTGATTCTTAAAACGCGATATCGCATCTCATTTTTATGTTTCATGGTAAGATGTAATATGATTTGCGAAGTGTCATGCATTCCTCGTCTATACTTCAAATGAATGTAATTCGACACTTCCTTGCAAGAAATAGCGTTTGCAGATGTCTACGTATCGTAGCAATAGAGTTCTTATGATTCTTAAAACGCGATATCGCATCACATTTCTATGTTTCATGGTAAGATATAATATGATTTGCGCAGTGTCATGTATTCCTCGTCTACACTTCAAATGAATGCGATACTTCCTTGCAAGGAAGTAGCGATTGCAGATGTCTACGTTTCGAAGCAATAGTGTTCAAATGCTTCTTAAAACGAGATATTGCATCTCATATCTATGTTTCATGATAAGATATAATATACATTGGAAGTGTTATGCATTCCTCGTCTACGATTCAAATGAATGTAAATGCGACACTTCCATTTAAGGAAACAGCGTTTGCAGATGTCTACGTATCGTAGCAATAGAGTACTTATGATTCTTAAAACGCGATATCGCATCTCATTTCTATGTTTCATGGTAAGATATAATATGATTTGCGAAGTGTCATGTATTCCTCGTCTGGACTTCAAATGAATGTGCATGCGACACTTCCTCGCTAGGAAATAGCGTTTGCAGATGTCTACGTATCGTAGCAATAGAGTTGATATGATTATCAAAACGCGATATCGCATCTCATTTCTATGTTTCATGGTAAGATATAACATGATTTGCGAAGTGTTATGTATTCCTCGTCTACACTTCAAATGAATGTGAATGCGATACTTCCTCGCTAGGAAATAGCATTTGCGGATGTCTACGTATCGTAGCAATAGAGTTCTAATGCTTCTTAAAACGCGATATCGCATCTCATTTCTATGTTTCATGGTAAGATGTAATATGATTTGCGAAGTGGTATGTATTCCTCGCCTACGATTCAAATGAATGTAAATGCGACACTTCCTTGCTAGGAAATAGCGTCTGCAGATTTCTAGGTATCGTAGCAATAGAGTTCTAATGCTTCTTAAAACGAGATATCGCATCTCATTTCTATGTTTCATGGTAAGATGTAATATGATATGCGAAGTGTTATGCATTCCTCGTCTACGATTCAAATGAATGTAAATGCGACACTTCCTTGCAAGGAAATATCGTTTGCAGATGTCTACGTATCGTAGCAATAGAGTTCTTATGATTCTTAAAACGCGATATCGCATCTCATTTCTATGTTTCATGGTAAGATATAATATGATTTGCGAAGTGTAATGTATTCCTCGTCTACACATCAAATGAATGTGAATGCGGCACTTCCTCGCTAGGAAATAGCGTTTGCAGATGTCTACGTATCATAGCAATAGAGTTCATATGATTCTTAAAACGCGATATCGCATCTCATTTCTATGTTTCATGGTAAGATGTAATATGATTTGCGAAGAGTTTGCATTCCTCGTCTACGATTCAAATGAATGTAAATGCGACACTTCCTTGCTAGGAAATAGCGTCTGCAGATGTCTAGGTATCGTAGCAATAGAGTTCTAATGCTTCTTAAAACGCGATATCGCATCTCATTTCTATATTTCATGGTAAGATGTAATATGATTTGCGAAGTGTTACGTATTCCTCGTCTACACTTCAGAGGAATGTGATTGCGACACTTCCTCGCTAGGAAGTAGCGTTTGCAGATGTCTACGTATCGTAGCATTAGATTTCTAATGCTTCTTAAACGCGATATCGCATCTCATTCCATGTTTCATGGTAAGATATAATATGATTTCCGAAGTGTCATGCATTCCTCGTCTACACTTCAAATGAATGTAAATCCGACACTTCCTTGCTAGGAAATAGCGTCTGCAGATGTCTAGGAATCGTAGCAACAGAGTTCAAATGCTTCTTAAAACCAGATATTGCATCTCATATCTATGTTTCATGATAAGATATAATATACTTTGCGAAGTGCTATGCATTCCTCGACTACGATTCAAGTGAATGTAAATGCGACACTTCCTTGCAAGGAAATAGCGTTTGCAGATGTCTACGTATCGTAGCAATGGAGTTCTTATGATTCTTAAAACGTGATATCGCATCTCATTTCTATGTTTCATGGTAAGATATAATATGATTTGCGAAGTGTCATGTATTCCTCGTCTACACTTCAAATGAATGTGAATGCGACACTTCCTCGCTAGGAAATAGCGTTTGCAGATGTCTACGTATCGTAGCAATAGAGTTCATATGATTCTTAAAACGCGATATCGCATCTCATTTCTATGTTTCATGGTAAGATATAATATGATTTGCGAAGTGTCATGTATTCCTCGTCTACACTTCAAGTGAATGTGAATGCGATACTTCCTCGCTACTAAATAGCGTTTGCAGATGTCTACGTATCATAGCAATAGCTTTCTAGTGCTGCTTAAAACGCGATATCGCATCTCATTCTATGTTTCATGGTAAGATGTAATATGATTTGCGAAGTGTTATGTATTCCTCGTCTACATTTCAAATGAATGTAAATGCGACACCTCCTTGCAAGGAAGTAGCGATTGCAGATGTCTACGTATCGAAGCAATAGAGTTCAAATGCTTCTTAAAACGAGATATTGCATCTCATATCTATGTTTCATGATAAGATATAATATACATTGCGAAGTGTTATGCATCCTCGACTACGATTCAAGTGAATGTAAATGCGACACTTCCTTGCAAGGAAATAGCGTTTGCAGGTGTCTACGTATCGTAGCAATAGAGTTCAGATGATTCTTAAAACGCGATATCGCATCTCATTTCTGTGTTTCATGGTAAGATGTAATATGATTTGCGAAGTGTTATGTATTCCTCGTCTACACTTCAAATGAATGTAAATGCGACACTTCCTTGAAAGGAGGTACCGATTGCAGATGTCTACGTATCGAAGCAATAGAATTCAAATGCTTCTTAGAACGAGATATTGCATCTCATATCTATGTTTCATGATAAGATATAATATACATTGCGAAGTGTTATGCATTCTCGACTACGATTCAAGTGAATGTAAATGCGACACTTCCTTGCAAGGAAACAGCGTTTGCAGATGTCTACGTATCGTAGCAATAGAGTTCTTATGATACTTAAAACGTGATATCGCATCTCATTTCTATGTTTCATGGTAAGATATAATATGATTTGCGAAGTGTCATGTATTCCTCGTCTACACTTCAAATGAATGTGAATGCGACACTTCCTCGCTAGAAATAGCGTTTGCAGATGTCTACGTATCGTAGCAATAGAGTTCATATGATTCTTAAACGCGATATCGCATCTCATTTCTATGTTTCATGGTAAGATATAATATGATTTGCGAAGTGTCATGTATTCCTCGTCTACACTTCAAGTGAATGTGAATGCGATACTTCCTCGCTACTAAATAGCGTTTGCAGATGTCTACGTATCATAGCAATAGCTTTCTAATGCTGCTTAAAACGCGATATCGCATCTCATTTCTATGTTTCATGGTAAGATGTAATATGATTTGCGAAGTGTTATGTATTCCTCGTCTACATTTCAAATGAATGTAAATGCGACACTTCCTTGCAAGGAAGTAGCGATTGCAGACGTCTACGTATCGAAGCAATAGAGTTCAAATGCTTCTTAAAACGAGATATTGCATCTCATATCTATGTTTCATGATAAGATATAATATACATTGCGAAGTGTTATGCATTCCTCGACTACGATTCAAGTGAATGTAAATGCGACACTTCCTTGCAAGGAAATAGCGTTTGCAGATGTCTACGTATCGTAGCAATAGAGTTCAGATGATTCTTAAAACGCGATATCGCATCTCATTTCTGTGTTTCATGGTAAGATGTAATATGATTTGCGAAGTGTTATGTATTCCTCGTCTACACTTCAAATGAATGTGAATGCGACACTTCCTTGAAAGGAGGTAGCGACTGCAGATGTCTACGTATCGAAGCAATAGAGTTCAAATGCTTCTTAGAACGAGATATTGCATCTCATATCTATGTTCATGATAAGATATAATATACATTGCGAAGTGTTATGCATTCCTCGACTACGATTCAAGTGAATGTAAATGCGACACTTCCTTCCAAGGAAATAGCGTTTGCAGATGTCTACGTATCGTAGCAATAGAGTTCTAATGCTTCTTTAAACGCGATATCGCATCTCATTTCTATGTTTCATGGTAAGATGTAATATGATTTGCGAAGTGTTATGTATCCTCGTCTACATTTCAAATGAATGTAAATGCGACACTTCCTTGCAAGGAAGTAGCGATTGCAGATGTCTACGTATCGAAGCAATAGAGTTCAAATGCTTCTTAAAACGAGATATTGCATCTCATATCTATGTTTCATGATAAGATATAATATACATTGCGAAGTGTTATGCATTCCTCGACTACGATTCAAGTGAATGTAAATGCGACACTTCCTTGCAAGGAAATAGCGTTTGCAGATGTCTACGTATCGTAGCAATAGAGTTGAGATGATTCGTAAAACGCGATATCGCATCTCATTTCTGTGTTTCATGGTAAGATGTAATATGATTTGCGAGTGTTATGTATTCCTCGTCTACACTTCAAATGAATGTAAATGCGACACTTCCTTGAAAGGAGGTAGCGATTGCAGATGTCTACGTATCGAAGCAATAGAATTCAAATGCTTCTTAGAACGAGATATTGCATCTCATATCTATGTTTCATGATAAGATATAATATACATTGCGAAGTGTTATGCATTCCTCGACTACGATTCAAGTGAATGTAAATGCGACACTTCCTTGCAAGGAAATAGCGTTTGCAGATGTCTACGTATCGTAGCAATAGAGTTCTTATGATACTTAAAACGTGATATCGCATCTCATTTCTATGTTTCATGGTAAGATATAATATGATTTGCGAAGCGTCATGTATTCCTCGTCTACACTTCAAATGAATGTGAATGCGACACTTCCTCGCTAGGAAATAGCGTTTGCAGATGTCTACGTATCGTAGCAATAGAGTTCATATGATTCCTAGAACGCGATATCGCATCTCATTTCTATGTTTCATGGTAAGATATAACATGATTTGCGAAGTGTTATGTATTCCTCGTCTACACTTCAAATGAATGTGAATGCGATACTTCCTCGCTACTAAATAGCGTTTGCAGATGTCTACGTATCGTAGCAATAGCTTTCTAATGTTTCTTAAAACGCGATATCGCATCTCATTTCTATGTTTCATGGTAAGATATAATATGATTTGCGAAGTGTTATGTTTTCCTCGTCTACACTTCAAATGAATGTGAATGCGACACTTCCTTGAAAGGAGGTAGCGACTGCAGATGTCTACGTATCGAAGCAATAGAGTTCAAATGCTTCTTAGAACGAGATATTGCATCTCATATCTATGTTTCATGATAAGATATAATATACATTGCGAAGTGTTATGCATTCCTCGACTACGATTCAAGTGAATGTAAATGCGACACTTCCTTCCAAGGAAATAGCGTTTGCAGATGTCTACGTATCGTAGCAATAGAGTTCTAATGCTTCTTTAAACGCGATATCGCATCTCATTTCTATGTTTCATGGTAAGATGTAATATGATTTGCGAAGTGTTATGTATTCCTCGTCTACACTTCAAATGAATGTAAATGCGACACTTCCTTGCAAGGAAGTAGTGATTGCAGATGTCTACGTATCGAAGCAATAGAGTTCAAATGCTTCTTAAAACGAGATATTGCATCTCATATCTATGTTTCATGATAAGATATAATATACATTGCGAAGTGTTATGCATTCCTCGTCTACGATTCAAATGAATGTAAATGCGACACTTCCTTGCTAGGAAATAGCGTTTGCAGATGTCTACGTATCGTAGCAATAGAGTTCTTATGATTCTTAAAACGCGATATCGCATCTAGTTTCTATGTTTCATGGTAAGATATAATATGATTTACGAAGTGTCATGTATTCCTCGTCTACACTTCAAATGAATGTGAATGCGACACTTCCTCGCTAGGAAATAGCATTTGCAGATGTCTACGTATCGTAGCAATAGAGTTTAGATGATTCTTAAAACGCGATATCGCATCTCATTTCTATGTTTCATGGTAAGATATAACATGATTTGCGAAGTGTTATGTATTCCTCGTATACACTTCAAATGAATGTGAATGCGATACTTCCTCGCTTGGAAATAGCGTTTGCAGATGTCTAGGTATCGTAGCAATAGAGTTCTAATGCTTCTTAAAACGCGATATCGCATCTCATTTCTATGTTTCATGGTAAGATGTAATATGATTTGCGAAGTGTTATGTATTCCTCGTCTACACTTCAAATGAATGTAAATATGACACTTCCTTGCAAGGAAGTAGCGATTGCAGATGTCTACGTATCGAAGCAGTAGAGTTCAAATGCTTCTTAAAACGAAATATCGCATCTCATATCTATGTTTCATGATAAGATATAATATACATTGCGAAGTGTTATGCATTCCTCGTCTACGATTCAAATGAATGTAAATGCGACACTTCCTTGCTAGGAAATAGCGTCTGCAGATGTCTACGGATCGTAGCATTAGATTTCTAATGCTTCTTAAAACGCGATATCGCATCTCATTTCTATGTTTCATGGTAAGATATAATATGATTTCCGAAGTGTCATGCATTCCTCGTCTACACTTCAAATGAATGTAAATCCGACACTTCCTTGCTAGGAAATAGCGTCTGCAGATGTCTAGGAATCGTAGCAACAGAGTTCAAATGCCTCTTAAAACCAGATATTGCATCTCATATCTATGTTTCATGATAAGATATAATATTCATTGCGAAGTGTTATGCATTCCTCGTATACGATTCAAATGAATGTAAATGCGACACTTCCTCGCTAGGAAATAGCGTTTGCAGATGTCTACGTATCGTAGCAATAGAGTTCAGGTGATTCTTAAAACGCGATATCGCATCTCATTTTTATGTTTCATGGTAAGATGTAATATGATTTGCGAAGTGTCATGCATTCCTCGTCTATACTTCAAATGAATGTAATTCGACACTTCCTTGCAAGGAAATAGCGTTTGCAGATGTCTACGTATCGTAGCAATAGAGTTCTTATGATTCTTAAAACGCGATATCGCATCACATTTCTATGTTTCATGGTAAGATATAATATGATTTGCGCAGTGTCATGTATTCCTCGTCTACACTTCAAATGAATGCGATACTTCCTTGCAAGGAAGTAGCGATTGCAGATGTCTACGTTTCGAAGCAATAGTGTTCAAATGCTTCTTAAAACGAGATATTGCATCTCATATCTATGTTTCATGATAAGATATAATATACATTGGGAAGTGTTATGCATTCCTCGTCTACGATTCAAATGAATGTAAATGCGACACTTCCATTTAAGGAAACAGCGTTTGCAGATGTCTACGTATCGTAGCAATAGAGTACTTATGATTCTTAAAACGCGATATCGCATCTCATTTCTATGTTTCATGGTAAGATATAATATGATTTGCGAAGTGTCATGTATTCCTCGTCTGGACTTCAAATGAATGTGCATGCGACACTTCCTCGCTAGGAAATAGCGTTTGCAGATGTCTACGTATCGTAGCAATAGAGTTGATATGATTATCAAAACGCGATATCGCATCTCATTTCTATGTTTCATGGTAAGATATAACATGATTTGCGAAGTGTTATGTATTCCTCGTCTACACTTCAAATGAATGTGAATGCGATACTTCCTCGCTAGGAAATAGCATTTGCGGATGTCTACGTATCGTAGCAATAGAGTTCTAATGCTTCTTAAAACGCGATATCGCATCTCATTTCTATGTTTCATGGTAAGATGTAATATGATTTGCGAAGTGGTATGTATTCCTCGCCTACGATTCAAATGAATGTAAATGCGACACTTCCTTGCTAGGAAATAGCGTCTGCAGATTTCTAGGTATCGTAGCAATAGAGTTCTAATGCTTCTTAAAACGAGATATCGCATCTCATTTCTATGTTTCATGGTAAGATGTAATATGATATGCGAAGTGTTATGCATTCCTCGTCTACGATTCAAATGAATGTAAATGCGACACTTCCTTGCAAGGAAATATCGTTTGCAGATGTCTACGTATCGTAGCAATAGAGTTCTTATGATTCTTAAAACGCGATATCGCATCTCATTTCTATGTTTCATGGTAAGATATAATATGATTTGCGAAGTGTAATGTATTCCTCGTCTACACATCAAATGAATGTGAATGCGGCACTTCCTCGCTAGGAAATAGCGTTTGCAGATGTCTACGTATCATAGCAATATAGTTCATATGATTCTTAAAACGCGATATCGCATCTCATTTCTATGTTTCATGGTAAGATGTAATATGATTTGCGAAGAGTTATGCATTCCTCGTCTACGATTCAAATGAATGTAAATGCGACACTTCCTTGCTAGGAAATAGCGTCTGCAGATGTCTAGGTATCGTAGCAATAGAGTTCTAATGCTTCTTAAAACGCGATATCGCATCTCATTTCTATGTTTCATGGTAAGATGTAATATGATTTGCGAAGTGTTACGTATTCCTCGTCTACACTTCAGAGGAATGTGATTGCGACACTTCCTCGCTAGGAAGTAGCGTTTGCAGATGTCTACGTATCGTAGCATTAGATTTCTAATGCTTCTTAAAACGCGATATCGCATCTCATTTCTATGTTTCATGGTAAGATATAATATGATTTCCGAAGTGTCATGCATTCCTCGTCTACACTTCAAATGAATGTAAATCCGACACTTCCTTGCTAGGAAATAGCGTCTGCAGATGTCTAGGAATCGTAGCAACAGAGTTCAAATGCTTCTTAAAACCAGATATTGCATCTCATATCTATGTTTCATGATAAGATATAATATACTTTGCGAAGTGCTATGCATTCCTCGACTACGATTCAAGTGAATGTAAATGCGACACTTCCTTGCAAGGAAATAGCGTTTGCAGATGTCTACGTATCGCAGCAATGGAGTTCTTATGATTCTTAAAACGTGATATCGCATCTCATTTCTATGTTTCATGGTAAGATATAATATGATTTGCGAAGTGTCATGTATTCCTCGTCTACACTTCAAATGAATGTGAATGCGACACTTCCTCGCTAGGAAATGGCGTTTGCAGATGTCTACGTATCGTAGCAATAGAGTTCATATGATTCTTAAAACGCGATATCGCATCTCATTTCTATGTTTCATGGTAAGATATAATATGATTTGCGAAGTGTCATGTATTCCTCGTCTACACTTCAAGCGAATGTGAATGCGATACTTCCTCGCTACTAAATAGCGTTTGCAGATGTCTACGTATCATAGCAATAGCTTTCTAATGCTGCTTAAAACGCGATATCGCATCTCATTTCTATGTTTCATGGTAAGATGTAATATGATTTGCGAAGTGTTATGTATTCCTCGTCTACATTTCAAATGAATGTAAATGCGACACTTCCTTGCAAGGAAGTTGCGATTGCAGATGTCTAGGTATCGTAGCAATAGAGTTCTAATGCTTCTTAAAACGAGATATCGCATCTCATTTCTATGTTTCATGGTAAGATGTAATATGATATGCGAAGTGTTATGTATTCCTCGTCTACACTTCAAATGAATGTAAATGCGACACTTCCTTGCAAGGAAGTAGCGATTGCAGATGTCTACGTATCGAAGCAATAGAGTTCAAATGCTTCTTAAAACGAGATATTGCATCTCATATCTATGTTGCATGATAAGATATAATATACATTGCGAAGTGTTATGCATTCCTCGTCTACGATTCAAATGAATGTAAATGCGACACTTCCTTGCAAGGAAATATCGTTTGCAGATGTCTACGTATCGTAGCAATAGAGTTCTTATGATTCTTAAAACGCGATATCGCATCTCATTTCTATGTTTCATGGTAAGATATAATATGATTTGCGAAGTGTAATGTATTCCTCGTCTACACATCAAATGAATGTGAATGCGGCACTTCCTCGCTAGGAAATAGCGTTTGCAGATGTCTACGTATCATAGCAATAGAGTTCATATGATTCTTAAAACGCGATATCGCATCTCATTTCTATGTTTCATGGTAAGATGTAATATGATTTGCGAAGAGTTATGCATTCCTCGTCTACGATTCAAATGAATGTAAATGCGACACTTCCTTGCTAGGAAATAGCGTCTGCAGATGTCTAGGTATCGTAGCAATAGAGTTCTAATGCTTCTTAAAACGCGATATCGCATCTCATTTCTATATTTCATGGTAAGATGTAATATGATTTGCGAAGTGTTACGTATTCCTCGTCTACACTTCAGAGGAATGTGATTGCGACACTTCCTCGCTAGGAAGTAGCGTTTGCAGATGTCTACGTATCGTAGCATTAGATTTCTAATGCTTCTTAAAACGCGATATCGCATCTCATTTCCATGTTTCATGGTAAGATATAATATGATTTCCGAAGTGTCATGCATTCCTCGTCTACACTTCAAATGAATGTAAATCCGACACTTCCTTGCTAGGAAATAGCGTCTGCAGATGTCTAGGAATCGTAGCAACAGAGTTCAAATGCTTCTTAAAACCAGATATTGCATCTCATATCTATGTTTCATGATAAGATATAATATACTTTGCGAAGTGTTATGCATTCCTCGACTACGATTCAAGTGAATGTAAATGCGACACTTCCTTGCAAGGAAATAGCGTTTGCAGGTGTCTACGTATCGTAGCAATAGAGTTCAGATGATTCTTAAAACGCGATATCGCATCTCATTTCTGTGTTTCATGGTAAGATGTAATATGATTTGCGAAGTGTTATGTATTCCTCGTCTACACTTCAAATGAATGTAAATGCGACACTTCCTTGAAAGGAGGTACCGATTGCAGATGTCTACGTATCGAAGCAATAGAATTCAAATGCTTCTTAGAACGAGATATTGCATCTCATATCTATGTTTCATGATAAGATATAATATACATTGCGAAGTGTTATGCATTCCTCGACTACGATTCAAGTGAATGTAAATGCGACACTTCCTTGCAAGGAAACAGCGTTTGCAGATGTCTACGTATCGTAGCAATAGAGTTCTTATGATACTTAAAACGTGATATCGCATCTCATTTCTATGTTTCATGGTAAGATATAATATGATTTGCGAAGTGTCATGTATTCCTCGTCTACACTTCAAATGAATGTGAATGCGACACTTCCTCGCTAGGAAATAGCGTTTGCAGATGTCTACGTATCGTAGCAATAGAGTTCATATGATTCTTAAAACGCGATATCGCATCTCATTTCTATGTTTCATGGTAAGATATAATATGATTTGCGAAGTGTCATGTATTCCTCGTCTACACTTCAAGTGAATGTGAATGCGATACTTCCTCGCTACTAAATAGCGTTTGCAGATGTCTACGTATCATAGCAATAGCTTTCTAATGCTGCTTAAAACGCGATATCGCATCTCATTTCTATGTTTCATGGTAAGATGTAATATGATTTGCGAAGTGTTATGTATTCCTCGTCTACATTTCAAATGAATGTAAATGCGACACTTCCTTGCAAGGAAGTAGCGATTGCAGACGTCTACGTATCGAAGCAATAGAGTTCAAATGCTTCTTAAAACGAGATATTGCATCTCATATCTATGTTTCATGATAAGATATAATATACATTGCGAAGTGTTATGCATTCCTCGACTACGATTCAAGTGAATGTAAATGCGACACTTCCTTGCAAGGAAATAGCGTTTGCAGATGTCTACGTATCGTAGCAATAGAGTTCAGATGATTCTTAAAACGCGATATCGCATCTCATTTCTGTGTTTCATGGTAAGATGTAATATGATTTGCGAAGTGTTATGTATTCCTCGTCTACACTTCAAATGAATGTAAATGCGACACTTCCTTGAAAGGAGGTACCGATTGCAGATGTCTACGTATCGAAGCAATAGAATTCAAATGCTTCTTAGAACGAGATATTGCATCTCATATCTATGTTTCATGATAAGATATAATATACATTGCGAAGTGTTATGCATTCCTCGACTACGATTCAAGTGAATGTAAATGCGACACTTCCTTGCAAGGAAACAGCGTTTGCAGATGTCTACGTATCGTAGCAATAGAGTTCTTATGATACTTAAAACGTGATATCGCATCTCATTTCTATGTTTCATGGTAAGATGTAATATGATTTGCGAAGTGGTATGTATTCCTCGTCTACACTTCAGAGGAATGTGAATGCGACACTTCCTCGCTAGGAAGTAGCGTTTGCAGATGTCTACGGATCGTAGCATTAGATTTCTAATGCTTCTTAAAACGCGATATCGCATCTCATTTCTATGTTTCATGGTAAGATATAATATAATTTCCGAAGTGTCATGCATTCCTCGTCTACACTTCAAATGAATGTAAATCCGACACTTCCTTGCTAGGAAATAGCGTCTGCAGATGTCTAGGAATCGTAGCAACAGAGTTCAAATGCTTCTTGAAACCAGATATTGCATCTCATATCTATGTTTCATGATAAGATATAATATTCATTGCGAAGTGTTATGCATTCCTCGTATACGATTCAAATGAATGTAAATGCGACACTTCCTCGCTAGGAAATAGCGTTTGCAGATGTCTACGTATCGTAGCAATAGAGTTCAGATGATTCTTAAAACGCGATATCGCATCTCATTTCTATGTTTTTGGTAAGATGTATTATGATTTGCGAAGTGTCATGCATTCCTCGTCTACACTTCAAATGAATGTAAATCCGACACTTCCTTGCAAGGAAATAGCGTTTGCAGATGTCTACGTATCGTAGCAATAGAGTTCTTATGATTCCTAAAACGCGATATCGCATCACATTTCTATGTTTCATGGTAAGATATAATATGATTTGCGCAGTGTCATGTATTCCTCGTCTACACTTCAAATGAATGCGATACTTCCTTGCAAGGAAGTAGCGATTGCAGATGTCTGCGTTTCGAAGCAATAGTGTTCAAATGCTTCTTAAAACGAGATATTGCATCTCATATCTATGCTTCATGATAAGATATAATATACATTGGGAAGTGTTATGCATTCCTCGTCTACGATTCAAATGAATGTAAATGCGACACTTCCATTTAAGGAAACAGCGTTTGCAGATGTCTACGTATCGTAGCAATAGAGTACTTATGATTCTTAAAACGCGATATCGCATCTCATTTCTATGTTTCATGGTAAGATATAATATGATTTGCGAAGTGTCATGTATTCCTCGTCTGGACTTCAAATGAATGTGCATGCGACACTTCCTCGCTAGGAAATAGCTTTTGCAGATGTCTACGTACCGTAGCAATAGAGTTGATATGATTCTCAAAACGCGATATCGCATCTCATTTCTATGTTTCATGGTAAGATATAACATGATTTGCGAAGTGTTATGTATTCCTCGTGTACACTTTAAATGAATGTGAATGCGATACTTCCTCGCTAGGAAATAGCGTTTGCGGATGTCTACGTATCGTAGCAATAGAGTTCTAATGCTTCTTAAAACGAGATATCGCATCTCATTTCTATGTTTCATGGTAAGATGTAATATGATTTGCGAAGTGTTATGTATTCCTCGTCTACACTTCAAATGAATGTAAATGCCACACTTCCTTGCAAGGAAGTAGCGATTGCAGATGTCTACGTATCGAAGCAATAGTGTTCAAATGCTTCTTAAAAGGAGATATTGCATCTCATATCTATGTTGCATGATAAGATATAATATACATTGCGAAGTGTTATGCATTCCTCGTCTACGATTCAAATGAATGTAAATGCGACACTTCCTTGCAAGGAAATAGCGTTTGCAGATGTCTACGTATCGTAGCAATAGAGTTCTTATGATTCTTAAAACGCGATATCGCATCTCATTTCTATGTTTCATGGTAAGATATAATATGATTTGCGAAGTGTCATGTATTCCTCGTCTACACTTCAAATGAATGTGAATGCGGCACTTCCTCGCTAGGAAATAGCGTTTGCAGATGTCTACGTATCATAGCAATAGAGTTCATATGATTCTTAAAACGCGATATCGCATCTCATTTCTATGTTTCATGGTAAGATATAATATGATTTGCGAAGTGTCATGTATTCCTCGTCTACACTTCAAATGAATGTAAATGCGACACTTCCTTGCTAGGAAATAGCGTCTGCAGATGTCTAGGTATCGTAGCAATAGAGTTCTAATACTTCTTAAAACGCGATATCGCATCTCATTTCTATGTTTCATGGTAAGATGTAATATGATTTGCGAAGAGTTATGTATTCCTCGTCTACGCTTCAAATGAATGTAAATGCGACACTTCCTTGCAAGGAAGTAGCGATTGCAGATGTCTACGTATCGAAGCAATAGAGTTCAAATGCTTCTTAAAACGAGATATTGCATCTCATATCTATGTTTCATGATAAGATATAATATACATTGCGAAGTGTTATGCATTCCTCGTCTACGATTCAAATGAATGTAAATGCGACACTTCCTTGCAAGGAAATAGCGTTTGCAGATGTCTACGATTCGTAGCAATAGAGTTCTTATGATTCTTATAACGCGATATCGCATCTCATTTCTATGTTTCATGGTAAGATATAATATGATTTGCGAAGTGTCATGTATTCCTCGTCTACACTTCAAATGAATGTAAATGCGACACTTCCTTGAAAGGAATAGCGTTTGCAGATGTCTACGTATCGTAGCAATAGCTTTCTAATGCTTCTTAAAACGCGATATCGCATCTCATTTCTATGTTTCATGATAAGATGTAATATGATTTGCGAAGTGTTATGTATGCCTCGTCTACACTTCAAATGAATGTGAATGCGACACTTCCTCACTAGGAAATAGCGTTTGCACATGTCTACGTTTCGTAGCAATAGAGTTCAGATGATTCTTAAAACGCGATATCGCATCTCATTTCTATGTTTCATGGTAAGATATAACATGATTTGCGAAGTGTTATGTATTCCTCGTCTACACTTCAAATGAATGTGAATGCGACACCTCCTCGCTAGGAAATAGCGTTTGCAGATGTCTACGTATCGTAGCAATAGGGATCAAATGCTTCTTAAAACGAGATATTGCATCTCATATCTATGTTTCATGATAAGATATAATATACATTGCAAAGTGTTATACATTCCTCGTCTACGATTCAAATGAATGTAAATGCGACACTTCCTTGCAAGGAAATAGCGTTTGCAGATGTCTACGTATGGTAGCAATAGAGTTCTTATGATTCTTATAACGCGATATCGCATCTCATTTCTATGTTTCATGGTAAGATATAATATGATTTGCGAAGTGTCATGTATTCCTCGTCTACACTTCAAATGAATGTGAATGCGACACTTCCTCGCTAGGAAATAGCGTTTGCAGATGTCTACGTATCGTAGCAATAGAGTTCAGATGATTCTTAAAACGCGATATCGCATCTCATTTCTATGTTTCATGGTAAGATATAACTTGATTTGCGAAGTGTTATGTATTCCTCGTCTACACTTCAAATGAATGTGAATGCGATACTTCCTCGCTTGGAAATAGCGTTTGCAGATTTCTACGTATCGTAGCAATAGCTTTCTAATGCTTCTTAAAACGCGATATCGCATCTCATTTCTATGTTTCATGGTAAGATATAATATGATTTGCGAAGTGTCATGTATTCCTCGTCTACACTTCAAATCAATGTGAATGCGATACTTCCTCGCTTGGAAATAGCGTTTGCAGATGTCTACGTATCGTAGCAATAGCTTTCTAATGCTTCTTAAAACGCGATATCGCATCTCATTTCTATGTTTCATGGTAAGATATAGTATGATTTGCGAAGTGTCATGTATTCCTCGTCTACACTTCAAATGAATGTAAATGCGACACTTCCTCGCTAGGAAATAGCGTTTGCAGATGTCTACGTATCGTAGCAATAGAGTTCATATGATTCTTAAAACGAGATATCGCATCTCATATCTATGTTTCATGGTAAGATATAATATGATTTGCGAAGTGTTATGTATTCCTCGTCTACACTTCAAAGGAATGTGAATGCGACACTTCCTCGCTAGGAAATAGCGTTTGCAGATGTCTACGTATCGTAGCAACTGATTTCTAATGCTTCTTAAAACGCGATATCGCATCTCATTTCTATGTTTCATGGTAAGATATAATATACATTGCGAAGTGTTATGCATTCCTCGTCTACGATTCAAATGAATGTAAATGTGACACTTCCTTGCAAGGAAATAGCGTTTGCAGATGTCTACGTATCGTAGCAATAGGGTTCTTATGCTTCTTAAAACGCGATATCGCATCTCATTTCTATGTTTCATGGTAAGATATAATATACATTGCGAAGTGTTATGTATTCCTCGTCTACACTTCAAATGAATGTAAATGCGACACTTCCTTGCTAGGAAATAGCGTCTGCAGATGTCTAGGTATCGTAGCAATAGAGTTCTAATGCTTCTTGAAACGTGATATCGCATTTCATTTCTATGTTTCATGGTAAGATGTAATATGATTTGCGAAGTGTTATGTATTCCTCGTCTACACTTCAAATGAATGTAAATGCGACACTTCCTTGCAAGGAAGTAGCGATTGCAGATGTCTACGTATCGAAGCAATAGAGTTCAAATGCTTCTTAAAACGAGATATTGCATCTCATATCTATGTTTCATGATAAGATATAATATACATTGCGAAGTGTTATGCATTCCTCGTCTACGATTCAAATGAATGTAAATGCGACACTTCCTTGCAAGTAAATAGCGTTTGCAGATGTCTACGTATCGTAGCAATAGAGTTCTAATGCTTCTTGAAACGCGATATCGCATCTCATTTCTATGTTTCATGGTAAGATGTAATATGATTTGCGAAGTGTTATGTATTCCTCGTCTACACTTCAAATGAATGTAAATGCGACACTTCCTTGCAAGGAAGTAGCGATTGCAGATGTCTACGTATCGAAGCAATAGAGTTCAAATGCTCCTTAAAACGAGATATTGCATCTCATATCTATGTTTCATGATAAGATATAATATACATTGCGAAGTGTTATGCATTCCTCGTCTACGATTCAAATGAATGTAAATGCGACACTTCCTTGCTAGGAAATAGCATCTGCAGATGTCTAGGTATCGTAGCAATAGCTTTCTAATGCTTCTTAAAACGCGATATCGCATCTCATTTCTATGTTTCATGGTAAGATATAATATGATTTGCGAAGTGTCATGTATTCCTCGTCTACACTTCAAATGAATTTAATGCGACACTTCCTTGCTAGGAAATAGCGTCTGCAGATGTCTAGGTATCGTAGCAATAGAGTTCTAATGCTTCTTAAAACGCGAAATCGCATCTCATTTCTATGTTTCATGGTAAGATATAATATGATTTGCGAAGTGTTATGTATTCCTCGTCTACACTTCAAATGAATGTAAATGCGACACTTCCTTGCAAAGAAATAGCGTTTGCAGATGTCTACGCATCGTAGCAATAGATTTCTAATGCTCCTTAAAACGCGATATCGCATCTCATTTCTATGTTTCATGGTAAGGTATAATATGATTTGCCAAGTGTCATGTATTCCTCGTCTACACTTCAAATGAATGTAAATGCGACACTTCCTTGCTAGGAAATAGCGTCTGCAGATGTCTAGGTATCGTAGCAATAGAGTTCAAATGCTTCTTAAAACGAGATATTGCATGTCATATCTATGTTTCATGATAAGATATAATATTCATTGCGAAGTGTTATGCATTCCTCGTCTACTATTCAAATGAATGTGAATGCGACACTTCCTCGCTAGGAAATAGCGTTTGCAGATGTCTACGCATCGTAGCAATAGATTTCTAATGCTCCTTAAAACGCGATATCGCATCTCATTTCTATGTTTCATGGTAAGATATAATATGATTTGCGCAGTGTCATGTATTCCTCGTCTACACTTCAAATGAATGTGAATGCGATATTTCCTCGCTTGGAAATAGCGTTTGCAGATGTCTACGTATCGTAGCAATAGCTTTCTAATGCTTCTTAAAACGCGATATCGCATCTCATTTCTATCTTTCATGGTAAGATATAATATGATTTGCGAAGTGTCATGTATTCCTCGTCTACACTTCAAATGAATGTAAATGCGACACTTCCTTGCTAGGAAATAGCGTCTGCAAATGTCTAGGTATCGTAGAAATAGAGTTCATATGATTCTTAAAACGCGATATCGCATCTCATTTCTATGTTTCATGGTAAGATATAATACGATTTGCGAAGTGTCATGTATTCCTCGTCTACACTTCTAATGAATGTAAATGCGACACTTCCTTGCTAGGAAATAGCGTCTGCAGATGTCTAGGTATCGTAGCAATAGTGTTCTAATGCTTCTTAAAACGCGATATCGCACCTCATTTCTATGTTTCATGGTAAGATATAATATGATTTGCGAAGTGTCATGTACTCCTCGTCTACACTTCAAATGAATGTAAATGCGACACTTCCTTGCTAGGATATAGCGTCTGCAAATGTCTAGGTATCGTAGCAATAGATTTCATATGATTCTTAAAACGCGATATCGCATCTCATTTCTATGTTTCATGGTAAGATATAATACGATTTGCGAAGTGTCATGTATTCCTCGTCTACACTTCAAATGAATGTAAATGCGACACTTCCTTGCTAGGAAATAGCGTCTGCAGATGTCTAGGTATCGTAGCAATAGTGTTCTAATGCTTCTTAAAACGCGATATCGCACCTCATTTCTATGTTTCATGGTAAGATATAATATGATTTGCGAAGTGTCATGTATTCCTCGTCTACACTTCAAATGAATGTAAATGCAACACTTCCTTGCAAGGAAATAGCGTTTGCAGATGTTTACCTATCAAAGCAATAGAGTTCTAATGCTTCTTAAAACGCGATATCGCATCTCATATCTATGTTTCATGATAAGATATAATATACATTGCGAAGTGTCATGTATTCCTCGTCTACACTTCAAATGAATGTAAATGCGACACTTCCTCGCTAGGAAATAGCGTTTGCAAATGCCTACGTATCGTAGCAATAGATTTCTAATGCTTCTTAAAACGCGATATCGCATCTCATTTCTATGTTTCATGGTAAGATATAATATGATTTGCGAAGTGTCATGTATTCCTCGTCTACACGTCAAATGAATGTAAATGCAACACTTCCTTGCAAGGAAATAGCGTTTGCAGATGTTTACCTATCAAAGCAATAGAGTTCTAATGCTTCTTAAAACGCGATATCGCATCTCATTTCTATGTTTCATGGTAAGATATAATATGATTTGCGAAGTGTTATGTATTCCTTGTCTGCACTTCAAATGAATGTAAATGAGACACTTCCTAACAAGGAAATAGCGTTTGCAGATGTCTACGTATCGTAGCAATAGAGTTCTTATGATTCTTAAAACGCGATATCGCATCTCATTTCTATGTTTCATGGTAAGATATAATATGATTTGCGAAGTGTTATGTATTCCTCGTCTACACATCAAATGAATGTAAATTCGGCACTTCCTTGCTAGGAAATAGCGTCTGCAGATGTCTAGGTATCGTAGCGATAGAGTTCTTATGATTCTTAAAACGCGATATCGCATCTCATTTCTATGTTTCATGGTAAGATATAATATGATTTGCGAAGTGTTATGTATTCCTCGTCTACACATCAAATGAATGTAAATTCGACACTTCCTTGCTAGGAAATAGCGTCTGCAGATATCTAGGTATCGTAGCGATAGAGTTCTAATGCTTCTTAAAACGCGATATCGCATCTCATTTCTATGTTTCATGGTAAGATGTAATATGATTTGCGAAGTGTTATGCATTCCTCGTCTACGATTCAAATGAATGTAAATGCGACACTTCCTTGCAAGGAAGTAGCGATTGCAGATATCTACGTATCGAAGCAATAGAGTTCAAATGCTTCTTAAAACGAGATATTGCATCTCATATCTATGTTTCATGATAAGATATAATATACATTGCGAAGTGTTATGCATTCCTCGAGTACGATTCAAGTGAATGTAAATGCGACACTTCCTTGCAAGGAAATAGCGTTTGCAGATGTCTACGTATCGTAGCAATAGAGTTCTTATGATTCTTAAAACGCGATATCACATCTCATTTCTATGTTTCATGGTAAGATATAATATGATTTGCGAAGTGTCATGTATTCCTCGTCTACACTTCAAATCAATGTGAATGCGATACTTCCTCGCTTGGAAATAGCGTTTGCAGATGTCTACGTATCGTAGCAATAGCTTTCTAATGCTTCTTAAAACGCGATATCGCATCTCATTTCTATGTTTCATGGTAAGATATAGTATGATTTGCGAAGTGTCATGTATTCCTCGTCTACACTTCAAATGAATGTAAATGCGACACTTCCTCGCTAGGAAATAGCGTTTGCAGATGTCTACGTATCGTAGCAATAGAGTTCATATGATTCTTAAAACGCGATATCCCATCTCATTTCTATGTTTCATGGTAAGATATAATATGATTTGCGAAGTGTTATGTATTCCTCGTCTACACTTCAAGGGAATGTGAATGCGACACTTCCTCGCTAGGAAATAGCGTTTGCAGATGTCTACGTATCGTAGCAATTGATTTCTAATGCTTCTTAAAACGCGATATCGCATCTCATTTCTATGTTTCATGGTAAGATATAATATGATTTCCGAAGTGTCATGTATTCCTCGTCTACACTTCAAATGAATGTAAATCCGACACTTCGTTGCTAGGAAATAGCGTCTGCAGATGTCTAGGTATCGTAGCAATAGAGTTCAAACGCTTCTTAAAACTAGATATTGCATCTCATATCTATGTTTCATGATAAGATATAATATTCATTGCGAAGTGTTATGCATTCCTCGTCTACGATTCAAATGAATGTAAATGCGACACTTCCTTGCAAGGAAATAGCGTTTGCAGATGTCTACGTATCGTAGCAATAGAGTTCTAATGCTTCTTAAAACGCGATATCGCATCTCATTTCTATGTTTCATGGTAAGATGTAATATGATTTGCGAAGTGTCATGTATTCCTCGTCTACACTTCAAATGAATGTGAATGCGATACTTCCTCGCTAGGAAATAGCGTTTGCAGATGTCTACGTATCGTAGCAATAGCTTTCTAATGCTTCTTAAGACGCGATATCGCATCTCATTTCTATGATTCCTGGTAAGATATAATATGATTTCCGAAGTGTCATGTATTCCTCGTCTACACTTCAAATGAATGTAAATCCGACACTTCCTTGCTAGGAAATAGCGTCTGCAGATGTCTAGGTATCGTAGCAATAGAGTTCAAACGCTTCTTAAAACTAGATATTGCATCTCATATCTATGTTTCATGATAAGATATAATCCTCGTCTACGATGAAAATGAATGTAAATGCAACACTTCCTTGCAAGGAAATAGCGTTTGCAGATGTCTACGTATCGTAGCAATAGAGTTCTTATGATTCTTAAAACGGGATATCGCATCTCATTTCTATGTTTCATGGTAAGATATAATATGATTTGCGAAGTGTCATGTATTCCTCGTCTACACTTCAAATGATTGTGAATGCGATACTTCCTCGCTAGGAAATAGCGTTTGCAGATGTCTACGTATCGTAGCAATAGCTTTCTAATGCTTCTTAAGATGCGATATCGCATCTCATTTCTATGATTCCTGGTAAGATATAATATGATTTGCGAAGTGTCATGTATTCCTCGTCTACGATTCAAATGAATGTAAATGCGACACTTCCTTGCAAGGAAATAGCGTTTGCAGATGTCTACGTATCGTAGCAATAGAGTTCTAATGCTTCTTAAAACGCGATATCGCATCTCATTTCTATGTTTCATGGTAAGATATAATATACATTGCGAAGTGTTATGCATTCCTCGTCTACGATTCAAATGAATGTAAATGCGACACTTCCTTGCAAGGAAATAGCGTTTGCAGATGTCTACGTATCGTAGCAATAGGGTTCTTATGATTCTTAAAACGCGATATCGCATCTCATTTCTATGTTTCATGGTAAGATATAATATACATTGCGAAGTGTTATGTATTCCTCGTCTACACTTCAAATGAATGTAAATGCGACACTTCCTTGCTAGGAAATAGCGTCTGCAGATGTCTAGGTATCGTAGCAATAGAGTTCTAATGCTTCTTGAAACGTGATATCGCATTTCATTTCTATGTTTCATGGTAAGATGTAATATGATTTGCGAAGTGTTATGTATTCCTCGTCTACACTTCAAATGAATGTAAATGCGACACTTCCTTGCAAGGAAGTAGCGATTGCAGATGTCTACGTATCGAAGCAATAGAGTTCAAATGCTTCTTAAAACGAGATATTGCATCTCATATCTATGTTTCATGATAAGATATAATATACATTGCGAAGTGTTATGCATTCCTCGTCTACGATTCAAATGAATGTAAATGCGACACTTCCTTGCAAGGAAATAGCGTTTGCAGATGTCTACGTATCGTAGCAATAGAGTTCTAATGCTTCTTGAAACGCGATATCGCATCTCATTTCTATGTTTCATGGTAAGATGTAATATGATTTGCGAAGTGTTATGTATTCCTCGTCTACACTTCAAATGAATGTAAATGCGACACTTCCTTGCAAGGAAGTAGCGATTGCAGATGTCTACGTATCGAAGCAATAGAGTTCAAATGCTCCTTAAAACGAGATATTGCATCTCATATCTATGTTTCATGATAGGATATAATATACATTGCGAAGTGTTATGCATTCCTCGTCTACGATTCAAATGAATGTAAATGCGACACTTCCTTGCAAGGAAATAGCGTTTGCAGATGTCTACGTATCATAGCAATAGAGTTCTTATGATTCTTAAAACGCGATATCGCATCTCATTTCTATGCTTCATGGTAAGATATAATATGATTTGCGAAGTGTCATGTATTCCTCGTCTACACTTCAAATGAATGTGAATGCGACACTTCCTCGCTAGGAAATAGCGTTTGCAGATGTCTACGTATCGTAGCAATAGAGTTCATATGATTCTTAAAACGCGATATCGCATCTCATTTCTATGTTTCATGGTAAGATATAATATGATGTGCGAAGTGACATGTATTCCTCGTCTACACTTCAAATGAATGTAAATGCGACACTTCCTTGCTAGGAAATAGCATCTGCAGATGTCTAGGTATCGTAGCAATAGCTTTCTAATGCTTCTTAAAACGCGATATCGCATCTCATTTCTATGTTTCATGGTAAGATATAATATGATTTGCGAAGTGTCATGTATTCCTCGTCTACACTTCAAATGAATGTAAATGCGACACTTCCTTGCTAGGAAATAGCGTCTGCAGATGTCTAGGTATCGTAGCAATAGAGTTCTAATGCTTCTTAAAACGCGAAATCGCATCTCATTTCTATGTTTCATGGTAAGATATAATATGATTTGCGAAATGTTATGTATTCCTCGTCTACACTTCAAATGAATGTAAATGCGACACTTCCTTGCAAAGAAATAGCGTTTGCAGATGTCTACGCATCGTAGCAATAAATTTCTAATGCTCCTTAAAACGCGATATCGCATCTCATTTCTATGTTTCATGGTAAGGTATAATATGATTTGCCAAGTGTCATGTATTCCTCGTCTACACTTCAAATGAATGTAAATGCGACACTTCCTCGCTAGGAAATAGCGTTTGCAGATGTCTACGTATCGTAGCAATAGAGTTCATATGATTCTTAAAACGCGATATCGCATCTCATTTCTATGTTTCATGGTAAGATATAATATGATTTGCGAAGTGTTATGTATTCCTCGTCTACACTTCAAAGGAATGTGAATGCGACACTTCCTCGCTAGGAAATAGCGTTTGCAGATGTCTACGTATCGTAGCAATTGATTTCTAATGCTTCTTAAAACGCGATATCGCATCTCATTTCTATGTTTCATGGTAAGATATAATATGATTTCCGAAGTGTCATGTATTCCTCGTCTACACTTCAAATGAATGTAAATCCGACACTTCGTTGCTAGGAAATAGCGTCTGCAGATGTCTAGGTATCGTAGCAATAGAGTTCAAACGCTTCTTAAAACTAGATATTGCATCTCATATCTATGTTTCATGATAAGATATAATATTCATTGCGAAGTGTTATGCATTCCTCGTCTACGATTCAAATGAATGTAAATGCGACACTTCCTTGCAAGGAAATAGCGTTTGCAGATGTCTACGTATCGTAGCAATAGAGTTCTAATGCTTCTTAAAACGCGATATCGCATCTCATTTCTATGTTTCATGGTAAGATGTAATATGATTTGCGAAGTGTCATGTATTCCTCGTCTACACTTCAAATGAATGTGAATGCGATACTTCCTCGCTAGGAAATAGCGTTTGCAGATGTCTACGTATCGTAGCAATAGCTTTCTAATGCTTCTTAAGACGCGATATCGCATCTCATTTCTATGATTCCTGGTAAGATATAATATGATTTCCGAAGTGTCATGTATTCCTCGTCTACACTTCAAATGAATGTAAATCCGACACTTCCTTGCTAGGAAATAGCGTCTGCAGATGTCTAGGTATCGTAGCAATAGAGTTCAAACGCTTCTTAAAACTAGATATTGCATCTCATATCTATGTTTCATGATAAGATATAATCCTCGTCTACGATGAAAATGAATGTAAATGCAACACTTCCTTGCAAGGAAATAGCGTTTGCAGATGTCTACGTATCGTAGCAATAGAGTTCTTATGATTCTTAAAACGGGATATCGCATCTCATTTCTATGTTTCATGGTAAGATATAATATGATTTGCGAAGTGTCATGTATTCCTCGTCTACACTTCAAATGATTGTGAATGCGATACTTCCTCGCTAGGAAATAGCGTTTGCAGATGTCTACGTATCGTAGCAATAGCTTTCTAATGCTTCTTAAGATGCGATATCGCATCTCATTTCTATGATTCCTGGTAAGATATAATATGATTTGCGAAGTGTCATGTATTCCTCGTCTACGATTCAAATGAATGTAAATGCGACACTTCCTTGCAAGGAAATAGCGTTTGCAGATGTCTACGTATCGTAGCAATAGAGTTCTAATGCTTCTTAAAACGCGATATCGCATCTCATTTCTATGTTTCATGGTAAGATATAATATACATTGCGAAGTGTTATGCATTCCTCGTCTACGATTCAAATGAATGTAAATGCGACACTTCCTTGCAAGGAAATAGCGTTTGCAGATGTCTACGTATCGTAGCAATAGGGTTCTTATGATTCTTAAAACGCGATATCGCATCTCATTTCTATGTTTCATGGTAAGATATAATATACATTGCGAAGTGTTATGTATTCCTCGTCTACACTTCAAATGAATGTAAATGCGACACTTCCTTGCTAGGAAATAGCGTCTGCAGATGTCTAGGTATCGTAGCAATAGAGTTCTAATGTTTCTTGAAACGTGATATCGCATTTCATTTCTATGTTTCATGGTAAGATGTAATATGATTTGCGAAGTGTTATGTATTCCTCGTCTACACTTCAAATGAATGTAAATGCGACACTTCCTTGCAAGGAAGTAGCGATTGCAGATGTCTACGTATCGAAGCAATAGAGTTCAAATGCTTCTTAAAACGAGATATTGCATCTCATATCTATGTTTCATGATAAGATATAATATACATTGCGAAGTGTTATGCATTCCTCGTCTACGATTCAAATGAATGTAAATGCGACACTTCCTTGCAAGGAAATAGCGTTTGCAGATGTCTACGTATCGTAGCAATAGAGTTCTAATGCTTCTTGAAACGCGATATCGCATCTCATTTCTATGTTTCATGGTAAGATGTAATATGATTTGCGAAGTGTTATGTATTCCTCGTCTACACTTCAAATGAATGTAAATGCGACACTTCCTTGCAAGGAAGTAGCGATTGCAGATGTCTACGTATCGAAGCAATAGAGTTCAAATGCTCCTTAAAACGAGATATTGCATCTCATATCTATGTTTCATGATAGGATATAATATACATTGCGAAGTGTTATGCATTCCTCGTCTACGATTCAAATGAATGTAAATGCGACACTTCCTTGCAAGGAAATAGCGTTTGCAGATGTCTACGTATCATAGCAATAGAGTTCTTATGATTCTTAAAACGCGATATCGCATCTCATTTCTATGCTTCATGGTAAGATATAATATGATTTGCGAAGTGTCATGTATTCCTCGTCTACACTTCAAATGAATGTGAATGCGACACTTCCTCGCTAGGAAATAGCGTTTGCAGATGTCTACGTATCGTAGCAATAGAGTTCATATGATTCTTAAAACGCGATATCGCATCTCATTTCTATGTTTCATGGTAAGATATAATATGATGTGCGAAGTGACATGTATTCCTCGTCTACACTTCAAATGAATGTAAATGCGACACTTCCTTGCTAGGAAATAGCATCTGCAGATGTCTAGGAATCGTAGCAATAGCTTTCTAATGCTTCTTAAAACGCGATATCGCATCTCATTTCTATGTTTCATGGTAAGATATAATATGATTTGCGAAGTGTCATGTATTCCTCGTCTACACTTCAAATGAATGTAAATGCGACACTTCCTTGCTAGGAAATAGCGTCTGCAGATGTCTAGGTATCGTAGCAATAGAGTTCTAATGCTTCTTAAAACGCGAAATCGCATCTCATTTCTATGTTTCATGGTAAGATATAATATGATTTGCGAAATGTTATGTATTCCTCGTCTACACTTCAAATGAATGTAAATGCGACACTTCCTTGCAAAGAAATAGCGTTTGCAGATGTCTACGCATCGTAGCAATAGATTTCTAATGCTCCTTAAAACGCGATATCGCATCTCATTTCTATGTTTCATGGTAAGGTATAATATGATTTGCCAAGTATCATGTATTCCTCGTCTACACTTCAAATGAATGTAAATGCGACACTTCCTTGCTAGGAAATAGCGTCTGCAGATGTCTAGGTATCGTAGCAATAGAGTTCAAATGCTTCTTAAAACGAGATATTGCATGTCATATCTATGTTTCATGATAAGATATAATATTCATTGCGAAGTGTTATGCATTCCTCGTCTACGATTGAAATGAATGTGAATGCGACACTTCCTCGCTAGGAAATAGCGTTTGCAGATGTCTACGCATCGTAGCAATAGATTTCTAATGCTCCTTAAAACGCGATATCGCATCTCATTTCTATGTTTCATGGTAAGATATAATATGATTTGCGCAGAGTCATGTATTCCTCGTCTACACTTCAAATGAATGTGAATGCGATACTTCCTCGCTTGGAAATAGCGTTTGCAGATGTCTACGTATCGTAGCAATAGCTTTCTAATGCTTCTTAAAACGCGATATCGCATCTCATTTCTATCTTTCATAGTAAGATATAATATGATTTGCGAAGTGTCATGTATTCCTCGTCTACACTTCAAATGAATGTAAATGCGACACTTCCTTGCTAGGAAATAGCGTCTGCAAATGTCTAGGTATCGTAGAAATAGAGTTCATATGATTCTTAAAACGCGATATCGCATCTCATTTCTATGTTTCATGGTAAGATATAATAGGATTTGCGAAGTGTCATGTATTCCTCGTCTACACTTCAAATGAATGTAAATGCGACACTTCCTTGCTAGGAAATAGCGTCTGCAGATGTCTAGGTATCGTAGCAATAGTGTTCTAATGCTTCTTAAAACGCGATGTCGCACCTCATTTCTATGTTTCATGGTAAGATATAATATGATTTGCGAAGTGTCATGTACTCCTCGTCTACACTTCAAATGAATGTAAATGCGACACTTCCTTGCTAGGATATAGCGTCTGCAAATGTCTAGGTATCGTAGCAATAGATTTCATATGATTCTTAAAACGCGATATCGCATCTCATTTCTATGTTTCATGGTAAGATATAATACGATTTGCGAAGTGTCATGTATTCCTCGTCTACACTTCAAACGAATGTAAATGCGACACTTCCTTGCTAGGAAATAGCGTCTGCAGATGTCTAGGTATCGTAGCAATAGTGTTCTAATGCTTCTTAAAACGCGATATCGCACCTCATTTCTATGTTTCATGGTAAGATATAATATGATTTGCGAAGTGTCATGTATTCCTCGTCTACACTTCAAATGAATGTAAATGCAACACTTCCTTGCAAGGAAATAGCGTTTGCAGATGTTTACCTATCAAAGCAATAGAGTTCTAATGCTTCTTAAAACGCGATATCGCATCTCATATCTATGTTTCATGATAAGATATAATATACATTGCGAAGTGTCATGTATTCCTCGTCTACACTTCAAATGAATGTAAATGCGACACTTCCTCGCTAGGAAATAGCGTTTGCAGATGCCTACGTATCGTAGCAATAGATTTCTAATGCTTCTTAAAACGCGATATCGCATCTCATTTCTATGTTTCATGGTAAGATATAATATGATTTGCGAAGTGTCATGTATTCCTCGTCTACACGTCAAATGAATGTAAATGCAACACTTCCTTGCAAGGAAATAGCGTTTGCAGATGTTTACCTATCAAAGCAATAGAGTTCTAATGCTTCTTAAAACGCGATATCGCATCTCATTTCTATGTTTCATGGTAAGATATAATATGATTTGCGAAGTGTTATGTATTCCTTGTCTGCACTTCAAATGAATGTAAATGAGACACTTCCTAACAAGGAAATAGCGTTTGCAGATGTCTACGTATCGTAGCAATAGAGTTCTTATGATTCTTAAAACGCGATATCGCATCTCATTTCTATGTTTCATGGTAAGATATAATATGATTTGCGAAGTGTTATGTATTCCTCGTCTACACATCAAATTAATGTAAATTCGGCACTTCCTTGCTAGGAAATAGCGTCTGCAGATGTCTAGGTATCGTAGCGATAGAGTTCTTATGATTCTTAAAACGCGATATCGCATCTCATTTCTATGTTTCATGGTAAGATATAATATGATTTGCGAAGTGTTATGTATTCCTCGTCTACACATCAAATGAATGTAAATTCGACACTTCCTTGCTAGGAAATAGCGTCTGCAGATATCTAGGTATCGTAGCGATAGAGTTCTAATGCTTCTTAAAACGCGATATCGCATCTCATTTCTATGTTTCATGGTAAGATGTAATATGATTTGCGAAGTGTTATGAATTCCTCGTCTACGATTCAAATGAATGTAAATGCGACACTTCCTTGCAAGGAAGTAGCGATTGCAGATATCTACGTATCGAAGCAATAGAGTTCAAATGCTTCTTAAAACGAGATATTGCATCTCATATCTATGTTTCATGATAAGATATAATATACATTGCGAAGTGTTATGCATTCCTCGAGTACGATTCAAGTGAATGTAAATGCGACACTTCCTTGCAAGGAAATAGCGTTTGCAGATGTCTACGTATCGTAGCAATAGAGTTCTTATGATTCTTAGAACGCGATATCACATCTCATTTCTATGTTTCATGGTAAGATATAATATGATTTGCGAAGTGTCATGTATTCCTCGTCTACACTTCAAATCAATGTGAATGCGATACTTCCTCGCTTGGAAATAGCGTTTGCAGATGTCTACGTATCGTAGCAATAGCTTTCTAATGCTTCTTAAAACGCGATATCGCATCTCATTTCTATGTTTCATGGTAAGATATAGTATGATTTGCGAAGTGTCATGTATTCCTCGTCTACACTTCAAATGAATGTGAATGCGACACTTCCTCGCTAGGAAATAGCGTTTGCAGATGTCTACGTATCGTAGCAATAGAGTTCATATGATTCTTAGAACGCAATATCGCATCTCATTTCTATGTTTCATGGTAAGATATAACATGATTTGCGAAGTGTTATGTATTCCACGTCTACACTTCAAATGAATGTGAATGCGATACTTCCTCGCTACCAACTAGCGTTTGCAGATGTCTACGTATCGTAGCAATAGAGTTTATATGATTCTTAGAACGCGATATCGCATCTCATTTCTATGTTTCATGGTAAGATATAACATGATTTGCGAAGTGTTATGTATTCCTCGTCTACACTTCAAATGAATGTAAATGCGACACTTCCTCGCTAGGAAGTAGCGTTTGCAGATGTCTACGTATCGTAGCAATAGAGTTCATATGATTCTTAAAACGCGATATCGCATCTCATTTCTATGTTTCATGGTAAGATATAATATGATTTGCGAAGTGTTATGTATTCCTCGTCTACACTTCAAAGGAATGTGAATGCGACACTTCCTCGCTAGGAAATAGCGTTTGCAGATGTCTACGTATCGTAGCAATAGATTTCTAATGCTTCTTAAAACGCGATATCGCATCTCATTTCTATGTTTCATGGTAAGATATAATATGATTTCCGAAGTGTCATGTATTCCTCGTCTACACTTCAAATGAATGTAAATCCGACACTTCCTTGCTAGGAAATAGCGTCTGCAGATGTCTAGGTATCGTAGCAATAGAGTTCAAACGCTTCTTAAAACTAGATATTGCATCTCATATCTATGTCTCATGATAAGGTATAATATTCATTGCGAAGTGTTATGCATTCCTCGTCTACGATTCAAATGAATGTAAATGCGACACTTCCTTGCAAGGAAATAGCGTTTGCAGATGTCTACGTATCGTAGCAATAGAGTTCATATGATTGTTAGAACGCGATATCGCATCTCATTTCTATGTTTCATGGTAAGATATAACATGATTTGCGAAGTGTTATGTATTCCTCGTCTACACTTCAAATGAATGTGAATGCGATACTTCCTCGCTAGGAAATGGCGTTTGCAGATGTCTACGTATCGTAGCAATAGCTTTCTATTGCTTCTTAAGACGCGATATCGCATCTCATTTCTATGTTTCCTCGTAAGATATAATATGATTTGCGAAGTGTCATGTATTCCTCGTCTACGATTCAAATGAATGTAAATGCGACACTTCCTTGCAAGGAAATAGCGTTTGCAGATGTCTACGTATCGTAGCAATAGAGCTCTAATGCTTCTTAAAACGCGATATCGCATCTCATTTCTATGTTTCATGGTAAGATGTAATATGATTTGCGAAGTGTTATGTATTCCTCGTCTACACTTCAAATGAATGTAAATGCGACACTTCCTTGCAAGGAAGTAGCGATTGCAGATGTCTACGTATCGAAGCAATAGAGTTCAAATGCTTCTTAAAACGAGATATTGCATCTCATATCTATGTTTCATGATAAGATATAATATACATTGCGAAGTGTTATGCATTCCTCGACTACGATTCAAGTGAATGTAAATGCGACACTTCCTTGCAAGGAAATAGCGTTTGCAGATGTCTACGTATCGTAGCAATAGAGTTCTTATGATTCTTAAAACGCGATATCGCATCTCATTTCTATGTTTCATGGTAAGATATAATATGATTTGCGAAATGTCATGTATTCCTCGTCCACACTTCAAATGAATGTGAATGCGACACTTCCTCGCTAGGAAATAGCGTTTGCAGATGTCTACGTATCGTAGCAATAGAGTTCATATGATTCTTAGAACGCGATATCGCATCTCATTTCTATGTTTCATGGTAAGATATAACATGATTTGCGAAGTGTTATGTATTCCTCGTCTACACTTCAAATGAATGTGAATGCGATACTTCCTCGCTACTAAATAGCGTTTGCAGATGTCTACGTATCGTAGCAATAGCTTTCTAATGCTTCTTAAAACGCGATATCGCATCTCATTTCTATGTTTCATGGTAAGATATAATATGATTTGCGAAGTGTCATGTATTTCTCGTCCACACTTCAAATGAATGTAAATGCGACACTTCCTTGCTAGGAAATAGCGTCTACAGATGTCTAGGTATCGTAGCAATAGAGTTCTAATGCTTCTTAAAACGCGATATCGCATCTCATTTCTATGTTTCATGGTAAGATGTAATATGATTTGCGAAGTGTTATGTATTCCTCGTCTACACTTCAAATGAATGTAAATGCGACACTTCCTTGCAAGGAAGTAGCGATTGCAGATGTCTACGTATCGAAGCAATAGAGTTCAAATGCTTGTTAAAACGAGATATTGCATCTCATATCTATGTTGCATGATAAGATATAATATACATTGCGAAGTGTTATGCATTCCTCGTCTACGATTCAAATGAATGTAAATGCGACACTTCCTTGCAAGGAAATAGCGTTTGCAGATGTCTACGTATCGTAGCAATAGAGTTCTTATGATTCTTAAAACGCGATATCGCATCTCATTTCTATGTTTCATGGTAAGATATAATATGATTTGCGAAGTGTCATGTATTCCTCGTCTACACTTCAAATGAATGTAAATGCGACACTTCCTTGCTAGGAAATAGCGTCTGCAGATGTCTAGGTATCGTAGCAAAAGATTTCTAATGCTTCTTAAAACGCGATATCGCATCTCATTTCTATGTTTCATGGTAAGATATAATATGATTTCCGAAGTGTCATGTATTCCTCGTCTACACTTCAAATGAATGTAAATGCGACACTTCCTTGCAAGGAAGTAGCGATTGCAGATGTCTACGTATCGAAGCAATAGAGTTCAAATGCTTCTTAAAACGAGATATTGCATTTCATATCAATGTTTCATGATAAGATATAATATACATTGCGAAGTGTTATGCATTCCTCGTCTACGATTCAAATGAATATAAATGCGACACTTCCTCGCTAGGAAATAGCGTTTGCAGATGTCTACGTATCGTAGCAATAGAGTTCAGTTGATTCTTAAAACGCGATATCGCATCTCATTTCTATGTTTCATGGTAAGATGTAATATGATTTGCGAAGTGTTATCTATTCCTCGTCTACACTTCAAATGAATGTAAATGCGACACTTCCTTGCAAGGAAGTAGCGATTGCAGATGTCTACGTATCGAAGCAATAGAGTTCAAATGCTTCTTAAAACGAGATATTGCATCTCATATCTATGTTTCATGATAAGATATAATATACATTGCGAAGTGTTATGCATTCCTCGTCTACACTTCAAATGAATGTGAATGCGACACTTCCTCGCTAGGAAATAGCGTTTGCAGATGTCTACGTATCGTAGCAATAGAGTTCATATGATTCTTAGAACGCGATATCGCATCTCATTTCTATGTTTCTTGGTAAGATATAACATGATTTGCGAAGTGTTATGTATTCCTCGTCTACACTTCAAATGAATGTGAATGCGATACTTCCTCGCTACTAAATAGCGTTTGCAGATGTCTACGTTTCGTAGCAATAGAGTTCAGATGATTCTTAAAACGCATTATAGCATCTCATTTCTATGTTTCATGGTAAGATATAACATGATTTGCGAAGTGTTATGTATTCCTCGTCTACACTTCAAATGAATGTGAATGCGATACTTCCTCGCTAGGAAATAGCGTTTGCAGATGTCTACGTGTCGTAGCAAAAGCTTTCTAATGCTTCTTAAGAAGCGATATCGCATCTCATTTCTATGTTTCATGGTAAGATATAATATGATTTGCGAAGTGTCATGTATTCCTCGTCTACACTTCAAATGAATGTAATTGCGACACTTCCTTGCAAGGAAGTAGAGATTGCTGATGTCTACGTATCGAAGCAATAGAGTTCAAATGCTTCTTAAAACGAGATATTGCATCTCATATCTATGTTTCATGATAAGATATAATATTCATTGCGAAGTGTTATGCATTCCTCGTCTACGATTCAAATGAATGTAAATGCAACACTTCCTTGCAAGGAAATAGCGTTTGCAGATGTCTACGTATCGTAGCAATAGAGTTCTTGTGATACTTAAAACGCGATATCGCATCTCATTTCTATGTTTCATGGTAAGATATAATATGATTTGCGCAGTGTCATGTATTCCTCGTCTACACTTCAAATGATCGTGAATGCGACACTTCCTCGCTAGGAAATAGCGTTTGCAGATGTCTACGTATCGTAGCAATAGAGTTCAGATGATTCTTAAAACGCGATATCGCATCTCATTTCTATGTTTCATGGTAAGATATAATATGATTTGCGAAGTGTCATGTATTCCTCGTCTACACTTCAAACGAATGTGAATGCGACACTTCCTCGCTAGGAAATAGCGTTTGCAGATGTCTGCGTATCGTAGCAATAGAGTTCATATGATTCTTAGAACGCGATATCGCATCTCATTTCTATGTTTCATGGTAAGATATAACATGATTTGCGAAGTGTTATGTATTCCTCGTCTACACTTCAAATGAATGTGAATGCGATACTTCTTCGCTACTAAATAGCGTTTGCAGATATCTACGTTTCGTAGCAATAGAGTTCAGATGATTCTTAAAACGCGATATCGCATCTCATTTCTATGTTTCATGGTAAGATATAACATGATTTGCGAAGTGTTATGTATTCCTCATCTACACTTCAAATGAATGTGATTGCGATACTTCCTCGCTAGGAAATAGCGTTTGCAGATGTCTACGTATCGTAGCAATAGCTCTCTAATGCTCCTTAAGACGCGATATCGCATCTCATTTCTATGTTTCATGGTAAGATATAATATGATTTGCGAAGTGTCATGTATTCCTCGTCTACACTTCAAATGAATGTGAATGCGACACTTCCTCGCTAGGAAATAGCGTCTGCAGATGTCTAGGTATCGTAGCAATAGAGTTCTAATGCTTCTTAAAACGCGATATCGCATCTCATTTCTATGTTTCATGGTAAGATGTAATATGATTTGCGAAGTGTTATCTATTCCTCGTCTACACTTCAAATGAATGTAAATGCGACACTTCCTTGCAAGGAAGTAGCGATTGCAGATGTCTACGTATCGAAGCAATAGAGTTCAAATGCTTCTTAAAACGAGATATTGCATCTCATATCTATGTTTCATGATAAGATATAATATACATTGCGAAGTGTTATGCATTCCTCGTCTACGATTCAAGTGAATGTAAATGCGACACTTCCTTGCAAGGAAATAGCGTTTGCAGATGTCTACGTATCGTAGCAATAGAGTTCTTATGATTCTTAAAACGCGATATCGCATCTCATTTCTATGTTTCATGGTAAGATATAATATGATTTGCGAAGTGTCATGTATTCCTCGTCTACACTTCAAACGAATGTGAATGCGACACTTCCTCGCTAGGAAATAGCGTTTGCAGATGTCTACGTATCGTAGCAATAGAGTTCATATGATTCTTAGAACGCGATATCGCATCTCATTTCTATGTTTCATGGTAGGATATAACATGATTTGCGAAGTGTTATGTATTCCTCGTCTACACTTCAAATGAATGTGAATGCGATACTTCTTCGCTAGGAAATAGCGTTTGCAGATGTCTACGTATCGTAGCAATAGCTCTCTAATGCTCCTTAAGACGCGATATCGCATCTCATTACTATGTTTCATGGTAAGATATAATATGATTTGCTAAGTGTCATGTATTCCTCGTCTACACTTCAAATGAATGTGAATGCGACACTTCCTCGCTAGGAAATAGCGTCTGCAGATGTCTACGTATCGAAGCAATAGAGTTCAAATGCTCCTTAAAACGAGATATTGCATCTCACATCTATGTTTCATGATAAGATTTAATATACATTGCGAAGTGTTATGCATTCCTCGTCTACGATTCAAGTGAATGCAAATGCGACACTTCCTTGCAAGGAAATAGCGTTTGCATATGTCTACGTATCGTAGCAAATAGAGTTCTTATGATTCTTAAAACGCGATATCGCATCTCATTTCTATGTTTCATGGTAAGATATAATATGATTTGCGAAGTGTTATGTATTCCTCGTCTACACTTCAAATGAATGTGAATGCGATACTTTCTCGCTACTAAATAGCGTTTGCAGATGTCTACGTATCGCAGCAATAGCTTTCTAATGCTTCTTAAAACGCGATATCGCATCTCATTTCTCTGTTTCATGGTAAGATATAATATGATTTGCGAAGTGTCATGTATTCCTTGTCTACACTTCAAATGAATGTAAATGCGACACTTCCTTGCTAGGAAATAGCGTCTGCAGATGTCTAGGTATCGTAGCAATAGAGTTCTAATGCTTTTTAAAACGCGATATCGCATCCCACTTCTATGTTTCATGGTAAGATGTAATATGATTTGCGAAGTGTTATGTATTCCTCGCCTACACTTCAAATGAATGTAAATGCGACACTTCCTTGCAAGGAAGTAGCGATTGCAGATGTCTACGTATCGAAGCAATAGAGTTCAAATGCTTCTTAAAACGAGATATTGCATCTCATATCTATGTTTCATGATAAGATATAATATACATTGCGAAGTGTTATGCATTCCTCGTCTACGATTCAAATGAATGTAAATGCGACACTTCCTTGCAAGGAAATAGCGTTTGCAGATGTCTACGTATCGTAGCAATAGAGTTCTTATGATTCATAAAACGCGATATCGCATCTCATTTCTATGTTTCATGGTAAGATATAATATGATTTGAGAAGTGTCATGTATTCCTCGTCTACACTTCAAATGAATTTAAATGCGACACTTCCTTGCTAGGAAATAGCGTCTGCAGATGTCTAGGTATCGTAGCAATAGAGTTCTAATGCTTCTTAAAACGCGATATCGCATCTCATTTCTATGTTTCATGGTAAGATGTAATATGATTTGCGAAGTGTTATGTAGTCCTCGTCTACACTTCAAATGAAAGTAAATGCGACACTTCCTCGCTAGGAAATAGCGTTTGCAGATGTCTACGTATCGTAGCAATAGAGTTCTTATGATTCTTAAAACGCGATATCGCATCTCATGTCTATGTTTCATGGTAAGATATAATATGATTTGCGAAGTGTCATGTATTCCTGGTCTACACATCAAATGAATGTAAATGCGACACTTCCTTGAAAGGAAATAGCGATTGCAGTTGTCTATGTATCGATGCATTAGAGTTCAAATGCTTCTTAAAACGAGATATTGCATCTCATATCTATGTTTCATGATAAGATATAATATACATTGCGAAGTGTTATGCATTCCTCGTCTACGATTCAAATGAATGTAAATGCGACAATCCTCGCTAGGAAATAGCGTGTGCAGATGTCTACGTATCGTAGCAAATAGAGTTCTTATGATTCTTAAAACGCGATATCGCATCTCATTTCTATGTTTCATGGTAAGATATAATATGATTTGCGAAGTGTTATGTATTCCTCGTCTACACTTCAAATGAATGTGAATGCGACACTTCCTCGCTAGGAAATAGCGTCTGCAGATGTCTAGGTATCGTAGCAATAGAGTTCTAATGCTTCTTAAAACGCGGTATCGCATCTCATTTCTATGTTTCATGGTAAGACATAATATACATTGCGAAGTGTTATGTTTTCCTCGCCTACACTTCAAATGAATGTAAATGCGACACTTCCTTGCAAGGAAGTAGCGATTGCAGATGTCTACGTATCGAAGCAATAGAGTTCAAATGCTTCTTAAAACGCGATATCGCATCTCATTTCTATGTTTCATGGTAAGATATAATATGATTTGAGAAGTGTCATGTATTCCTCGTCTACGATTCAAATGAATTTAAATGCGACACTTCCTCGCTAGGAAATAGCGTTTGCAGATGTCTACGTATCGTAGCAATAGAGTTCATATGATTCTTAAAACGCGATATCGCATCTCATTTCTATGTTTCATGGTAAGTTATAATATGATTTGCGAAGTGTCATGTATTCCTCGTCTACACTTCAAATGAATGTAAATGCGACACTTCCTTGCTAGGAAATAGCGTCTGCAGATGTCTAGGTATCGTAGCAATAGAGTTCTAATGCTTCTTAAAACGCGATATCGCATCTCATTTCTATGTTTCATGGTAAGATGTAATATGATTTGCGAAGTGTTATGTATTCCTCGTCTACACTTCAAATGAATGTGAATGCGACACTTCCTCGCTAGGAAATAGCGTTTGCAGATGTCTACGTATCGTAGCAATAGAGTTCTTATGATTCTTAAAACGCGATATCGCATCTCATTTCTATGTTTCATGGTAAGATATAATATGATTTGCGAAGTGTTATGTATTCCTCGTCTACACTTCAAATGAATGTGAATGCGATACTTTCTCGCTACTAAATAGCGTTTGCAGGTGTCTACGTATCGCAGCAATAGCTTTCTAATGCTCCTTAAAACGCGATATCGCATCTCATTTCTATGTTTCATGGTAAGATATAATATGATTTGCGAAGTGTCATGTATTCCTCGTCTACACTTCAAATGAATGTGAATGCGACAGTTCCTCGCTAGGAAATAGCGTTTGCAGATGTCTACGTATCGTAGCAATAGAGTTCTTATGATTCTTAAAACGCGATATCGCATCTCATTTCTATGTTTCATGGTAAGATATAATATGATTTGCGAAGTGTCATGTATTCCTCGTCTACACTTCAAACGAATGTGAATGCGACACTTCCTCGCTAGGAAATAGCGTTTGCAGATGTCTACGTATCGTAGCAATAGAGTTCTTATGATTCTTAAAACGCGATATCGCATCTCATGTCTATGTTTCATGGTAAGATATAATATGATTTGCGAAGTGTCATGTATTCCTCGTCTACACATCAAATGAATGTAAATGCGACACTTCCTTGAAAGGAAATAGCGATTGCAGATGTCTATGTATCGATGCATTAGAGTTCAAATGCTTCTTAAAACGAGATATTGCATCTCATATCTATGTTTCATGATAAGATATAATATACATTGCGAAGTGTTATGCATTCCTCGTCTACGATTCAAATGAATGTAAATGCGACACTTCCTCGCTAGGAAATAGCGTGTGCAGATGTCTACGTATCGTAGCAAATAGAGTTCTTATGATTCTTAAAACGCGATATCGCATCTCATTTCTATGTTTCATGGTAAGATATAATATGATTTGCGAAGTGTTATGTATTCCTCGTCTACACTTCAAATGAATGTGAATGCGATACTTTCTCGCTACTAAATAGCGTTTGCAGGTGTCTACGTATCGCAGCAATAGCTTTCTAATGCTTCTTAAAACGCGATATCGCATCTCATTTCTATGTTTCATGGTAAGATATAATATGATTTGCGAAGTGTCATGTATTCCTCGTCTACACTTCAAATGAATGTGAATGCGACAGTTCCTCGCTAGGAAATAGCGTTTGCAGATGTCTACGTATCGTAGCAATAGAGTTCTTATGATTCTTAAAACGCGATATCGCATCTCATTTCTATGTTTCATGGTAAGATATAATATGATTTGCGAAGTGTCATGTATTCCTCGTCTACACTTCAAACGAATGTGAATGCGACACTTCCTCGCTAGGAAATAGCGTTTGCAGATGTCTACGTATCGTAGCAATAGAGTTCATATGATTCTTAGAACGCGATATCGCATCTCATTTCTATGTTTCATGGTAAGATATTACATGATTTGCGAAGTGTTATTTAATCCTCGTCTACACTTCAAATGAATGTGAATGCGATACTTCTTCGCTACTAAATAGCGTTTGCAGATGTCTAGGTATCGTAGCAATAGAGTTCTAATGCTTCTTAAAACGCGGTATCGCATCTCATTTCTATGTTTCATGGTAAGATATAATATACATTGCGAAGTGTTATGTATTCCCCGCCTACACTTCAAATGAATGTAAATGCGACACTTCCTTGCAAGGAAGTAGCGATTGCAGATGTCTACGTATCGAAGCAATAGAGTTCAAATGCTTCTTAAAACGAGATATTGCATCTCATATCTATGTTTCATGGTAAGATATAATATACATTGCGAAGTGTTATGCATTCCTCGTCTACGATTCAAATGAATGTAAATGCGACACTTCCTTGCAAGGAAATAGCGTTTGCAGATGTCTACGTATCGTAGCAATAGAGTTCTTATGATTCATAAAACGCGATATCGCATCTCATTTCTATGTTTCATGGTAAGATATAATATGATTTGAGAAGTGTCATGTATTCCTCGTCTACACTTCAAATGAATTTAAATGCGACACTTCCTTGCTAGGAAATAGCGTCTGCAGATGTCTAGGTATCGTAGCAATAGAGTTCTAATGCTTCTTAAAACGCGATATCGCATCTCATTTCTATGTTTCATGGTAAGATGTAATATGATTTGCGAAGTGTTATGTAGTCCTCGTCTACACTTCAAATGAAAGTAAATGCGACACTTCCTCGCTAGGAAATAGCGTTTGCAGATGTCTACGTATCGTAGCAATAGAGTTCTTATGATTCTTAAAACGCGATATCGCATCTCATTTCTATGTTTCATGGTAAGATATAATATGATTTGCGAAGTGTTATGTATTCCTCGTCTACACTTCAAATGAATGTGAATGCGACACTTCCTCGCTAGGAAATAGCGTCTGCAGATGTCTAGGTATCGTAGCAATAGAGTTCTAATGCTTCTTAAAACGCGGTATCGCATCTCATTTCTATGTTTCATGGTAAGACATAATATACATTGCGAAGTGTTATGTTTTCCTCGCCTACACTTCAAATGAATGTAAATGCGACACTTCCTTGCAAGGAAGTAGCGATTGCAGATGTCTACGTATCGAAGCAATAGAGTTCAAATGCTTCTTAAAACGAGATATTGCATCTCATATCTATGTTTCATGGTAAGATATAATATGATTTGCGAAGTGTTATGTATTCCTCGTCTACGATTCAAATGAATGTAAATGCGACACTTCCTTGCAAGGAAATAGCGTTTGCAGATGTCTACGTATCGTAGCAAATAGAGTTCTTATGATTCTTAAAACGCGATATCGCATCTCATTTCTATGTTTCATGGTACGATATAATATGATTTGCGAAGGGTCATGTATTCCTTGTCTACACTTTAAATGAATGTAAATGCGACACTTCCTTGCTAGGAAATAGCGTCTGCAGATGTCTAGGTATCGTGGCAATAGAGTTCTAATGCTTTTTAAAACGCGATATCGCATCTCATTTCTATGTTTCATGGTAAGATGTAATATGATTTGCGAAGTGTTACGTATTCCTCATCTACACTTCAAATGAATGTGAATGCGATACTTCCTCGCTAGGAAATAGCGTTTGCAGATGTCTACGTATCGTAGCAATAGCTTTCTAATGCTCCTTAAGACGCGATATCGCATCTCATTTCTATGTTTCATGGTAAGATATAATATGATTTGCGAAGTGTCATTTATTCCTCGTCTACACTTCAAATGAATGTAAATGCGACACTTCCTTGCTAGGAAATAGCGTCTGCAGATGTCTAGGTATCGTAGCAATAGAGTTCTAATGCTTCTTAACAGGCGATATCGCATCTCATTTCTATGTTTCGTGGTAAGATGTAGTATGATTTGCGAAGTGTTATGTATTCCTCGTCTACACTTCAAATGAATGTGAATGCGACACTTCCTCGCTAGGAAATAGCGTTTGCAGATGTCTACGTATCGAAGCAATAGATTTCTAATGCTTCTTAAAACGCGATATCGCATCTCATTTCTATGTTTCATGCTAAGATATAATATGATTTGCGAAGTGTCATGTATTCCTCGTCTACGCTTCAAATGAATGTGAATGCGACACTTCCTCGCTAGGAAATAGCGTCTGCAGATGTCTAGGTATCGTAGCAATAGAGTTCTAATGCTTCTTAAAACGCGGTATCGCATCTCATTTCTATGTTTCATGGTAAGATATAATATACATTGCGAAGTGTTATGTATTCCTCGCCTACACTTCAAATGAATGTAAATGCGACACTTCCTTGCAAGGAAGTAGCGATTGCAGATGTCTACGTATCGAAGCAATAGAGTTCAAATGCTTCTTAAAACGAGATATTGCATCTCATATCTATGTTTCATGGTAAGATATAATATGATTTGCGAAGTGTTATGTATTCCTCGTCTACGATTCAAATGAATGTAAATGCGACACTTCCTTGCAAGGAAATAGCGTTTGCAAATGTCTACGTATCGTAGCAATAGAGTTCTTATGATTCTTAAAACGCGATATCGCATCTCATTTCTATGTTTCATGGTACGATATAATATGATTTGCGAAGGGTCATGTATTCCTTGTCTACACTTCAAATGAATGTAAATGCGACACTTCCTTGCTAGGAAATAGCGTCTGCAGATGTCTAGGTATCGTAGCAATAGAGTTCTAATGCTTTTTAAAACGCGATATCGCATCTCACTTCTATGTTTCATGGTAAGATGTAATATGATTTGCGAAGTGTTATGTATTCCTCGCCTACACTTCAAATGAATGTAAATGCGACACTTCCTTGCAAGGAAGTAGCGATTGCAGATGTCTACGTATCGAAGCAATAGAGTTCAAAAGCTTCTTAAAACGAGATATTGCATCTCATATCTATGTTTCATGATAAGATATAATATACATTGCGAAGTGTTATGCATTCCTCGTCTACGATTCAAATGAATGTAAATGCGACACTTCCTTGCAAGGAAATAGCGTTTGCAGATGTCTACGTATCGTAGCAATAGAGTTCTTATGATTCATAAAACGCGATATCGCATCTCATTTCTATGTTTCATGGTAAGATATAATATGATTTGAGAAGTGACATGTATTCCTCGTCTACACTTCAAATGAATTTAAATGCGACACTTCCTTGCTAGGAAATAGCGTCTGCAGATGTCTAGGTATCGTAGCAATAGAGTTCTAATGCTTCTTAAAACGCGATATCGCATCTCATTTCTATGTTTCATGGTAAGATGTAATATGATTTGCGAAGTGTTATGTAGTCCACGTCTACACTTCAAATGAAAGTAAATGCGACACTTCCTCGCTAGGAAATAGCGTTTGCAGATGTCTACGTATCGTAGCAATAGAGTTCATATGATTCTTAAAACGCGATATCGCATCTCATTTCTATGTTTCATGGTAAGTTATAATATGATTTGCGAAGTGTCATGTATTCCTCGTCTACACTTCAAATGAATGTAAATGCGACACTTCCTTGCTAGGAAATAGCGTCTGCAGATGTCTAGGTATCGTAGCAATAGAGTTCTAATGCTTCTTAAAACGCGATATCGCATCTCATTTCTTTGTTTCATGGTAAGATGTAATATGATTTGCGAAGTGTTATGTATTCCTCGTCTACACTTCAAATGAATGTGAATGCGACACTTCCTCGCTAGGAAATAGCGTTTGCAGATGTCTACGTATCGTAGCAATAGAGTTCTTATGATTCTTAAAACGCGATATCGCATCTCATTTCTATGTTTCATGGTAAGATATAATATGATTTGCGAAGTGTCATGTATTCCTCGTCTACGCTTCAAATGAATGTGAATGCGACACTTCCTCGCTAGGAAATAGCGTCTGCAGATGTCTAGGTATCGTAGCAATAGAGTTCTAATGCTTCTTAAAACGCGGTATCGCATCTCATTTCTATGTTTCATGGTAAGACATAATATACATTGCGAAGTGTTATGTATTCCTCGCCTACACTTCAAATGAATGTAAATGCGACACTTCCTTGCAAGGAAGTAGCGATTGCAGATGTCTACGTATCGAAGCAATAGAGTTCAAATGCTTCTTAAAACGAGATATTGCATCTCATATCTATGTTTCATGGTAAGATATAATATGATTTGCGAAGTGTTATGTATTCCTCGTCTACGATTCAAATGAATGTAAATGCGACACTTCCTTGCAAGGAAATAGCGTTTGCAGATGTCTACGTATCGTAGCAATAGAGTTCTTATGATTCTTAAAACGCGATATCGCATCTCATTTCTATGTTTCATGGTAAGATGTAATATGATTTGCGAAGTGTTATGTATTCCTCGTCTACACTTCAAATGAATGTGAATGCGACACTTCCTCGCTAGGAAATAGCGTTTGCAGATGTCTACGTATCGTAGCAATAGAGTTCTTATGATTCTTAAAACGCGATATCGCTTCTCATTTCTATGTTTCATGGTAAGATATAATATGATTTGCGAAGTGTCATGTATTCCTCGTCTACGCTTCAAATGAATGTGAATGCGACACTTCCTCGCTAGGAAATAGCGTCTGCAGATGTCTAGGTATCGTAGCAATAGAGTTCTAATGCTTCTTAAAACGCGGTATCGCATCTCATTTCTATGTTTCATGGTAAGACATAATATACATTGCGAAGTGTTATGTTTTCCTCGTCTACACTTCAAATGAATGTGAATGCGACACTTCCTCGCTAGGAAATAGCGTTTGCAGATGTCTACGTATCGAAGCAATAGATTTCTAATGCTTCTTAAAACGCGATATCGCATCTCATTTCTATGTTTCATGCTAAGATATAATATGATTTGCGAAGTGTCATGTATTCCTCGTCTACGCTTCAAATGAATGTGAATGCGACACTTCCTCGCTAGGAAATAGCGTCTGCAGATGTCTAGGTATCGTAGCAATAGAGTTCTAATGCTTCTTAAAACGCGGTATCGCATCTCATTTCTATGTTTCATGGTAAGATATAATATACATTGCGAAGTGTTATGTATTCCTCGCCTACACTTCAAATGAATGTAAATGCGACACTTCCTTGCAAGGAAGTAGCGATTGCAGATGTCTACGTATCGAAGCAATAGAGTTCAAATGCTTCTTAAAACGAGATATTGCATCTCATATCTATGTTTCATGGTAAGATATAATATGATTTGCGAAGTGTTATGTATTCCTCGTCTACGATTCAAATGAATGTAAATGCGACACTTCCTTGCAAGGAAATAGCGTTTGCAAATGTCTACGTATCGTAGCAATAGAGTTCTTATGATTCTTAAAACGCGATATCGCATCTCATTTCTATGTTTCATGGTACGATATAATATGATTTGCGAAGGGTCATGTATTCCTTGTCTACACTTCAAATGAATGTAAATGCGACACTTCCTTGCTAGGAAATAGCGTCTGCAGATTTCTAGGTATCGTAGCAATAGAGTTCTAATGCTTTTTAAAACGCGATATCGCATCTCACTTCTATGTTTCATGGTAAGATGTAATATGATTTGCGAAGTGTTATGTATTCCTCGCCTACACTTCAAATGAATGTAAATGCGACACTTCCTTGCAAGGAAGTAGCGATTGCAGATGTCTACGTATCGAAGCAATAGAGTTCAAAAGCTTCTTAAAACGAGATATTGCATCTCATATCTATGTTTCATGATAAGATATAATATACATTGCGAAGTGTTATGCATTCCTCGTCTACGATTCAAATGAATGTAAATGCGACACTTCCTTGCAAGGAAATAGCGTTTGCAGATGTCTACGTATCGTAGCAATAGAGTTCTTATGATTCATAAAACGCGATATCGCATCTCATTTCTATGTTTCATGGTAAGATATAATATGATTTGAGAAGTGACATGTATTCCTCGTCTACACTTCAAATGAATTTAAATGCGACACTTCCTTGCTAGGAAATAGCGTCTGCAGATGTCTAGGTATCGTAGCAATAGAGTTCTAATGCTTCTTAAAACGCGATATCGCATCTCATTTCTATGTTTCATGGTAAGATGTAATATGATTTGCGAAGTGTTACGTAGTCCACGTCTAGACTTTAAATGAATGTGAATGCGACACTTCCTCGCTAGGAAATAGCGTTTGCAGATGTCTACGTATCGTAGCAATAGAGTTCATATGATTCTTAAAACGCGATATCGCATCTCATTTCTATGTTTCATGGTAAGTTATAATATGATTTGCGAAGTGTCATGTATTCCTCGTCTACACTTCAAATGAATGTAAATGCGACACTTCCTTGCTAGGAAATAGCGTCTGCAGATGTCTAGGTATCGTAGCAATAGGGTTCTAATGCTTCTTAAAACGCGATATCGCATCTCATTTCTTTGTTTCATGGTAAGATGTAATATGATTTGCGAAGTGTTATGTATTCCTCGTCTACACTTCAAATGAATGTGAATGCGACACTTCCTCGCTAGGAAATAGCGTTTGCAGATGTCTACGTATCGTAGCAATAGAGTTCTTATGATTCTTAAAACGCGATATCGCATCTCATTTCTATGTTTCATGGTAAGATATAATATGATTTGCGAAGTGTCATGTATTCCTCGTCTACGCTTCAAATGAATGTGAATGCGACACTTCCTCGCTAGGAAATAGCGTCTGCAGATGTCTAGGTATCGTAGCAATAGAGTTCTAATGCTTCTTAAAACGCGGTATCGCATCTCATTTCTATGTTTCATGGTAAGACATAATATACATTGCGAAGTGTTATGTATTCCTCGCCTACACTTCAAATGAATGTAAATGCGACACTTCCTTGCAAGGAAGTAGCGATTGCAGATGTCTACGTATCGAAGCAATAGAGTTCAAATGCTTCTTAAAACGAGATATTGCATCTCATATCTATGTTTCATGGTAAGATATAATATGATTTGCGAAGTGTTATGTATTCCTCGTCTACGATTCAAATGAATGTAAATGCGACACTTCCTTGCAAGGAAATAGCGTTTGCAGATGTCTACGTATCGTAGCAATAGAGTTCTTATGATTCTTAAAACGCGATATCGCATCTCATTTCTATGTTTCATGGTAAGATGTAATATGATTTGCGAAGTGTTATGTATTCCTCGTCTACACTTCAAATGAATGTGAATGCGACACTTCCTCGCTAGGAAATAGCGTTTGCAGATGTCTACGTATCGTAGCAATAGAGTTCTTATGATTCTTAATACGCGATATCGCATCTCATTTCTATGTTTCATGGTAAGATATAATATGATTTGCGAAGTGTCATGTATTCCTCGTCTACGCTTCAAATGAATGTGAATGCGACACTTCCTCGCTAGGAAATAGCGTCTGCAGATGTCTAGGTATCGTAGCAATAGAGTTCTAATGCTTCTTAAAACGCGGTATCGCATCTCATTTCTATGTTTCATGGTAAGACATAATATACATTGCGAAGTGTTATGTTTTCCTCGTCTACACTTCAAATGAATGTGAATGCGACACTTCCTCGCTAGGAAATAGCGTTTGCAGATGTCTACGTATCGAAGCAATAGATTTCTAATGCTTCTTAAAACGCGATATCGCATCTCATTTCTATGTTTCATGCTAAGATATAATATGATTTGCGAAGTGTCATGTATTCCTCGTCTACGCTTCAAATGAATGTGAATGCGACACTTCCTCGCTAGGAAATAGCGTCTGCAGATGTCTAGGTATCGTAGCAATAGAGTTCTAATGCTTCTTAAAACGCGGTATCGCATCTCATTTCTATGTTTCATGGTAAGATATAATATACATTGCGAAGTGTTATGTATTCCTCGCCTACACTTCAAATGAATGTAAATGCGACACTTCCTTGCAAGGAAGTAGCGATTGCAGATGTCTACGTATCGAAGCAATAGAGTTCAAATGCTTCTTAAAACGAGATATTGCATCTCATATCTATGTTTCATGGTAAGATATAATATGATTTGCGAAGTGTTATGTATTCCTCGTCTACGATTCAAATGAATGTAAATGCGACACTTCCTTGCAAGGAAATAGCGTTTGCAAATGTCTACGTATCGTAGCAATAGAGTTCTTATGATTCTTAAAACGCGATATCGCATCTCATTTCTATGTTTCATGGTACGATATAATATGATTTGCGAAGGGTCATGTATTCCTTGTCTACACTTCAAATGAATGTAAATGCGACACTTCCTTGCTAGGAAATAGCGTCTGCAGATTTCTAGGTATCGTAGCAATAGAGTTCTAATGCTTTTTAAAACGCGATATCGCATCTCACTTCTATGTTTCATGGTAAGATGTAATATGATTTGCGAAGTGTTATGTATTCCTCGCCTACACTTCAAATGAATGTAAATGCGACACTTCCTTGCAAGGAAGTAGCGATTGCAGATGTCTACGTATCGAAGCAATAGAGTTCAAAAGCTTCTTAAAACGAGATATTGCATCTCATATCTATGTTTCATGATAAGATATAATATACATTGCGAAGTGTTATGCATTCCTCGTCTACGATTCAAAGGAATGTAAATGCGACACTTCCTTGCAATGAAATAGCGTTTGCAGATGTCTACGTATCGTAGCAATAGAGTTCTTATGATTCATAAAACGCGATATCGCATCTCATTTCTATGTTTCATGGTAAGATATAATATGATTTGAGAAGTGACATGTATTCCTCGTCTACACTTCAAATGAATTTAAATGCGACACTTCCTTGCTAGGAAATAGCGTCTGCAGATGTCTAGGTATCGTAGCAATAGAGTTCTAATGCTTCTTAGAACGCGATATCGCATCTCATTTCTATGTTTCATGGTAAGATGTAATATGATTTGCGAAGTGTTATGTAGTCCACGTATAGACTTTAAATGAAAGTAAATGCGACACTTCCTCGCTAGGAAATAGCGTTTGCAGATGTCTACGTATCGTAGCAATAGAGTTCATATGATTCTTAAAACGCGATATCGCATCTCATTTCTATGTTTCATGGTAAGTTATAATATGATTTGCGAAGTGTCATGTATTCCTCGTCTACACTTCAAATGAATGTAAATGCGACACTTCCTTGCTAGGAAATAGCGTCTGCAGATGTCTAGGTATCGTAGCAATAGAGTTCTAATCCTTCTTAAAACGCGATATCGCATCTCATTTCTTTGTTTCATGGTAAGATGTAATATGATTTGCGAAGTGTTATGTATTCCTCGTCTACACTTCAAATGAATGTGAATGCGACACTTCCTCGCTAGGAAATAGCGTTTGCAGATGTCTACGTATCGTAGCAATAGAGTTCTTATGATTCTTAAAACGCGATATCGCATCTCATTTCTATGTTTCATGGTAAGATATAATATGATTTGCGAAGTGTCATGTATTCCTCGTCTACGCTTCAAATGAATGTGAATGCGACACTTCCTCGCTAGGAAATAGCGTCTGCAGATGTCTAGGTATCGTAGCAATAGAGTTCTAATGCTTCTTAAAACGCGGTATCGCATCTCATTTCTATGTTTCATGGTAAGACATAATATACATTGCGAAGTGTTATGTATTCCTCGCCTACACTTCAAATGAATGTAAATGCGACACTTCCTTGCAAGGAAGTAGCGATTGCAGATGTCTACGTATCGAAGCAATAGAGTTCAAATGCTTCTTAAAACGAGATATTGCATCTCATATCTATGTTTCATGGTAAGATATAATATGATTTGCGAAGTGTTATGTATTCCTCGTCTACGATTCAAATGAATGTAAATGCGACACTTCCTTGCAAGGAAATAGCGTTTGCAGATGTCTACGTATCGTAGCAATAGAGTTCTTATGATTCTTAAAACGCGATATCGCATCTCATTTCTATGTTTCATGGTACGATATAATACGATTTGCGAAGGGTCATGTATTCCTTGTCTACACTTCAAATGAATGTAAATGCGACACTTCCTTGCTAGGAAATAGCGTCTGCAGATGTCTAGGTATCGTGGCAATAGAGTTCTAATGCTTTTTAAAACGCGATATCGCATCTCATTTCTATGTTTCATGGTAAGATGTAATATGATTTGCGAAGTGTTATGTATTCCTCGTCTACACTTCAAATGAATGTGAATGCGACATTTCCTCGCTAGGAAATAGCGTTTGCAGATGTCTAGGTATCGTAGCAATAGAGTTCTAATGCTTCTTAAAACGCGATATCGCATCTCATTTCTATGTTTCATGGTAAGATATAATATGATTTGCGAAGTGTCATTTATTCCTCGTCTACACTTCAAATGAATGTAAATGCGACACTTCCTTGCTAGGAAATAGCGTCTGCAGATGTCTAGGTATCGTAGCAATAGAGTTCTAATGCTTCTTAACAGGCGATATCGCATCTCATTTCTATGTTTCGTGGTAAGATGTAGTATGATTTGCGAAGTGTTATGTATTCCCCGCCTACACTTCAAATGAATGTAAATGCGACACTTCCTTGCAAGGAAGTAGCGATTGCAGATGTCTACGTATCGAAGCAATAGAGTTCAAATGCTTCTTAAACCGAGATATTGCATCTCATATCTATGTTTCATGGTAAGATATAATATGATTTGCGAAGTGTTATGTATTCCTCGTCTACGATTCAAATGAATGTAAATGCGACACTTCCTTGCAAGGATATAGCGTTTGCAGATGTCTACGTATCGTAGCAATAGAGTTCTTATGATTCATAAAACGCGATATCGCATCTCATTTCTATGTTTCATGGTAAGATACAATATGATTTGAGAAGTGTCATGTATTCCTCGTCTACACTTCAAATGAATTTAAATGCGACACTTCCTTGCTAGGAAATAGCGTCTGCAGATGTCTAGGTATCGTAGCAATAGAGTTCTAATGCTTCTTAAAACGCGATATCGCATCTCATTTCTATGTTTCATGGTAAGATGTAATATGATTTGCGAAGTGTTATGTAGTCCACGTCTACACTTCAAATGAAAGTAAATGCGACACTTCCTCGCTAGGAAATAGCGTTTGCAGATGTCTACGTATCGTAGCAATAGAGTTCATATGATTCTTAAAACGCGATATCGCATCTCATTTCTATGTTTCATGGTAAGTTATAATATGATTTGCGAAGTGTCATGTATTCCTCGTCTACACTTCAAATGAAAGTAAATGCGACACTTCCTTGCTAGGAAATAGCGTCTGCATATGTCTAGGTATCGTAGCAATAGAGTTCTAATGCTTCTTAAAATGCGATATCGCATCTCATTTCTTTGTTTCATGGTAAGATGTAATATGATTTGCGAAGTGTTATGTATTCCTCGTCTACACTTCAAATGAATGTGAATGCGACACTTCCTCGCTAGGAAATAGCGTTTGCAGATGTCTACGTATCGTAGCAATAGAGTTCTTATGATTCTTAAAACGCGATATCGCATCTCATTTCTATGTTTCATGGTAAGATATAATATGATTTGCGAAGTGTCATGTATTCCTCGTCTACGCTTCAAATGAATGTGAATGCGACACTTCCTCGCTAGGAAATAGCGTCTGCAGATGTCTAGGTATCGTAGCAATAGAGCTCTAATGCTTCTTAAAACGCGGTATCGCATCTCATTTCTATGTTTCATGGTAAGACATAATATACATTGCGAAGTGTTATGTATTCCTCGCCTACACTTCAAATGAATGTAAATGCGACACTTCCTTGCAAGGAAGTAGCGATTGCAGATGTCTACGTATCGAAGCAATAGAGTTCAAATGCTTCTTAAAACGAGATATTGCATCTCATATCTATGTTTCATGGTAAGATATAATATGATTTGCGAAGTGTTATGTATTCCTCGTCTACGATTCAAATGAATGTAAATGCGACACTTCCTTGCAAGGAAATAGCGTTTGCAGATGTCTACGTATCGTAGCCAATAGAGTTCTTATGATTCTTAAAACGCGATATCGCATCTCATTTCTATGTTTCATGGTACGATATAATATGATTTGCGAAGGGTCATGTATTCCTTGTCTACACTTCAAATGAATGTAAATGCGACACTTCCTTGCTAGGAAATAGCGTCTGCAGATGTCTAGGTATCGTGACAATAGAGTTCTAATGCTTTTTAAAACGCGATATCGCATCTCATTTCTATGTTTCATGGTAAGATGTAATATGATTTGCGAAGTGTTATGTATTCCTCGTCTACACTTCAAATGAATGTGAATGCGACATTTCCTCGCTAGGAAATAGCGTTTGCAGATGTCTAGGTATCGTAGCAATAGAGTTCTAATGCTTCTTAAAACGCGATATCGCATCTCATTTCTATGTTTCATGGTAAGATATAATATGATTTGCGAAGTGTCATTTATTCCTCGTCTACACTTCAAATGAATGTAAATGCGACACTTCCTTGCTAGGAAATAGCGTCTGCAGATGTCTAGGTATCGTAGCAATAGAGTTCTAATGCTTCTTAACAGGCGATATCGCATCTCATTTCTATGTTTCGTGGTAAGATGTAGTATGATTTGCGAAGTGTTATGTATTCCTCGCCTACACTTCAAATGAATGTAAATGCGACACTTCCTTGCAAGGAAGTAGCGATTGCAGATATCTACGTATCGAAGCAATAGAGTTCAAATGCTTCATAAAACGAGATATTGCATCTCATATCTATGTTTCATGATAAGATATAATATACATTGCGAAGTGTTATGCATTCCTCGTCTACGATTCAAATGAATGTAAATGCGACACTTCCTTGCAAGGAAATAGCGTTTGCAGATGTCTACGTATCGTAGCAATAGAGTTCTTATGATTCATAAAACGCGATATCGCATCTCATTTCTATGTTTCATGGTAAGATATAATATGATTTGAGAAGTGACATGTATTCCTCGTCTACACTTCAAATGAATTTAAATGCGACACTTCCTTGCTAGGAAATAGCGTCTGCAGATGTCTAGGTATCGTAGCAATAGAGTTCTAATGCTTCTTAAAACGCGATATCGCATCTCATTTCTATGTTTCATGGTAAGATGTAATATGATTTGCGAAGTGTTATGTAGTCCACGTCTACACTTCAAATGAAAGTAAATGCGACACTTCCTCGCTAGGAAATAGCGTTTGCAGATGTCTACGTATCGTAGCAATAGAGTTCATATGATTCTTAAAACGCGATATCGCATCTCATTTCTATGTTTCATGGTAAGTTATAATATGATTTGCGAAGTGTCATGTATTCCTCGTCTACACTTCAAATGAATGTAAATGCGACACTTCCTTGCTAGGAAATAGCGTCTGCAGATGTCTAGGTATCGTAGCAATAGAGTTCTAATGCTTCTTAAAACGCGGTATCGCATCTCATTTCTATGTTTCATGTAAGACATAATATACATTGCGAAGTGTTATGTATTCCTCGCCTACACTTCAAATGAATGTAAATGCGACACTTCCTTGCAAGGAAGTAGCGATTGCAGATGTCTACGTATCGAAGCAATAGAGTTCAAATGCTTCTTAAAACGAGATATTGCATCTCCTATCTATGTTTCATGGTAAGATATAATATGATTTGCGAAGTGTTATTTATTCCTCGTCTACGATTCAAATGAATGTAAATGCGACACTTCCTTGCAAGGAAATAGCGTTTGCAGATGTCTACGTATCGTAGCAATAGAGTTCTTATGATTCTTAAAACGCGATATCGCATCTCATTTCTATGTTTCATGGTACGATATAATATGATTTGCGAAGGGTCATGTATTCCTTGTCTACACTTCAAATGAATGTAAATGCGACACTTCCTTGCTAGGAAATAGCGTCTGCAGATGTCTAGGTATCGTGGCAATAGAGTTCTAATGCTTTTTAAAACGCGATATCGCATCTCATTTCTATGTTTCATGGTAAGATGTAATATGATTTGCGAAGTGTTATGTATTCCTCGTCTACACTTCAAATGAATGTGAATGCGACATTTCCTCGCTAGGAAATAGCGTTTTCAGATGTCTAGGTATCGTAGCAATAGAGTTCTAATGCTTCTTAAAACGCGATATCGCATCTCATTTCTATGTTTCATGGTAAGATGTAAAATTATTTGCGAAGTGTTATGTATTCCTCGCCTACACTTCAAGTGAATGTAAATGCGACACTTCCTTGCAAGGAAGTAGCGATTGCAGATGTCTACGTATCGAAGCAATAGAGTTCAAATGCTTCTTAAAACGAGATATTGCATCTTATATCTATGTTTCATGATAAGATACAATATACATTGCGAAGTGTTATGCATTCCTCGTCTACGATTCAAATGAATGTAAATGCGATACTTCCTTGCACGGAAATAGCGTTTGCAGATGTCTACGTATCGTAGCAATAGAGTTCTTATGATTCTTAAAACGCGATATCGCATCTCATTTCTATGTTTCATGGTAAGATATAATATGATTTGCGAAGGGTCATGTATTCCTCGTCTACACTTCAAATGAATGTGAATGCGACACTTCCTCGCTAGGAAATAGCGTTTGCAGATGTCTACGTATCGTAGCAATAGAGTTCATATGATTCTTAAAACGCGATGTCGCATCTCATTTCTATGTTTCATGGTAAGATATAATATGATTTGCGAAGTGTCATGTATTCCTCGTCTACACTTCAAGTGAATGTAAATGCGACACTTCCTTGCTAGGAAATTGCGTCTGCAGATGTCTAGGTATCGTAGCAATAGAGTTCTAATGCTTCTTAAAACGCGATATCGCATCTCATTTCTATGTTTCATGGTAAGATGTAATATGATTTGCGAAGTGTTATGCATTCCTCGTCTACGATTCAAATGAATGTAAATGCGACACTTCCTTGCAAGGAAATAGCGTTTGCAAATGTCTACGTATCGTAGCAATAGAGTTCTTATGATTCTTAAACGCGATATCGCATCTCATTTCTATGTTTCATGGTAAGATATAATATGATTTGCGAAGTGTCATGTATTCCGCGTCTACACTTCAAATGAATGTAAATGCGACACTTCCTCGCTAGGAAATAGCGTTTGAAGATGTCTACGTATCGTAGCAATAGAGTTCATATGATTCTGAAAACGCGATATCGCATCTCATTTCTATGTTTCATGGTAAGATATAATATGATTTGCGAAGTGTCATGTATTCCTCGTCCACACTTCAAATGAATGTAAATGCGACACTTCCTCGCTAGGAAATAGCGTTTGCAGATGTCTACGTATCGTAGCAATAGCTTTCTAATGCTTCTTAAAACGCGATATCGCATCTCATTTCTATGTTGCATGGTAAGATATATTATGATTTGCGAAGTGTCATGTATTCCTCGTCTACGATTCAAATGAATGTAAATGCGACACTTCCTTGCAAGGAAATAGCGTTTGCAGATGTCTACGTATCGTAGCAATAGAGTTCTTATGATTCTTAAAACGCGATATCGCATCTCATTTCTTTGTTTCATGGTAAGATATAATATGATTTGCGAAGTGTCATGTATTCCTCGTCTACACTTCAAATGAATTTAAATGCAACACTTCCTTGAAAGGAAATAGCGATTGCAGATGTCTACGTATCGAAGCAATAGAGTTCAAATGCTTCTTAAAACGAGATATTGAATCTCATATCTATGTTTCATGATAAGATATAATATACATTGCGAAGTGTTATGCATTCCTCGTCTACGATTCAAATGAATGTAAATGCGACACTTCCTTGCAAGGAAATAGCGTTTGCAGATGTCTACGTATCGTAGCAATAGAGTTCTTATGATTCTTAAAACGCGATATCGCATCTCATTTCTATGTTTCATGGTAAGATATAATATGATTTGCGAAGTGTCATGTATTCCTCATCTACACTTGAAATGAATGTGAATGCGACTCTTCCTCGATAGGAAATAGCGTTTGCAGATGTCTACGTATCGTAGCAATAGAGTTCATATGATTCTTAAAACGCGATATCGCATCTCATTTCTATGTTTCATGGTAGGATATAACAAAATTTGCGAAGTGTTATGTTTTCCTCGTCTACACTTCAAATGAATGTGAATGCGATACTTCCTCGCTAGGAAATAGCGTTTGCAGATGTCTACGTTTCGTAGCAATAGCTTTCTAATGCTTCTTAAAACGCGATATCGCATCTCATTTCTATGTTTCATGGTAAGATATAATATGATTTGCGAAGTTTCATGTATTCCTCGTCTACACTTGAAATGAATGTGAATGCGACACTTCCTCGCTAGGAAATAGCGTTTGCAGATGTCTACGTATCGAAGCAATAGAGTTCAAATGCTTCTTAAAACGAGATATTGAATCTCATATCTATGTTTCATGGTAGGATGTAAATTTATTTGCGAAGTGTTATGTATTCCTCGCCTACACTTCAAGTGAATGTAAATGCGACACCTCCTTGCAAGGAAGTAGCGATTGCAGATGTCTACGTATCGAAGCAATAGAGTTCAAGTGCTTCTTAAAACGAGATATTGAATCTCATATCTATGTTTCATGATAAGATATAATATACATTGCGAAGTGTTATGCATTCCTCGTCTACGATTCAAATGAATGAAAATGCGACACTTCCTTGCAAGGAAATAGCGTTTGCAGATGTCTACGTATCGTAGCAATAGAGTTCTTATGATTCTTAAAACGCGATATCGCATCTCATTTCTATGTTTCATGGTAAGATATAATATGATTTGCGAAGTGTCATGTATTCCGCGTCTACGCTTCAAATGAATGTAAATGCGACACTTCCTCGCTAGGAAATAGCGTTTGAAGATGTCTACGTATCGTAGCAATAGAGTTCATATGATTCTTAAAACGCGATATCGCATCTCATTTCTATGTTTCATGGTAAGATATAATATGATTTGCGAAGTGTCATGTATTCCTCGTCTACGATTCAAATGAATGTAAATGCGACACTTCCTTGCAAGGAAATAGCGTTTGCAGATGTCTACGTATCGTGGCAATAGAGTTCTTATGATTCTTAAAACGCGATATCGCATCTCATTTCTTTGTTTCATGGTAAGATATAATATGATTTGCGAAGTATCATGTATTCCTCGTCTACACTTCAAACGAATGTAAATGCGACACTTCCTTGAAAGGAAATAGCGATTGCAGATGTCTACGTATCGAAGCAATAGAGTTCAAAAGCTTCTTAAAACTAGATATTGCATCTCATATCTATGTCTCATGGTAAGATATAATATTATTTGCGAAGTGTCATGTATTCCTCGTCTACACTTCAAATGAATGTGAATGCGACACTTCCTCGCTAGGAAATAGCGTTTGCAGATGTCTACGTATCGTAGCAATAGATTTCTAATGCTTCTTAAAACGCGATATCGCATCTCATTTCTATGTTTCATAGTAAGATATAATATGATTTGCGAAGTGTCATGTATTCCTCGTCTACACTTAAAATGAATGTAAATGCGACACTTCCTTGCAAGGAAATAGCGTTTGCAGATGTCTACCTATCGTAGCTATAAAGTTCTAATGCTTCTTAGAACGCGATATCGCATCTCATTTCTATGTTTCATGGTAAGATGTAATATGATTTGCGAAGTGTTATGTATTCCTCGTGTACACTTCAAATGAATGTGAATGCGACACTTCCTCGCTAGGAAATAGCGTTTGCAGATGTCTACGTATCGTAGCAATAGAGTTCATATGATTCTTAAAACGCGATATCGCATCTCATTTCTATGTTTCATGGTAAGATATAATATGATTTGCGAAGTGTCATGTATTCCTCGTCTACACTTCAAATGAATGTAAATGCGACACTTCCTTGCTAGGAAATAGCGTCTGCAGATGTCTAGGTATCGTAGCAATAGAGTTCTAATGCTTCTTAAAACGCGATATCGCATCTCATTTCTATGTTTCATGGTAGGATGTAAAATTATTTGCGAAGTGTTATGTATTCCTCGCCTACACTTCAAGTGAATGTAAATGCGACACTACCTTGCAAGGAAGTAGCGATTGCAGATGTCTACGTATCGAAGCAATAGAGTTCAAATGCTTCTTAAAACGAGATATTGCATCTTATATCTATGTTTCATGATAAGATATAATATACATTGCGAAGTGTTATGCATTCCTCGTCTGCGATTCAAATGAATGTAAATGCGACACTTCCTCGCTAGGAAATAGCGTTTGCAGATGTCTACGTATCGTAGCAATAGAGTTCATATGATTCTTAAAACGCGATGTAGCATCTCATTTCTATGTTTCATGGTAAGATATAATATGATTTGCGAAGTGTCATGTATTCCTCGTCTACACTTCAAATGAATGTAAATGCGACACTTCCTTGCTAGGAAATAGCGTCTGCAGATGTCTAGGTATCGTAGCAATAGAGTTCTAATGCTTCTTAAAACGCGATATCGCATCTCATTTCTATGTTTCATGGTAAGATGTAATATGATTTGCGAAGTGTTATGCATTCCTCGTCTACGATTCAAATGAATGTAAATGCGACACTTCCTTGCAAGGAAATAGCGTTTGCAAATGTCTACGTATCGTAGCAATAGAGTTCTTATGATTCTTAAAACGCGATATCGCATCTCATTTCTATGTTTCATGGTAAGATATAATATGATTTGCGAAGTGTCATGTATTCCGCGTCTACACTTCAAATGAATGTAAATGCGACACTTCCTCGCTAGGAAATAGCGTTTGAAGATGTCTACGTATCGTAGCAATAGAGTTCATATGATTCTTAAAACGCGATATCGCATCTCATTTCTATGTTTCATGGTAAGATATAATATGATTTGCGAAGTGTCATGTATTCCTCGTCTACACTTCAAATGAATGTAAATGCGACACTTCCTCGCTAGGAAATAGCGTTTGCAGATGTCTACGTATCGTAGCAATAGCTTTCTAATGCTTCTTAAAACGCGATATCGCATCTCATTTCTATGTTGCATGGTAAGATATAATATGATTTGCGAAGTGTCATGTATTCCTCGTCTACGATTCAAATGAATGTAAATGCGACACTTCCTTGTAAGGAAATAGCGTTTGCAGATGTCTACGTATCGTAGCAATAGAGTTCTTATGATTCTTAAAACGCGATATCGCATCTCATTTCTATGTTTCATGGTAAGATATAATATGATTTGCGAAGTGTCATGTATTCCTCGTCTACACTTGAAATGAATGTGAATGCGACTCTTCCTCGATAGGAAATAGCGTTTGCAGATGTCTACGTATCGTAGCAATAGAGTTCATATGATTCTTAAAACGCGATATCGCATCTCATTTCTGTGTTTCATGGTAAGATATAACATGATTTGCGAAGTGTTAAGTATTCCTCGTCTACACTTGAAATGAATTTGAATGCGATACTTCTTCGCTAGGAAATAGCGTTTGCAGATGTCTACGTATCGTAGCAATAGCTTTATAATGCTTCTTAAAACGCGAGATCGCATCCCATTTCTATGTTTCATGGTAAGATATAATATGATTTGCGAAGTGTCATGTATTCCTCGCCTACACTTCAAATGAATGTAAATGCGACACTTCCTTGCTAGGAAATAGCATCTGCAGATGTCTAGGTATCGTAGCAATAGAGTTCATATGATTCTAAAAACGCGATATCGCATCTCATTTCTATGTTTCATGGTAAGATATAACATGATTTGGGAAGTGTTATGTATTCCTCGTCTACACTTCAAATGAATGTGAATGCGATACTTCCTCGCTAGGAAATAGCGTTTTCAGATGTCTACGTATCGTAGCAATAGATTTCTAATGCTTCTTAAAACGCGATATCGCATCTCATTTCTATGTTTCACTGTAAGATGTAACATGATTTAGGAAGTGTTATGTATTCCTCGTCTACACTTCAAATGAATGTGAATGCGATACTTCCTCGCTAGGAAATAGCGTTTGCAGATGTCTACGTATCGTAGCAATAGAGTTCATATGATTCTTAAAACGCGATAACGCATCTCATTTCTATGTTTCATGGTAAGATATAACATGATTTGCGAAGTGTTATGTGTTCCTCGTCTACACTTCAAATGAATGTGAATGCGATACTTCCTCGCTAGGAAATAGCGTTTGCAGATGTCTACGTATCGTAGCAGTAGCTTTCTAATGCTTCTTAAAACGCGATATCGCATCTCATTTCTATGTTTCATGGTATGATGTAATATGATTTGCGAAGTGTTATGTATTCCTCCTCTACACTTCAAATGAATGTAAATGCGACACTTCCTTGCCAGGAAATAGCGTCTGCAAATGTCTAGGTATCGTAGCAATAGAGTTCTAATGCTTCTTAAAACGAGATATTGCATCTCATATCTATGTTTCATGATAAGATATAATATTCATTGCGAAGTGTTATGCATTCCTCGTCTACGATTCAAATGAAAGTAAATGCGACACTTCCTTGGAAGGAAATAGCGTTTGCAGATGTCTACGTATCGTAGCAATAGAGTTCATATGATTCTTAAAACGCGATATCGCATCTCATTTGTATGTTTCATGGTAAGATATAACATGATTTGGGAAGTGTTATGTATTCCTCGTCTACACTTCAAATGAATGTAAATGCGACACTTCCTTGCAAAGAAATAGCGTTTGCAGATGTCTACGTATCGAAGCAATAGAGTTCAAATGCTTCTTAAAACGAGATATTGCATCACATATCTATGTTTCATGATAAGATATAATATTATTTGCGAAGTGTCATGTATTCCTCGTCTACACTTCAAATGAATGTGAATGCGACACTTCCTTGCAAGGAAATAGCGTTTGCAGATGTCTATCTATCGTAGCAATAGAGTTCTAATGCTTCTTGAAACGCGATATCGCATCTCATTTCTATGTTTCATGGTAAGATATAATATGATTTGCGAAGTGTTATGTATTCCTCGTCTACTCTTCAAATGAATGTAAATGCGACACTTCCTTGCAAGGAAATAGCGTTTGCAGATGTCTACGTATCGTAGCAAAAGAGTTCATATGATTCTTAAAACGCGATATCGCATCTCATTTCTATGTTTCATGGTAAGATATAACATGATTTGGGAAGTGTTATGTATTCCTCGTCTACACTTCAAATGAATGTGAATGCGATACTTCCTCGCCAGGAAATAGCGTTTGCAGATGTCTACGTATCGCAGCAATAGATTTTTAATGCTTCTTAGAACGCGATATCGCATCTCATTTCTATGTTCCATGATAAGGTATAATATTCATTGCGAAGGTATACATGACACTTCGCAATGAATATTATATCTTATCATGAAAGATAGAAGTGAGAAACGATATCGCGTTCTAAGAAGCATTAGAACTCTATTGCTACGATACGTAGACATCTGCAAACGCTATTTCCTAGCATGGAAGGGTGGCATTTACACTCTTTTGAAGTGAGTACGAGGTATACATAACACTCCATAATGAATATTATATCTTTTCATGAAACATAGCAGTAGGATGCGATATCGCGTTTTAAGAAGCATTAGAACTCTATTGCTACGATACGTAGACATCTGCAAACTCTATTTCCTAGCAAGGAAATTTCGCTATTACATTCCTCTGAAGTGAATACGAGGTATACATAACATTACACAATGAATATTATATCTTATTACGAAACATAGAAATGAAATACGACATCTCGTTCCAAGAATCATTAGTACTCTATTGCTGTGATACGTGGACATCTCCAAACAATATTTCCTAGCAAGGAAGTGTCGCATTTACATTCTTGTGAAGTGAAATCGAGGTATACATGACACTTCGCAATGAATATTATATCTTATCATGAGACATAGGAATGAGGTGCTATATCGCGTTTTGAGAAGCATTAGAACTCTGTTGCTAATATGCGTAGACATCTGCAAACTCTATTTCCTAGCATTACACTTACATTCCACTGGCATTCCACTGAAGTGAATACGAGGTATACATAACACTCCACAATGAATATTATATTTTATCACGAAACATAGAAATGAAATGCGGCATCTTGTTTTAAGACGCACTCGAACTCTATTGCTACGATACGTAGACATCTGCAAATGCTATTTCCTAGCATGGAAGTGTCATATTTGTATTCTTTTGAAGTGAATACGAGGTATACATGACACTTCGCAATGAATATTATATCTTATCACGAAACATAGAAGTGAGAAACGATATCGCGTTCTAAGAAGCATTAGAACTCTATTGCTACGATACGTAGACATCTGCAAACGCTATTTCCTAGCATGGAAGGGTCGCATTTACACTCTTTTGAAGTAAGTACGAGGTATACATAACACTCCATAATGAATATTATATCTTTTCATGAAACATAGCAGTAGGATGCGATATCGCGTTTTAAGAAGCATTAGAAATCTATTGCTACGATACGTAGACATCTGCAAACGCTATTTCCTAGCATGGAAGTGTCGCATTTACATTCATTTGAAGTGAATACGAGGTATACATGACACTTCGCAATGAATATTATACCTTATCATGGAACATAGAAGTGAGATGCGATATCGCGTTCTAAGAAGCATTAGAACTCTATTGCTGCGATACGTAGACATCTGCAAACGCTATTTCCTAGCATGGAAGTGTCGCATTTACATTCTTTTGAAGTGAATACGAGGTATACATGACACTTCGCAATGAATATTATATCTTATCATGAAACATAGAAGTGAGATGCGATATCGCGTTCTAAGAAGCATTAGAACTCTATTGCTACGATACGTAGACATCTGCAAAGGCTATTTCCTGGCATGGAAGGGTCGCATTTACATTCTTTTGAAGTGAGTACGAGGTATACATGACACTCCATAATGAATATTATATCTTATCATGAAACATAGCAGTGAGATGCGATATCGCGTTTTAAGAAGCATTAGAACTCTATTGCTACGACACGTAGACATCTGCAAACGCTATTTCCTAGCATGGATGTGTCGCATTTACATTCTTTTGAAGTGAATACGAGATATACATGACACTTCGCAATGAATATTATATCTTATCATGAAACATAGGAATGAGGTGCTATATCGCGTTTTGAGAAGCATTAGAACTCTATTGCTACGATACGTAGACATCTGCAAACTCTATTTCCTAGCAAGGAAATTTCGCACTTACATTCCTCTGAAGTGAATACGAGGTATACATAACATTACACAATGAATATTATACCTTATTACGAAACATAGAAATGAAATACGACATCTCGTTTCAAGAATCATTAGAACTCTATTACTGTGATACGTAGACATCTCCAAACAATATTTCCTAGCAAGGAAGTGTCGCATTTACATTCTTGTGAAGTGAAATCGAGGTATACATGACACTTCGCAATGAATATTATATCTTATCATGGAACATAGAAGTGAGATGCGATATCGCGTTCTAAGAAGCATTAGAACCCTATTGCTGCGATACGTAGACATCTGCAAACGCTACTTCCTAGCATGGAAGTGTCGCATTTACATTCTTTTGTAGTGAATACGAGGTATACATGACACTTCGCAATGAATATTATATCTTATCGTGAAACATAGAAGTGAAATGCGATATCGCGTTCTAAGAAGCATTAGAACTCTATTGCTACGATACGTAGACATCTGCAAAGGCTATTTCCTAGCATGGAAGGGTCGCATTTACATTCATTAGAAGTGAATACGAGATATACATGACACTTCGCAATGAATATTATAGCTTTTCATGAAACATAGGAATGAGGTGCTATATCGCGTTTTGAGACGCATTAGAACTATATTGCTATTATACGTAGACATCTGCAAACTCTATTTCCTAGCAAGGAAATTTCGCACTTACATTCCACTGAAGTGAATACGAGGTATACATAACATTACACAATGAATATTATACCTTATTACGAAACATAGAAATGAAATACGACATCTCGTTTCAAGAATCATTAGTACTCTATTGCTGTGATACGTAGACATCTCCAAACAATATTTCCTAGCAAGGAAGTGTCGCATTTACATTCTTGTGAAGTGAAATCGAGGTATACATGACACTTCGCAATGAATATTATATCTTATCATGGAACATAGAAGTGAAATACGACATCTCGTTTTAAGAAGCATTAGTACTCTATTGCTACGATACGTAGACATCTGCAAAGGCTATTTCATAGCATGGAAGGGTCGCATTTACATTCTTTTGAAGTGAGTACGAGGTATACATAACACTCCATAATGAATATTATATCTTATCATGAAACATAGCAGTGAGAAGCGATATCGCGTTTTAAGAAGCATTAGAACTCTATTGCTACGATACGTAGACATCTGCAAACGCTATTTCCTAGCATGGAAGTGTCGCATTTACATTCATTTGAAGTGAATACGAGGTATACATGACACTTCGCAATGAATATTATATTTTATCATGAAACATAGGAATGAGGTGCTATATCGCGTTTTGAGAAGCATTAGAACTCTATTGCTATTATACGTAGACATCTGCAAACTCTATTTCCTAGCAAGGAAATTTTGCACTTACATTCCACTGAAGTGAATACGAGGTATACATAACATTACACAATGAATATTATATCTTATTACGAAACATAGAAGAGAAATACGACATCTCGTTTTACGAAGCATTAGAACACTATTGCTACGATACGTAGACATCTGCAAAGGCTATTTCCTAGCATGGAAGGGTCGCATTTACATTCTTTTGAAGTGAGTACGAGGTATACATAACACTCCATAATGAATATTATATCTTATCATGAAACATAGCAGTGAGAAGCGATATCGCGTTTTAAGAAGCATTAGAACTCTATTGCTACGATACGTAGACATCTGCGAACGCTATTTCCTAGCATGGAAGTGTTGCATTTACATTCATTTGAAGTGAATACGAGGTATAAATGACACTTCGCAATGAATATTATACCTTATCATGAAACATAGAAGAGAGATGCGATATCGCGTTTTAGGAAGCTTTAGAACTCTATTGCTGCGATACGTAGACATCTGCAAACGCTACTTCCTAGCATGGAAGTGTCGCATTTACATTCCTTTGAAGTGAATACGAGATATACATGACACTTCGCAATGAATATTATATCTTATCATGAGACATAGGAATGAGGTGCTATATCGCGTTTTGAGAAGCATTAGAACTCTATTGCTAATATGCGTAGACATCTGCAAATTCTATTTCCTAGCATTACACTTACATTCCACTGGCATTGCACTGAAGTGAATACGAGGTATACATAACACTCCACAATGAATATTATATCTTATCACGAAACATAGAAATGAAATGCGGCATCTCGTTTTAAGACGCACACGAACTCTATTGCTACGATACGTAGACATCTGCAAATGCTATTTCCTAGCATGGAAGTGTCATATTTACATTCTTTTGAAGTGAATACGAGGTATACATGACACTTCGCAATGAATATTATATCTTATCATGAAACATAGATGTGAGATGCGATATCGCGTTCTAAGAAGCATCAGAACACTATTGCTACGATACGTAGACATCTGCAAACGCTATTTCCTAGCATGGAAGTGTCTTATTTACATTCTTTTGAAGTGAATACGAGGTATACACGACACTTCGCACTGAATATTATATCTTATCATGAAACATAGAAGAGAGGTGCGATATCGCATTTTAGGGAGCATTAGAACTCTATTGCTGTGATACGTAGACATCTGCAAACAATATTTCCTAGCAAGGAAGTGTCGCATTTACATACTTGTGAAGTGAAATCGAGGTATACATGACACGTCGCAATGAATATTATATCTTATCATGGAACATAGAAGTGAGATGCGATATTGCGTTCTAAGAAGCATTAGAACCCTATTGCTACGATACGTAGACATCTGCAAACACTATTTCCTAGCATGGAAGTGTCGCATTTACATTCTTTTGAAGTGAATACGAGGTATATATGACACTTCGCAATGAATATTATATCTTATCATGAAACATACAAGTCAGATGCGATATCGCGTTCTAAGAAGCATTAGAACTCTATTGCTACGATACTTAGACATCTGCATACGCTATTTCCTCGCATGGAAGTGTCGCATTTACATTCTTTTGAAGTGAATACGAGATGTACATGACACTTCGCAATGAATATTATATCTTATCATGAAACATAGGAATGAGGTGCTATATCGCGTTTTGAGAAGCATTAGAACACTATTGCTAATATGCGTAGACATCTGCAAACTCTATTTCCTAGCAAGGAAGTGTCGCATTTACATTCTTGTGAAGTGAAATCGAGGTATACATGACACTTCGCAATGAATATTATATCTTATCATGGAACATAGAAGTGAGATGCGATATCGCGTTCTAAGAAGCATTAGAACCCTATTGCTGCGATACGTAGACATCTGCAAACGCTACTTCCTAGCATGGAAGTGTCGCATTTACATTCTTTTGTAGTGAATACGAGGTATACATGACACTTCGCAATGAATATTATATCTTATCGTGAAACATAGAAGTGAAATGCGATATCGCGTTCTAAGAAGCATTAGAACTCTATTGCTACGATACGTAGACATCTGCAAAGGCTATTTCCTAGCATGGAAGGGTCGCATTTACATTCATTAGAAGTGAATACGAGATATACATGACACTTCGCAATGAATATTATAGCTTTTCATGAAACATAGGAATGAGGTGCTATATCGCGTTTTGAGACGCATTAGAACTATATTGCTATTATACGTAGACATCTGCAAACTCTATTTCCTAGCAAGGAAATTTCGCACTTACATTCCACTGAAGTGAATACGAGGTATACATAACATTACACAATGAATATTATACCTTATTACGAAACATAGAAATGAAATACGACATCTCGTTTCAAGAATCATTAGTACTCTATTGCTGTGATACGTAGACATCTCCAAACAATATTTCCTAGCAAGGAAGTGTCGCATTTACATTCTTGTGAAGTGAAATCGAGGTATACATGACACTTCGCAATGAATATTATATCTTATCATGGAACATAGAAGTGAAATACGACATCTCGTTTTAAGAAGCATTAGTACTCTATTGCTACGATACGTAGACATCTGCAAAGGCTATTTCATAGCATGGAAGGGTCGCATTTACATTCTTTTGAAGTGAGTACGAGGTATACATAACACTCCATAATGAATATTATATCTTATCATGAAACATAGCAGTGAGAAGCGATATCGCGTTTTAAGAAGCATTAGAACTCTATTGCTACGATACGTAGACATCTGCAAACGCTATTTCCTAGCATGGAAGTGTCGCATTTACATTCATTTGAAGTGAATACGAGGTATACATGACACTTCGCAATGAATATTATATTTTATCATGAAACATAGGAATGAGGTGCTATATCGCGTTTTGAGAAGCATTAGAACTCTATTGCTATTATACGTAGACATCTGCAAACTCTATTTCCTAGCAAGGAAATTTTGCACTTACATTCCACTGAAGTGAATACGAGGTATACATAACATTACACAATGAATATTATATCTTATTACGAAACATAGAAGAGAAATACGACATCTCGTTTTACGAAGCATTAGAACACTATTGCTACGATACGTAGACATCTGCAAAGGCTATTTCCTAGCATGGAAGGGTCGCATTTACATTCTTTTGAAGTGAGTACGAGGTATACATAACACTCCATAATGAATATTATATCTTATCATGAAACATAGCAGTGAGAAGCGATATCGCGTTTTAAGAAGCATTAGAACTCTATTGCTACGATACGTAGACATCTGCGAACGCTATTTCCTAGCATGGAAGTGTTGCATTTACATTCATTTGAAGTGAATACGAGGTATAAATGACACTTCGCAATGAATATTATACCTTATCATGAAACATAGAAGAGAGATGCGATATCGCGTTTTAGGAAGCTTTAGAACTCTATTGCTGCGATACGTAGACATCTGCAAACGCTACTTCCTAGCATGGAAGTGTCGCATTTACATTCCTTTGAAGTGAATACGAGATATACATGACACTTCGCAATGAATATTATATCTTATCATGAGACATAGGAATGAGGTGCTATATCGCGTTTTGAGAAGCATTAGAACTCTATTGCTAATATGCGTAGACATCTGCAAATTCTATTTCCTAGCATTACACTTACATTCCACTGGCATTGCACTGAAGTGAATACGAGGTATACATAACACTCCACAATGAATATTATATCTTATCACGAAACATAGAAATGAAATGCGGCATCTCGTTTTAAGACGCACACGAACTCTATTGCTACGATACGTAGACATCTGCAAATGCTATTTCCTAGCATGGAAGTGTCATATTTACATTCTTTTGAAGTGAATACGAGGTATACATGACACATCGCAATGAATATTATATCTTATCATGAAACATAGATGTGAGATGCGATATCGCGTTCTAAGAAGCATCAGAACACTATTGCTACGATACGTAGACATCTGCAAACGCTATTTCCTAGCATGGAAGTGTCTTATTTACATTCTTTTGAAGTGAATACGAGGTATACACGACACTTCGCACTGAATATTATATCTTATCATGAAACATAGAAGAGAGGTGCGATATCGCATTTTAGGGAGCATTAGAACTCTATTGCTGTGATACGTAGACATCTGCAAACAATATTTCCTAGCAAGGAAGTGTCGCATTTACATACTTGTGAAGTGAAATCGAGGTATACATGACACGTCGCAATGAATATTATATCTTATCATGGAACATAGAAGTGAGATGCGATATTGCGTTCTAAGAAGCATTAGAACCCTATTGCTACGATACGTAGACATCTGCAAACACTATTTCCTAGCATGGAAGTGTCGCATTTACATTCTTTTGAAGTGAATACGAGGTATATATGACACTTCGCAATGAATATTATATCTTATCATGAAACATACAAGTCAGATGCGATATCGCGTTCTAAGAAGCATTAGAACTCTATTGCTACGATACTTAGACATCTGCATACGCTATTTCCTCGCATGGAAGTGTCGCATTTACATTCTTTTGAAGTGAATACGAGATGTACATGACACTTCGCAATGAATATTATATCTTATCATGAAACATAGGAATGAGGTGCTATATCGCGTTTTGAGAAGCATTAGAACACTATTGCTAATATGCGTAGACATCTGCAAACTCTATTTCCTAGCATGGACATGTGGCACTTACATTCGACTGAAGTGAATACGAGGTATACATAACGTTACACAACGAGTATTATATCTTATTACGAAACATAGAAATGAAATACGACATCTCGTTTTAAGAAGCATTATTACTCTATTGCTGTGATACGTAGACATCTCCAAACAATATTTCCTAGCAAGGAAGTGTCGCATTTACATTCTTGTGAAGTGAAATCGAGGTATACATGATACTTCGCAATGAATATTATATCTTATCATGAAACATAGGAATGAGGTGCTATATCGCGGTTTGAGAAGCATTAGAACTCTATAGCTACGATACGTAGACATCTGCAAAGGCTATTTCCTAGCATGGAAGGGTCGCATTTACATTCTTTTGAAGTGAGTACGAGGTATACATGACACTTCGCAATGAATATTATACCTTATCATGAAACATAGAAGAGAGATGCCATATCGCGTTTTAGGACGCATTAGAACTCTATTGCTGCGATACGTAGACATCTGCAAACGCTATTTCCTAGCATGGAAGTGTCGCATTTACATTCTTTTGAAGTGAATACGAGATACACATGACACTTCGCAATGAATATTATAGCTTATCATGAAACATAGGAATGAGGTGCTATATCGCGTTTTGAGAAGCATTAGAACTCTATTGCTATTATACGTAGACATCTGCAAACTCTATTTCCTAGCAAGGAAATTTCGCACTTACATTCCACTGAAGTGAATACGAGGTATACATAACATTACACAATGAATATTATATCTTATTAAGAAACATGGAAGCGAAATACGACATCTCGTTTTAAGAAGCATTAGTACTCTATTGTTGTGATACGTAGACATCTGCAAACAATATTTCCTAGCAAGGAAGTGTCGCATTTATATTCTTTTGAAGTGAATACGAGGTATACATGACACTTCGCAATGAATATTATACCTTATCATGAAACATAGAAGAGAGGTGCGATATCGCGTTTTAGGAAGCATTAAAACTCTATTGCTGCGATACGTAGACATCTGCAAACGCTATTTCCTAGCATGGAAGTGTCGCATTTACATTCTTTTGAAGTGAATACAAGATATGCATGACACTTCGCAATGAATATTATATCTTATCATGAAACATAGGAATGAGGTGCTATATCGCGTTTTGAGAAGCATTAGAACTCTATTGCTAATATGCGTAGACATCTACAAACTCTATTTCCTAGCATTACACTTACATTCCACTTACATTCCACTTACATTCCACTGAAGTGAATACGAGGTATACATAACACTCCACAATGAATATTATATCTTATCACGAAACATAGAAATGAAATGCGGCATCTCGTTTTAAGACGCATTAGAACTCTATTGCTACGATACGTATACATCTGCAAACGCTATTTCCTAGCATGGAAGTGTCTTATTTGCATTCTTTTGAAGTGAATACGAGGTATACACGACACTTCGCAATGAATATTATATCTTATCATGAAGCATAGAAGTGAGATGCGATATCGCGTTCTAAGAAGCATTTGAACTCTATTGCTACGATACGTAGACATCTGCAAACGCTATTTCCTAGCATGGAAGGGTCGCATTTACACTCTTTTGAAGTGAGTACGAGGTATACATAACACTCCATAATGAATATTATATCCTTTCATGAAACATAGCAGTGAGATGCGATATCGCGTTTTAAGAAGCATTAGAACTCTATTGCTACGATACGTAGACATCTGCAAACGCTATTTCCTAGCATGGAATTGTCGCATTTACATTCTTTTGAAGTGAATACGAGATATGCATGACACTTCGCAATGAATATTATATCTTATCATGAAACATAGGAATGAGGTGCTATATCGCGTTTTGAGAAGCATTAGAACTCTATAGCTACGATACGTAGACATCTGCAAAGGCTATTTCCTAGCTAGGAAATTTCGCACTTACCTTCCACTGAAGTGAATACGAGGTATACATAACATTACACAATGAATATTATATCTTACTACGAAACATAAAAGTGAAATACGACATCTCGTTTTAAGAAGCATTAGAACCCTATTGCTGCGATACGTAGACATCTGCAAACGCTATTTCCTAGCATGGAATTGTCGCATTTACATTCTTTTGAAGAGAATTCGAGATATGCATGACACTTCGCAATGAATATTATATCTTATTATGAAACATAGATGTGAGATGCGATATCGCGTTCTAAGAGGCATTAGAACTCTATTGCTACGATACGTAGACATCTGCAAAGGCTATTCCCTAGCATGGAAGGGTCGCATTTACATTCTTTTGAAGTGAGTACGAGGTATACATATCACTCCATAATGAATATTATATCTTATCATGAAACATAGCAGTGAGATGCGATATCGCGTTTTAAGAAGCATTAGAACTCTATTGCTACGATACGTAGACATCTGCAAACGTTATTTCCTAGCATGGAAGTGCCGCATTTACATGCATTTGAAGTGAATACGAGGTATACATGACACTTCGCAATGAATATTATACCTTATCATGAAACATAGAAGGGAGATGCGATATCGCGTTTTAGGAAGCATTGGAACTCTATTGCTGCGATACGTAGAAATCTGCAAACGCTATTTCCTAGCATGGAAGTGTCGCATTTACATTCTTTTGATGTGAATACGAGATATACATGACACTTCGCAATGAATATTATATCTTATCATGAAACATAGGAATGAGGTGCTATATCGCGTTTTGAGAAGCATTAGAACTCTATTGCTACGATACGTAGACATCTGCAAACGCTATTTCCTAGCATGGAAGTGTCGCATTTACATTCTTTTGATGTAAATACGAGGTATACATGACACTCCACAATGAATATTATATCTTATCACGGAACATAGAAATGAAATGAGGCATCTCGTTTTAAGAAGCATTAGAACTCTATTGCTACGATACGTAGACATCTGCAAACGCTATTTCCTAGCATGGAAGTGTCGCATTTACATTCATTTGAAGTGAATACGAGGTGTACATGACGCTTCGCATTGAATATTATACGTTATCATGAAACATAGATGAGAGAAGCGATATCGCGTTTTAAGAAGCATTAGATCTCTATTGCTACGATACGTAGACATCTGCAAACGCTATTTCCTAGCATGGAAGTGTCGCATTTACATTCTTTTGAAGTGAATACGAGGTATACATGACACTTCGCAATGAATATTATATCTTATCATGAAACATAGATGTGAGATGCGATATCGCGTTTTAAGGAGCATTAGAACTCTATTGCTACGATACGTAGACATCTGCAAACGCTATTTCCTAGCATGGAAGTGTCTTATTTACGTTCTTTTGAAGTGAATACGAGGTATACATGACACTTCGCAATGAATATTATATCTTATCATGAAACATAGATGTGAGATGCGATATCGCGTTCTAAGCAGCATTAGAACTCTATTGCTACGATACGTAGACATCTGCAAACGCTATTTCCTAGGATGGAAGGGTCGCATTTACATTCTTTTGAAGTGAGTACGAGGTATACATAACACTCCATAATGAATATTATATCTTCTCATGAAACATAGGAATGAGGTGCTATATCGCGTTTTGAGAAGCATTAGAACTCTATTGCTACGATACGTAGACGTCTGCAAACGCTATTTCCTAGCATGGAAGTTTCGCATTTACATTCGTTTGAAGTGAATACGAGATATACATGACACTTCGCAATGAATATTATACCTTATCATGAAACATAGAAGGGAGATGCGATATCGCGTTTTAGGAAGCATTGGAACTCTATTGCTGCGATACGTAGAAATCTGCAAACGCTATTTCCTAGCATGGAAGTGTCGCATTTACATTCTTTTGATGTGAATACGAGATATACATGACACTTCGCAATGAATATTATATCTTATCATGAAACATAGGAATGAGGTGCTATATCGCGTTTTGAGAAGCATTGGAACTCTATTGCTACGATACGTAGACATCTGCAAACGCTATTTCCTAGCATGGAAGTGTCGCATTTACATTCTTTTGATGTAAATACGAGGTATACATGACACTCCACAATGAATATTATATCTTATCACGGAACATAGAAATGAAATGAGGCATCTCGTTTTAAGAAGCATTAGAACTCTATTGCTACGATACGTAGACGTCTGCAAACGCTATTTCCTAGCATGGAAGTTTCGCATTTACATTCGTTTGAAGTGAATACGAGATATACATGACACTTCGCAATGATTATTATATCTTATCATGAAACATAGGAATGAGATGCGATATCGCGTTTTAAGAAGCATTAGATCTCTATTGCTACGATACGTAGACATCTGCAAACGCTATTTCCTAGCATGGAAGTGTCGCATTTACATTCATTTGAAGTGAATACGAGGTATACATTACACTTCGCAATGAATATTATACCTTATCATGAAACATAGAAGGGAGATGCGATATCGCGTTTTAGGAAGCATTGGAACTCTATTGCTACGATACGTAAACATCTGCAAAGGCTATTCCCTAGCATGGAAGGGTCGCATTTACATTCTTTTGAAGTGAGTACGAGGTATACATATCACTCCATAATGAATATTATATCTTATCATGAAACATAGCAGTGAGATGCGATATCGCGTTTTAAGAAGCATTAGAACTCTATTGCTACGATACGTAGGCATCTGCAAACGCTATTTCCTAGCATGGAAGTGTCGCATTTACATTCTTTTGAAGTGAATACGAGGTATACATGACACTTCGCAATGAATATTATATCTTATCATGAAACATAAAAGTGAGATGCGATATCGCGTTCTAAGAGGCATTAGAACTCTATTGCTACGATACGTAGACATCTGCAAACGCTATTTCCTAGGATGGAAGGGTCGCATTTACATACTTTTGAAGTGAGTACGAGGTATACATAACACTCCATAATGAATATTATATCTTCTCATGAAACATAGGAATGAGGTGCTATATCGCGTTTTGAGAAGCATTAGAACTCTATTGCTACGATACGTAGACATCTGCAAAGGCTATTTCCTAGCATGGAAGGGTCGCATTTACATTCTTTTGAAGTGAGTACGAGGTATACATAACACTCCATAATGAATATTATATCTTATCATGAAACATAGCAGTGAGAAGCGATATCGCGTTTTAAGAAGCATTAGAACTCTATTGCTACGATACGTAGACATCTGCAAACGCTATTTCCTAGCATGGAAGTGTCGCATTTACATTCATTTGAAGTGAATACGAGGTATACATGACACTTCGCAATGAATATTATACCTTATCATGAAACATAGAAGAGAGATGCGATATCGCGTTTTAGGAAGCATTAGAACTCTATTGCTGCGATACGTAGACATCTGCAAACGCTATTTCCTAGCATGGAAGTGTCGCATTTACATTCCTTTGAAGTGAATACGAGATATACATGACACTTCGCAATGAATATTATAGCTTATCATGAAACATAGGAATGAGGTGCTATATCGCGTTTTGGGAAGCATTAGAACTCTATTGCTATTATACGTAGACATCTGCAAACTCTATTTCCTAGTAAGGAAATTTCGCACTTACATTCCACTGAAGTGAATACGAGGTATACATATCATTACACAATGAATATTATATCTTATTACGAAACATAGAAGTGAAATACGACATCTCGTTTTAAGAAGCATTAGTACTCTATTGCTGTGATACGTAGACATCTCCAAACAATATTTCCTAGCAAGGAAGTGTCGCATTTACATTCTTGTGAAGTGAAATCGAGGTATACATGACACTTCGCAATGAATATTATATCTTATCATGGAACATAGAAGTGAGATGCGATATCGCGTTCTAAGAAGCATTAGAACCCTATTACTGCGATACGTAGACATCTGCAAACGCTACTTCCTAGCATGGAAGTGTCGCATTTACATTCTTTTGTAGTGAATACGAGGTATACATGACACTTCGCAATGAATATTATATCTTATCATGAAACATAGAAGTGAAATGCGATATCGCGTTCTAAGAAGCATTAGAACTCTATTGCTACGATACGTAGACATCTGCAAAGGCTATTTCCTAGCATGGAAGGGTCGCATTTACATTCATTAGAAGTGAATACGAGATATACATGACACTTCGCAATGAATATTATAGCTTATCATGAAACATAGGAATGAGGTGCTATATCGCGTTTTAAGACGCATTAGATCTATATTGCTATTATACGTAGACATCTGCAAACTCTATTTCCTTGCAAGGAAATTTCGCACTTACATTCCACTGAAGTGAATACGAGGTATACATAACATTACACAATGAATATTATACCTTACTACGAAACATAGAAGTGAAATACGACATCTTGTTTTACGAAGCATTAGAACTCTATTGCTACGATACGTAGACATCTGCAAAGGCTATTTCCTAGCATGGAAGGGTCGCATTTACATTCTTTTGAAGTGAGTACGAGGTATACATAACACTCCATAATGAATATTATATCTTATCATGAAACATAGCAGTGAGAAGAGATATCGCGTTTTAAGAAGCATTAGAACTCTATTGCTACGATACGTAGACATCTGCAAACGCTATTTCCTAGCATGGAAGTGTCGCATTTACATTCATTTGAAGTGAATACGAGGTATACATGACACTTCGCAATGAATATTATACCTTATCATGAAACATAGAAGAGAGATGCGATATCGCGTTTTAGGAAGCATTAGAACTCTATTGCTGCGATACGTAGACATCTGCAAACGCTATTTCCTAGCATGGAAGTGTCGCATTTACATTCCTTTGAAGTGAATACGAGATATACATGACACTTCGCAATGAATATTATAGCTTATCATGAAACATAGGAATGAGGTGCTATATCGCGTTTTGGGAAGCATTAGAACTCTATTGCTATTATACGTAGACATCTGCAAACTCTATTTCCTAGTAAGGAAATTTCGCACTTACATTCCACTGAAGTGAATACGAGGTATACATATCATTACACAATGAATATTATATCTTATTACGAAACATAGAAGTGAAATACGACATCTCGTTTTAAGAAGCATTAGTACTCTATTGCTGTGATACGTAGACATCTGCAAACAAGATTTCCTTGCAAGGAAGTGTCGCATTTACATTCTTTTGTAGTGAATACGAGGTATACATGACACTTCGCAGTGAATATTATATCTTATCATGAAACATAGAAGTGAAATGCGATATCGCGTTCTAAGAAGCATTAGTACTCTATTGCTACGATACGTAGACAGCTGCAAACGCTATTTCCTAGCATGGATGTGTCGCATTTACATTCCTTTGAAGTGAATACGAGATATACATGACACTTCGCAATGAATATTATAGCTTATCATGAAACATAGGAATGAGGTGCTATATCGCGTTTTGAGAAGCATTAGAACTCTATTGCTATTATACGTAGACATCTGCAAACTCTATTTCCTAGCAAGGAAATTTCGCACTTACATTCCACTGAAGTGAATACGAGGTATACATAGCATTACACAATGAATATTATATCTTATTACGAAACATAGAAGTGAAATACGACATCTCGTTTTAAGAAGCATTAGTACTCTATTGCTGTGATACGTAGACATCTGCAAACAAGATTTCCTTGCAAGGAAGTGTCGCATTTACATTCTTTTGTAGTGAATACGAGGTATACATGACACTTCGAAATGAATATTATATCTTATCATGAAACATAGAAGTGAAATGCGATATCGCGTTCTAAGAAGCATTAGTACTCTATTGCTACGATACGTAGACATCTGCAAAGGCTATTTCCTAGCATGGAAGGGCCGCATTTACATTCATTAGATGTGAATACGAGATATACATGACACTTCGCAATGAATATTATAGCTTATCATGAAACATAGGAATGAGGTGCTATATCGCGTTTTGAGAAACATTAGAACTATATTGCTATTATACGTAGACATCTGCAAACTCTATTTCCTAGCAAGGAAATTTCGCACTTACATTCCACTGAAGTGAATACGAGGTATACATAACATTACACAATGAATATTATATCTTATTACGAAACATAGAAGTGAAATACGACATCTCGTTTTAAGAAGCATTAGTACTCTATTGCTGTGATACGTAGACATCTGCAAGCAATATTTCCTAGCAAGGAAGTGTCGCATTTAATTCTTTTGAAGTGAATACGAGGTATACATGACACTTCGCAATGAATATTATACCTTATCATGAAACATAGAAGAGAGATGCGATATCGCGTTTTAGGAAGCATTAGAACTCTATTGCTGCGATACGTAGACATCTGCAAACGCTATTTCCTAGCATGGAAGTGTCGCATTTACATTCCTTTGAAGTGAATACGAGATATACATGACACTTCGCAATGAATATTATATCTTATCATGAGACATAGGAATGAGGTGCTATATCGCGTTTTGAGAAGCATTAGAACTCTATTGCTAATATGCGTAGACATCTGCAAACTCTATTTCCTAGCATTACACTTACATTCCACTGGCATTCCACTGAAGTGAATACGAGGTATACATAACACTCCACAATGAATATTATATTTTATCACGAAACATAGAAATGAAATGCGGCATCTTGATTTAAGACGCACTCGAACTCTATTGCTACGATACGTAGACATCTGCAAATGCTATTTCCTAGCATGGAAGTGTCACATTTACATTCTTTTGAAGTGAATACGAGGTATACATGACACTTCGCAATGAATATTATATCTTATCATGAAACATAGATGTGAGGTGCGATATCGCGTTCTAAGAAGCATCAGAACTCTATTGCTGCGATACGTAGACATCTGCAAACGCTACTTCCTAGCATGGAAGTGTCTTATTTACATTCTTTTGAAGTGAATACGAGGTATACATGACACTTCGCAATGAATATTATATCTTATCATGAAACATAAAAGGGAAATGCTATATCGCGTTCTAAGAAGCATTAGAACTCTATTGCTACGATACGTAGACATCTGCAAACTCTATTTCTTAGCATGGAAGGGTCGCATTTACACTCTTTTGAAGTGAGTACGATGTATACATAACACTCCATAATGAATATTATATCTTTTCATGAAACATAGCAGTGAGATGCGATATCGCGTTTTAAGAAGCATTAGAAATCTATTGACACTTCTTAATGAATATTATATCTTATCATGAAACATAGGAATGAGGTGCTATATCGCGTTTTAGGAAGCATTAGATCTCTATTGCTAATATGCGTTGATATCTGCAAACTCTATTTCCTAGCATTACACTTACATTCCACTTACATTCCACTGAAGTGAATACGAGGTATACATAACACTCCACAATGAATATTATACCTTATCACGAAACATAGAAATGAAATGCGGCATCTCGTTTTAAGACGCATTAAAACTCTATTGCTACGATGCGTAGACATCTGCAAACGATATTTCCTAGCATGGAAGTGTCATATTTACATTCTTTTGTAGTGAATACGAGGTATACATGACACTTCGCAATGAATATTATATCTTATCATGAAAGATAGAAGTGAGAAACGATATCGCGTTCTAAGAAGCATTAGAACTCTATTGCTACGATACGTAGACATCTGCAAACGCTATTTCCTAGCATGGAAGGGTCGCATTTACACTCTTTTGAAGTGAGTACGTGGTATACATAACACTGCATAATGAATATTATATCTTTTCATGAAACATAGCAGTAGGATGCGATATCGCGTTTTAAGAAGCATTGGAACTCTATTGCTACGATACGTAGACATCTGCAAACTCTATTTCCTAGCAAGGAAATTTCGCACTTACATTCCTCTGAAGTGCATACGAGGTATACATAACATTACACAATGAATATTATATCTTATTACGAAACACAGAAGTGAAATACGACATCTCGTTTCAAGAATCATTAGTACTCTATTGCTGTGATACGTAGACATCTCCAAACAATATTTCCTAGCAAGGAAGTGTCGCATTTACATTCTTGCGAAGTGAAATCGAGGTATACATGACACTTCGCAATGAATATTATATCTTATCATGAAACATAGGAATGAGGTGCTATATCGCGTTTTGAGAAGCATTAGAACTCTATTGCTACGATACGTAGACATCTGCAAACGCTATTTCCTAGCATGGAAGTGTCGCATTTACATTCTTTTGATGTGAATACGAGGTATACATGACACTCCACAATGAATATTATATCTTATCACGGAACATAGAAATGAAATGAGGCATCTCGATTTAAGAAGCATTAGAACTCTATTCCTACGATACGTAGACATCTGCAAACGCTATTTCCTAGCATGGAAGTGTCGCATTTACATTCATTTGAAGTGAATACGAGGTATACATGACGCTTCGCAATGAATATTATACCTTATCATGAAACATAGAAGAGAGAAGCGATATCGCGTTTTAATAAGCATTAGAACTCTATTGCTACGATACGTAGACATCTGCAAACGCTATTTCCTAGCATGGAAGTGTCGCATTTACATTCTTTTGAAGTGAATACGAGGTATACATGACACTTCGCAATGAATATTATATCTTATCATGAAACATAGATGTGAGATGCGATATCGCGTTTTAAGGAGCATTAGAACTCTATTGCTACGATACGTAGACATCTGCAAACGCTATTTCCTAGCATGGAAGTGTCTTATTTACGTTCTTTTGAAGTGAATACGAGGTATACATGACACTTCGCAATGAATATTATACCTTATCATGAAACATAGATGGGAGATGCGATATCGCGTTTTAGGAAGCATTGGAACTCTATTGCTGCGATACGTAGACATCTGCAAACGCTATTTCCTAGCATGGAAGTGTCGCATTTACATTCATTTGAAGTGAATACGAGGTATACATGACACTTCGCAATGAATATTACATCTTATCATGAAACATAGGAATGAGGAGCTATATCGCGTTTTGAGAAGCATTAGAACTCTATTGCTATTATACGTAGACATCTGCAAACTCTATTTCCTAGCAAAGAAATTTCGCACTTACATTCCACTGAAGTGAATACGAGGTATACATAATATTACACAATGAATATTATATCTTATTACGAAACATAGAAGTGAAATACGACATCTCGTTTTACGAAGCATTAGAACTCTATTGCTACGATACGTAGACATCTGCAAAGGCTATTTCCTAGCATGGAAGGGTCGCATTTACATTCTTTTGAAGTGAGTACGAGGTATACATAACACTCCATAATGAATATTATATCTTATCATGAAACATAGCAGTGGGAAGCGATATCGCGTTTTAAGAAGCATTAGAACTCTATTGCTACGATACGTAGACATCTGCAAACGCTATTTCCTAGCATGGAAGTGTCGCATTTACATTCATTTGAAGTGAATACGAGGTATACATGACACTTCGCAATGAATATTATACCTTATCATGAAACATAGAAGAGAGATGCGATATCGCGTTCTAGGAAGCATTAGGACTCTATTGCTGCGATACGTAGACATCTGCAAACGCTATTTCCTAGCATGGAAGTGTCGCATTTACATTCCTTTGAAGTGAATACGAGATATACATGACACTTCGCAATGAATATTATAGCTTATCATGAAACATAGGAATGAGGTGCTATATCGCGTTTTGGGAAGCATTAGAACTCTATTGCTATTATACGTAGACATCTGCAAACTCTATTTCCTAGTAAGGAAATTTCGCACTTACATTCCACTGAAGTGAATACGAGGTATACATATCATTACACAATGAATATTATATCTTATTACGAAACATAGAAGTGAAATACGACATCTCGTTTTAAGAAGCATTAGTACTCTATTGCTGTGATACGTAGACATCTGCAAACAAGATTTCCTTGCAAGGAAGTGTCGCATTTACATTCTTTTGTAGTGAATACGAGGTATACATGACACTTCGCAGTGAATATTATATCTTATCATGAAACATAGAAGTGAAATGCGATATCGCGTTCTAAGAAGCATTAGTACTCTATTGCTACGATACGTAGACATCTGCAAAGGCTATTTCCTAGCATGGAAGGGCCGCATTTACATTCATTAGATGTGAATACGAGATATACATGACACTTCGCAATGAATATTATAGCTTATCATGAAACATAGGAATGAGATGCTATATCGCGTTTTGAGAAACATTAGAACTATATTGCTATTATACGTAGACATCTGCAAACTCTATTTCCTAGCAAGGATATTTCGCACTTACATTCCACTGAAGTGAATACGAGGTATACATAACATTACACAATGAATATTATATCTTATTACGAAACATAGAAGTGAAATACGACATCTCGTTTTAAGAAGCATTAGTACTCTATTGCTGTGATACGTAGACATCTGCAAGCAATATTTCCTAGCAAGGAAGTGTCGCATTTACATTCTTTTGAAGTGAATACGAGGTATACATGACACTTCGCAATGAATATTATATCTTATCATGAGACATAGGAATGAGGTGCTATATCGCGTTTTGAGAAGCATTAGAACTCTATTGCTAATATGCGTAGACATCTGCAAACTCTATTTCCTAGCATTACACTTACATTCCACTGGCATTCCACTGAAGTGAATACGAGGTATACATAACACTCCACAATGAATATTATATTTTATCACGAAACATAGAAATGAAATGCGGCATCTTGATTTAAGACGCACTCGAACTCTATTGCTACGATACGTAGACATCTGCAAATGCTATTTCCTAGCATGGAAGTGTCATATTTACATTCTTTTGAAGTGAATACGAGGTATACATGGCACTTCGCAATGAATATTATATCTTATCATGAAACATAGATGTGAGGTGCGATATCGCGTTCTAAGAAGCATCAGAACTCTATTGCTGCGATACGTAGACATCTGCAAACGCTATTTCCTAGCATGGAAGTGTCTTATTTACATTCTTTTGAAGTGAATACGAGGTATACATGACACTTCGCAATGAATATTATATCTTATCATGAAACATAAAAGGGAGATGCGATATCGCGTTCTAAGAAGCATTAGAACTCTATTGCTACGATACGTAGACATCTGCAAACTCTATTTCTTAGCATGGAAGGGTCGCATTTACACTCTTTTGAAGTGAGTACGATGTATACATAACACTCCATAATGAATACTATATCTTTTCATGAAACATAGCAGTGAGATGCGATATCGCGTTTTAAGAAGCATTAGAAATCTATTGACACTTCTTAATGAATATTATATCTTATCATGAAACATAGGAATGAGGTGCTATATCGCGTTTTAGGAAGCATTAGATCTCTATTGCTAATATGCGTTGATATCTGCTAACTCTATTTCCTAGCATTACACTTACATTCCACTTACATTCCACTGAAGTGAATACGAGGTATACATAACACTCCACAATGAATATTATACCTTATCACGAAACATAGAAATGAAATGCGGCATCTCGTTTTAAGACGCATTAGAACTCTATTGCTACGATGCGTAGACATCTGCAAACGATATTTCCTAGCATGGAAGTGTCATATTTACATTCTTTTGTAGTGAATACGAGGTATACATGACACTTCGCAATGAATATTATATCTTATCATGAAAGATAGAAGTGAGAAACGATATCGCGTTCTAAGAAGCATTAGAACTCTATTGCTACGATACGTAGACATCTGCAAACGCTATTTCCTAGCATGGAAGGGTCGCATTTACACTCTTTTGAAGTGAGTACGTGGTATACATAACACTCCATAATGAATATTATATCTTTTCATGAAACATAGCAGTAGGATGCGATATCGCGTTTTAAGAAGCATTAGAACTCTATTGCTACGATACGTAGACATCTGCAAACTCTATTTCCTAGCAAGGAAATTTCGCACTTACATTCCTCTGAAGTGCATACGAGGTATACATAACATTACACAATGAATATTATATCTTATTACGAAACACAGAAATGAAATACGACATCTCGTTTCAAGAATCATTAGTACTCTATTGCTGTGATACGCAGACATCTCCAAACAATATTTCCTAGCAAGGAAGTGTCGCATTTACATTCTTGCGAAGTGAAATCGAGGTATACATGACACTTCGCAATGAATATTATATCTTATCATGAAACATAGGAATGAGGTGCTATATCGCGTTTTGAGAAGCATTAGAACTCTATTGCTACGATACGTAGACATCTGCAAACGCTATTTCCTAGCATGGAAGTGTCGCATTTACATTCTTTTGATGTAAATACGAGGTATACATGACACTCCACAATGAATATTATATCTTATCACGGAACATAGAAATGAAATGAGGCATCTCGTTTTAAGAAGCATTAGAACTCTATTGCTACGATACGTAGACATCTGCAAACGCTATTTCCTAGCATGGAAGTGTCGCATTTACATTCATTTGAAGTGAATACGAGGTATACATGACGCTTCGCAATGAATATTATACGTTATCATGAAACATAGATGAGAGAAGCGATATCGCGTTTTAAGAAGCATTAGAACTCTATTGCTACGATACGTAGACATCTGCAAACGCTATTTCCTAGCATGGAAGTGTCGCATTTACATTCTTTTGAAGTGAATACGAGGTATACATGACACTTCGCAATGAATATTATATCTTATCATGAAACATAGATGTGAGATGCGATATCGCGTTTTAAGGAGCATTAGAACTCTATTGCTACGATACGTAGACATCTGCAAACGCTATTTCCTAGCATGGAAGGGTCGCATTTACACTCTTTTGAAGTGAGTACGTGGTATACATAACACTCCATAATGAATATTATATCTTTTCATGAAACATAGCAGTAGGATGCGATATCGCGTTTTAAGAAGCATTAGAACTCTATTGCTACGATACGTAGACATCTGCAAACTCTATTTCCTAGCAAGGAAATTTCGCACTTACATTCCTCTGAAGTGCATACGAGGTATACATAACATTACACAATGAATATTATATCTTATTACGGAACACAGAAATGAAATACGACATCTCGTTTCAAGAATCATTAGTACTCTATTGCTGTGATACGTAGACATCTCCAAACAATATTTCCTAGCAAGGAAGTGTCGCATTTACATTCTTGCGAAGTGAAATCGAGGTATACATGACACTTCGCAATGAATATTATATCTTATCATGAAACATAGGAATGAGGTGCTATATCGCGTTTTGAGAAGCATTAGAACTCTATTGCTACGATACGTAGACATCTGCAAACGCTATTTCCTAGCATGGAAGTGTCGCATTTACATTCATTTGAAGTGAATACGAGGTATACATGACGCTTCGCAATGAATATTATACCTTATCATGAAACATAGAAGAGAGAAGCGATATCGCGTTTTAATAAGCATTAGAACTCTATTGCTACGATACGTAGACATCTGCAAACGCTATTTCCTAGCATGGAAGTGTCGCATTTACATTCATTTGAAGTGAATACGAGGTATACATGACGCTTCGCAATGAATATTATACCTTATCATGAAACATAGAAGAGAGAAGCGATATCGCGTTTTAATAAGCATTAGAACTCTATTGCTACGATACGTAGACATCTGCAAACGCTATTTCCTAGCATGGAAGTGTCGCATTTACATTCTTTTGAAGTGAATACGAGGTATACATGACACTTCGCAATGAATATTATATCTTATCATGAAACATAGATGTGAGATGCGATATCGCGTTTTAAGGAGCATTAGAACTCTATTGCTACGATACGTAGACATCTGCAAACGCTATTTCCTAGCATGGAAGTGTCTTATTTACGTTCTTTTGAAGTGAATACGAGGTATACATGACACTTCGCAATGAATATTATACCTTATCATGAAACATAGAAGGGAGATGCGATATCGCGATTTAGGAAGCATTGGAACTCTATTGCTGCGATACGTAGACATCTGCAAACGCTATTTCCTAGCATAGAAATGTCGCATTTACATTCATTTGAAGTGAATACGAGGTATACATGACACTTCGCAATGAATATTACATCTTATCATGAAACATAGGAATGAGGAGCTATATCGCGTTTTGAGAAGCATTAGAACTCTATTGCTATTATACGTAGACATCTGCAAACTCTATTTCCTAGCAAAGAAATTTCGCACTTACATTCCACTGAAGTGAATACGAGGTATACATAATATTACACAATGAATATTATATCTTATTACGAAACATAGAAGTGAAATACGACATCTCGTTTTACGAAGCATTAGAACTCTATTGCTACGATACGTAGACATCTGCAAAGGCTATTTCCTAGCATGGAAGGGTCGCATTTACATTCTTTTGAAGTGAGTACGAGGTATACATAACACTCCATAATGAATATTATATCTTATCATGAAACATAGCAGTGGGAAGCGATATCGCGTTTTAAGAAGCATTAGAACTCTATTGCTACGATACGTAGACATCTGCAAACGCTATTTCCTAGCATGGAAGTGTCGCATTTACATTCATTTGAAGTGAATACGAGGTATACATGACACTTCGCAATGAATATTATACCTTATCACGAAACATAGAAGAGAGATGCGATATCGCGTTCTAGGAAGCATTAGAACTCTATTGCTGCGATACGTAGACATCTGCAAACGCTATTTCCTAGCATGGAAGTGTCGCATTTACATTCCTTTGAAGTGAATACGAGATATACATGACACTTCGCAATGAATATTATAGCTTATCATGAAACATAGGAATGAGGTGCTATATCGCGTTTTGGGAAGCATTAGAACTCTATTGCTATTATACGTAGACATCTGCAAACTCTATTTCCTAGCATGGACATGTGGCACTTACATTCCACTGAAGTGAATACGAGGTATACATATCATTACACAATGAATATTATATCCTATTACGAAACATAGAAGTGAAATACGACATCTCGTTTTAAGAAGCATTAGTACTCTATTGCTGTGATACGTAGACATCTGCAAACAAGATTTCCTTGCAAGGAAGTGTCGCATTTACATTCTTTTGTAGTGAATACGAGGTATACATGACACTTCGCAGTGAATATTATATCTTATCATGAAACATAGAAGTGAAATGCGATATCGCGTTCTAAGAAGCATTAGTACTCTATTGCTACGATACGTAGACAGCTGCAAACTCTATTTCCTAGCATGGAAGTGTCGCATTTACATTCCTTTGAAGTGAATACGAGATATACATGACACTTCGCAATGAATATTATAGCTTATCATGAAACATAGGAATGAGGTGCTATATCGCGTTTTGAGAAGCATTAGAACTCTATTGCTATTATACGTAGACATCTGCAAACTCTATTTCCTAGCAAGGAAATTTCGCACTTACATTCCACTGAAGTGAATACGAGGTATACATAGCATTACACAATGAATATTATATCTTATTACGAAACATAGAAGTGAAATACGACATCTCGTTTTAAGAAGCATTAGTACTCTATTGCTGTGATACGTAGACATCTGCAAACAAGATTTCCTTGCAAGGAAGTGTCGCATTTACATTCTTTTGTAGTGAATACGAGGTATACATGACACTTCGCAATGAATATTATATCTTATCATGAAACATAGAAGTGAAATGCGATATCGCGTTCTAAGAAGCATTAGTACTCTATTGCTACGATACGTAGACATCTGCAAAGGCTATTTCCTAGCATGGAAGGGCCGCATTTACATTCATTAGATGTGAATACGAGATATACATGACACTTCGCAATGAATATTATAGCTTATCATGAAACATAGGAATGAGGTGCTATATCGCGTTTTGAGAAACATTAGAACTATATTGCTATTATACGTAGACATCTGCAAACTCTATTTCCTAGCAAGGAAATTTCGCACTTACATTCCACTGAAGTGAATACGAGGTATACATAACATTACACAATGAATATTATATCTTATTACGAAACATAGAAGTGAAATACGACATCTCGTTTTAAGAAGCATTAGTACTCTATTGCTGTGATACGTAGACATCTGCAAGCAATATTTCCTAGCAAGGAAGTGTCGCATTTACATTCTTTTGAAGTGAATACGAGGTATACATGACACTTCGCAATGAATATTATACCTTATCATGAAACATAGAAGAGAGATGCGATATCGCGTTTTAGGAAGCATTAGAACTCTATTGCTGCGATACGTAGACATCTGCAAACGCTATTTCCTAGCATGGAAGTGTCGCATTTACATTCCTTTGAAGTGAATACGAGATATACATGACACTTCGCAATGAATATTATATCTTATCATGAGACATAGGAATGAGGTGCTATATCGCGTTTTGAGAAGCATTAGAACTCTATTGCTAATATGCGTAGACATCTGCAAACTCTATTTCCTAGCATTACACTTACATTCCACTGGCATTCCACTGAAGTGAATACGAGGTATACATAACACTCCACAATGAATATTATATTTTATCACGAAACATAGAAATGAAATGCGGCATCTTGATTTAAGACGCACTCGAACTCTATTGCTACGATACGTAGACATCTGCAAATGCTATTTCCTAGCATGGAAGTGTCATATTTACATTCTTTTGAAGTGAATACGAGGTATACATGACACTTCGCAATGAATATTATATCTTATCATGAAACATAGATGTGAGGTGCGATATCGCGTTCTAAGAAGCATCAGAACTCTATTGCTGCGATACGTAGACATCTGCAAACGCTATTTCCTAGCATGGAAGTGTCTTATTTACATTCTTTTGAAGTGAATACGAGGTATACATGACACTTCGCAATGAATATTATATCTTATCATGAAACATAAAAGGGAGATGCGATATCGCGTTCTAAGAAGCATTAGAACTCTATTGCTACGATACGTAGACATCTGCAAACTCTATTTCTTAGCATGGAAGGGTCGCATTTACACTCTTTTGAAGTGAGTACGATGTATACATAACACTCCATAATGAATATTATATCTTTTCATGAAACATAGCAGTGAGATGCGATATCGCGTTTTAAGAAGCATTAGAAATCTATTGACACTTCTTAATGAATATTATATCTTATCATGAAACATAGGAATGAGGTGCTATATCGCGTTTTAGGAAGCATTAGATCTCTATTGCTAATATGCGTTGATATCTGCAAACTCTATTTCCTAGCATTACACTTACATTCCACTTACATTCCACTGAAGTGAATACGAGGTATACATAACACTCCACAATGAATATTATACCTTATCACGAAACATAGAAATGAAATGCGGCATCTCGTTTTAAGACGCATTAGAACTCTATTGCTACGATGCGTAGACATCTGCAAACGATATTTCCTAGCATGGAAGTGTCATATTTACATTCTATTGTAGTGAATACGAGGTATACATGACACTTCGCAATGAATATTATATCTTATCATGAAAGATAGAAGTGAGAAACGATATCGCGTTCTAAGAAGCATTAGAACTCTATTGCTACGATACGTAGACATCTGCAAACGCTATTTCCTAGCATGGAAGGGTCGCATTTACACTCATTTGAAGTGAGTACGTGGTATACATAACACTCCATAATGAATATTATATCTTTTCATGAAACATAGCAGTAGGATGCGATATCGCGTTTTAAGAAGCATTAGAACTCTATTGCTACGATACGTAGACATCTGCAAACTCTATTTCCTAGCAAGGAAATTTCGCACTTACATTCCTCTGAAGTGCATACGAGGTATACATAACATTACACAATGAATATTATATCTTATTACGAAACACAGAAATGAAATACGACATCTCGTTTCAAGAATCATTAGTACTCTATTGCTGTGATACGTAGACATCTCCAAACAATATTTCCTAGCAAGGAAGTGTCGCATTTACATTCTTGCGAAGTGAAATCGAGGTATACATGACACTTCGCAATGAATATTATATCTTATCATGAAACATAGGAATGAGGTGCTATATCGCGTTTTGAGAAGCATTAGAACTCTATTGCTACGATACGTAGACATCTGCAAACGCTATTTCCTAGCATGGAAGTGTCGCATTTACATTCTTTTGATGTAAATACGAGGTATACATGACACTCCACAATGAATATTATATCTTATCACGGAACATAGAAATGAAATGAGGCATCTCGTTTTAAGAAGCATTAGAACTCTATTGCTACGATACGTAGACATCTGCAAACGCTATTTCCTAGCATGGAAGTGTCGCATTTACATTCATTTGAAGTGAATACGAGGTATACATGACGCTTCGCAATGAATATTATACGTTATCATGAAACATAGATGAGAGAAGCGATATCGCGTTTTAAGAAGCATTAGAACTCTATTGCTACGATACGTAGACATCTGCAAACGCTATTTCCTAGCATGGAAGTGTCGCATTTACATTCTTTTGAAGTGAATACGAGGTATACATGACACTTCGCAATGAATATTATATCTTATCATGAAACATAGATGTGAGATGCGATATCGCGTTTTAAGGAGCATTAGAACTCTATTGCTACGATACGTAGACATCTGCAAACGCTATTTCCTAGCATGGAAGTGTCTTATTTACGTTCTTTTGAAGTGAATACGAGGTATACATGACACTTCGCAATGAATATTATATCTTATCATGAAACATAGAGGTGAGATGCGATATCGCGTTCTAAGCAGCATTAGAACTCTATTGCTACGATCCGTAGACATCTGCAAACGCTATTTCCTAGGATGGAAGGGTCGCATTTACATTCTTTTGAAGTGAGTACGAGGTATACATAACACTCCATAATGAATATTATATCTTCTCGTGAAACATAGGAATGAGGTGCTATATCGCGTTTTGAGAAGCATTAGAACTCTATTGCTACGATACGTAGACGTCTGCAAACGCTATTTCCTAGCATGGAAGTTTCGCATTTACATTCGTTTGAAGTGAATACGAGATATACATGACACTTCGCAATGATTATTATATCTTATCATGAAACATAGGAATGAGATGCGATATCGCGTTTTAAGAAGCATTAGATCTCTATTGCTACGATACGTAGACATCTGCAAACGCTATTTCCTAGCATGGAAGTGTCATATTTACATTCTTTTGAAGTGAATACGAGGTATACATGACACTTCGCAATGAATATTATATCTTATCATGAAACATAGATGTGAGGTGCGATATCGCGTTCTAAGAAGCATCAGAACTCTATTGCTGCGATACGTAGACATCTGCAAACGCTATTTCCTAGCATGGAAGTGTCTTATTTACATTCTTTTGAAGTGAATACGAGGTATACATGACATTTCGCAATGAATATTATATCTTATCATGAAACATAAAAGGGAGATGCGATATCGCGTTCTAAGAAGCATTAGAACTCTATTGCTACGATACGTAGACATCTGCAAACTCTATTTCTTAGCATGGAAGGGTCGCATTTACACTCTTTTGAAGTGAGTACGATGTATACATAACACTCCATAATGAATATTATATCTTTTCATGAAACATAGCAGTGAGATGCGATATCGCGTTTTAAGAAGCATTAGAAATCTATTGACACTTCTTAATGAATATTATATCTTATCATGAAACATAGGAATGAGGTGCTATATCGCGTTTTAGGAAGCATTAGATCTCTATTGCTAATATGCGTTGATATCTGCAAACTCTATTTCCTAGCATTACACTTACATTCCACTTACATTCCACTGAAGTGAATACGAGGTATACATAACACTCCACAATGAATATTATACCTTATCACGAAACATAGAAATGAAATGCGGCATCTCGTTTTAAGACGCATTAGAACTCTATTGCTACGATGCGTAGACATCTGCAAACGATATTTCCTAGCATGGAAGTGTCATATTTACATTCTATTGTAGTGAATACGAGGTATACATGACACTTCGCAATGAATATTATATCTTATCATGAAAGATAGAAGTGAGAAACGATATCGCGTTCTAAGAAGCATTAGAACTCTATTGCTACGATACGTAGACATCTGCAAACGCTATTTCCTAGCATGGAAGGGTCGCATTTACACTCATTTGAAGTGAGTACGTGGTATACATAACACTCCATAATGAATATTATATCTTTTCATGAAACATAGCAGTAGGATGCGATATCGCGTTTTAAGAAGCATTAGAACTCTATTGCTACGATACGTAGACATCTGCAAACTCTATTTCCTAGCAAGGAAATTTCGCACTTACATTCCTCTGAAGTGCATACGAGGTATACATAACATTACACAATGAATATTATATCTTATTACGAAACACAGAAATGAAATACGACATCTCGTTTCAAGAATCATTAGTACTCTATTGCTGTGATACGTAGACATCTCCAAACAATATTTCCTAGCAAGGAAGTGTCGCATTTACATTCTTGCGAAGTGAAATCGAGGTATACATGACACTTCGCAATGAATATTATATCTTATCATGAAACATAGGAATGAGGTGCTATATCGCGTTTTGAGAAGCATTAGAACTCTATTGCTACGATACGTAGACATCTGCAAACGCTATTTCCTAGCATGGAAGTGTCGCATTTACATTCTTTTGATGTAAATACGAGGTATACATGACACTCCACAATGAATATTATATCTTATCACGGAACATAGAAATGAAATGAGGCATCTCGTTTTAAGAAGCATTAGAACTCTATTGCTACGATACGTAGACATCTGCAAACGCTATTTCCTAGCATGGAAGTGTCGCATTTACATTCATTTGAAGTGAATACGAGGTATACATGACGCTTCGCAATGAATATTATACGTTATCATGAAACATAGATGAGAGAAGCGATATCGCGTTTTAAGAAGCATTAGAACTCTATTGCTACGATACGTAGACATCTGCAAACGCTATTTCCTAGCATGGAAGTGTCGCATTTACATTCTTTTGAAGTGAATACGAGGTATACATGACACTTCGCAATGAATATTATATCTTATCATGAAACATAGATGTGAGATGCGATATCGCGTTTTAAGGAGCATTAGAACTCTATTGCTACGATACGTAGACATCTGCAAACGCTATTTCCTAGCATGGAAGTGTCTTATTTACGTTCTTTTGAAGTGAATACGAGGTATACATGACACTTCGCAATGAATATTATATCTTATCATGAAACATAGAGGTGAGATGCGATATCGCGTTCTAAGCAGCATTAGAACTCTATTGCTACGATACGTAGACATCTGCAAACGCTATTTCCTAGGATGGAAGGGTCGCATTTACATTCTTTTGAAGTGAGTACGAGGTATACATAACACTCCATAATGAATATTATATCTTCTCATGAAACATAGGAATGAGGTGCTATATCGCGTTTTGAGAAGCATTAGAACTCTATTGCTACGATACGTAGACGTCTGCAAACGCTATTTCCTAGCATGGAAGTTTCGCATTTACATTCGTTTGAAGTGAATACGAGATATACATGACACTTCGCAATGATTATTATATCTTATCATGAAACATAGGAATGAGATGCGATATCGCGTTTTAAGAAGCATTAGATCTCTATTGCTACGATACGTAGACATCTGCAAACGCTATTTCCTAGCATGGAAGTGTCGCATTTACATTCATTTGAAGTGAATACGAGGTATACATTACACTTCGCAATGAATATTATACCTTATCATGAAACATAGAAGGGAGATGCGATATCGCGTTTTAGGAAGCATTGGAACTCTATTGCTACGATACGTAAACATCTGCAAAGGCTATTCCCTAGCATGGAAGGGTCGCATTTACATTCTTTTGAAGTGAGTACGAGGTATACATATCACTCCATAATGAATATTATATCTTATCATGAAACATAGCAGTGAGATGCGATATCGCGTTTTAAGAAGCATTAGAACTCTATTGCTACGATACGTAGGCATCTGCAAACGCTATTTCCTAGCATGGAAGTGTCGCATTTACATTCTTTTGAAGTGAATACGAGGTATACATGACACTTCGCAATGAATATTATATCTTATCATGAAACATAAATGTGAGATGCGATATCGCGTTCTAAGAGGCATTAGAACTCTATTGCTACGTTACGTAGACATCTGCAAAGGCTATTCCCTAGCATGGAAGGGTCACATTTACATTCTTTTGAAGTGAGTACTAGGTATACATATCACTCCACAATGAATATTATATCTTATCATGAAACATAGCAGTGAGATGCGACATCTCGTTTTAAGAAGCATTATTACGCTATTGCTACGATACGTAGACATCTGCAAACGCTATTTCCTATCAAGGATGTGTCGCATTTACATTCTTGTGAAGAGAAATCGCGGTATACATGACACTTCGCAATGAATATTATATCTTATCATATAACATAGAAGTGAGATGCGATATCGCGTCTTAAGAAGCATTAGAACCCTATTGCTACGATACGTGGACATCTGCAACCGCTACTTCCTAGCATGAAAGTGTCGCATTTACATTCATTTGAAGTGAATACGAGGTATACATGACACTCCACAATGAATATTATATCTTATCACGGAACATAGAATTGAAATGAGGCATCTCGTTATAAGAAGCGTTAGAACTCTATTGCTACGATACGTAGACATCTGCAAACGCTATTTCCTAGCATGGAAGTGTCGCAATTACATTCTTTTGATGTGAATACGAGATATACATGACACTTCGCAATGAATATTATATCTTCTCATGAAATATAGCAGTGAGATGCGATATCGCGTTTTAAGAAGCATTTGAACTCTATTGCTACGATACGTAGACATCTGCAAACGCTATTTCCTAGCATGGAAGTGTCGCATTTACATTCGTTTGAAGTGAATACGAGATATACATGACACTTCGCAATGAATATTATATCTTATCATGAAACATAGGAATGAGGTGCTATATCGCGTTTTGAGAAGCATTTGAACTCTATTGCTACGAAACGTAGACATCTGCAAAGGCTATTCCCTAGCATGGAAGGGTCGCATTTACATTCTTTTGAAGTGAGTACGAGGTATACATATCACTCCATAATGTATATTATATCTTATCATGAAACATAGCAGTGTGATGCGATATCTCGTTTTAAGAAGCATTAGAACTCTATTGCTACGATACGTAGACATCTGCAAACGCTACTTCCTAGCATGAAAGTGTCGCATTTACATTCATTTGAAGTGAATACGAGGTATACATTACACTTCGCAATTAATATTATACCTTATCATGAAACATAGAAGGGAGATGCGATATCGCGTTTTAGGAAGCATTGAAACTCTATTGCTGCGATACGTAGACATCTGCAAACGCTATTTCCTATCAAGGAAGTGTCGCATTTACATTCTTGTGAAGAGAAATCGCGGTATACATGACACTTCGCAATGAATATTATATCTTATCATGAAACATAAAAGTGAGATGCGATATCGCGTTCTAAGAAGCATTGGAACCCCATTGCTACGATACGTAGACATCTGCAAAGGCTATTCCCTAGCATGGAAGGGTCGCATTTACATTCTTTTGAAGTGAGTACGAGGTATACATATCACTCCATAATGAATATTATATGTTATCATGAAACATAGCAGTGAGATGCGATATCGCGTTTTAAGAAGCATTAGAACTCTATTGCTACGATACGTAGACATCTGCAAACGCTATTTCCTAGCATGGAAGTGTCGCATTTACATGCATTTGAAGTGAATACGAGGTATACATGACACTTCGCAATGAATATTATACCTTATCATCAAACATAGAAGGGAGATGCGATATCGCGTTTTAGGAAGCATTGGAACTCTATTGCTGCGATACGTAGAAATCTGCAAACGCTATTTCCTAGCATGGAAGTGTCGCATTTACATTCTTTTGATGTGAATACGAGATATACATGACACTTCGCAATGAATATTATATCTTATCATGAAACATAGGAATGAGGTGCTATATCGCGTTTTGAGAAGCATTAGAACTCTATTGCTACGATACGTAGACATCTGCAAACGCTATTTCCTAGCATGGAAGTGTCGCATTTACATTCTTTTGATGTGAATACGAGGTATACATGACACTCCACAATGAATATTATATCTTATCACGGAACATAGAAATGAAATGAGGCATCTCGTTTTAAGAAGCATTAGAAATCTATTCCTACGATACGTAGACATCTGCAAACGCTATTTCCTAGCATGGAAGTGTCGCATTTACATTCATTTGAAGTGAATACGAGGTATACATGACGCTTCGCAATGAATATTATACCTTATCATGAAACATAGGAGAGAGAAGCGATATCGCGTTTTAATAAGCATTAGAACTCTATTGCTACGATACGTAGACATCTGCAAACGCTATTTCCTAGCATGGAAGTGTCGCATTTACATTCTTTTGAAGTGAATACGAGGTATACATGACACTTCGCAATGAATATTATATCTTATCATGAAACATAGATGTGAGATGCGATATCGCGTTTTAAGGAGCATTAGAACTCTATTGCTACGATACGTAGACATCTGCAAACGCTATTTCCTAGCATGGAAGTGTCTTATTTACGTTCTTTTGAAGTGAATACGAGGTATACATGACACTTCGCAATGAATATTATACCTTATCATGAAACATAGAAGGGAGATGCGATATCGCGTTTTAGGAAGCATTGGAACTCTATTGCTGCGATACGTAGACATCTGCAACCGCTATTTCCTATCAAGGAAGTGTCGCATTTACATTCTTATGAAGAGAAATCGCGGTATACATGACACTTCGCAGTGAATATTATATCTTATCATGAGACATAGGAATGAGGTGCTATATCGCGTTTTGAGAAGCATTAGAACTCTATTGCTACGATACGTAGACATCTGCAAACTCTATTTCCTAGCAAGGAAATTTCGCACATACATTCCTCTGAAGTGAATACGAGGTATACATAACAATACACAATGAATATTATACCTTACTACGAAACATAGAAGTGAAATACGACATCCCGTTTTAAGAAGCATTAGTACTCTATTGCTACGATACGTAGACATCTGCAAAGGCTATTTCCTAGCATGGAAGGGTCGCATTTACATTCTTTTGAAGTGAGTACGAGGTATACATAACACTCCATAATGAATATTATATCTTATCATGAAACATAGCAGTGAGAAGCGATATCGCGTTTTAAGAAGCATTAGAACTCTATTGCTACGATACGTAGACATCTGCAAAGGCTATTCCCTAGCATGGAAGGGTCGCATTTACATTCTTTTGAAGTGAGTACGAGGTATACATATCACTCCATAATGTATATTATATCTTATCATGAAACATAGCAGTGTGATGCGATATCTCGTTTTAAGAAGCATTAGAACTCTATTGCTACGATACGTAGACATCTGCAAACGCTATTTCCTAGCATGGAAGTGTCGCATTTACATTCATTTGAAGTGAATACGAGGTATACATTACACTTCGCAATTAATATTATACCTTATCATGAAACATAGAAGGGAGATGCGATATCGCGTTTTAGGAAGCATTGAAACTCTATTGCTGCGATACGTAGACATCTGCAAACGCTATTTCCTATCAAGGAAGTGTCGCATTTACATTCTTGTGAACAGAAATCGCGGTATACATGACACTTCGCAATGAATATTATATCTTATCATGAAACATAAAAGTGAGATGAGATATCGCGTTCTAAGAAGCATTGGAACCCCATTGCTACGATACGTAGACATCTGCAAAGGCTATTCCCTAGCATGGAAGTGTCGCATTTACATTCTTTTGAAGTGAGTACGAGGTATACATATCACTCCATAATGAATATTATATCTTATCATGAAACATAGCAGTGAGATGCGATATCGCGTTTTAAGAAGCATTAGAACTCTATTGCTACGATACGTAGACATCTGCAAACGCTATTTCCTAGCATGGAAGTGTCGCATTTACATGCATTTGAAGTGAATACGAGGTATACATGACACTTCGCAATGAATATTATACCTTATCATGAAACATAGAAGGGAGATGCGATATCGCGTTTTAGGAAGCATTGGAACTCTATTGCTGCGATACGTAGAAATCTGCAAACGCTATTTCCTAGCATGGAAGTGTCGCAATTACATTCTTTTGATGTGAATACGAGATATACATGACACTTCGCAATGAATATTATATCTTATCATGAAACATAGGAATGAGGTGCTATATCGCGTTTTGAGAAGCATTAGAACTCTATTGCTACGATACGTAGACATCTGCAAACGCTATTTCCTAGCATGGAAGTGTCGCATTTACATTCATTTGAAGTGAATACGAGGTATACATTACACTTCGCAATTAATATTATACCTTATCATGAAACATAGAAGGGAGATGCGATATCGCGTTTTAGGAAGCATTGAAACTCTATTGCTGCGATACGTAGACATCTGCAAACGCTATTTCCTATCAAGGAAGTGTCGCATTTACATTCTTGTGAACAGAAATCGCGGTATACATGACACTTCGCAATGAATATTATATCTTATCATGAAACATAAAAGTGAGATGAGATATCGCGTTCTAAGAAGCATTGGAACCCCATTGCTACGATACGTAGACATCTGCAAAGGCTATTCCCTAGCATGGAAGTGTCGCATTTACATTCTTTTGAAGTGAGTACGAGGTATACATATCACTCCATAATGAATATTATATCTTATCATGAAACATAGCAGTGAGATGCGATATCGCGTTTTAAGAAGCATTAGAACTCTATTGCTACGATACGTAGACATCTGCAAACGCTATTTCCTAGCATGGAAGTGTCGCATTTACATGCATTTGAAGTGAATACGAGGTATACATGACACTTCGCAATGAATATTATACCTTATCATGAAACATAGAAGGGAGATGCGATATCGCGTTTTAGGAAGCATTGGAACTCTATTGCTGCGATACGTAGAAATCTGCAAACGCTATTTCCTAGCATGGAAGTGTCGCAATTACATTCTTTTGATGTGAATACGAGATATACATGACACTTCGCAATGAATATTATATCTTATCATGAAACATAGGAATGAGGTGCTATATCGCGTTTTGAGAAGCATTAGAACTCTATTGCTACGATACGTAGACATCTGCAAACGCTATTTCCTAGCATGGAAGTGTCGCATTTACATTCTTTTGATGTGAATACGAGGTATACATGACACTCCACAATGAATATTATATCTTATCACGGAACATAGAAATGAAATGAGGCATCTCGTTTTAAGAAGCATTAGAAATCTATTCCTACGATACGTAGACATCTGCAAACGCTATTTCCTAGCATGGAAGTGTCGCATTTACATTCATTTGAAGTGAATACGAGGTATACATGACGCTTCGCAATGAATATTATACCTTATCATGAAACATAGAAGAGAGAAGCGATATCGCGTTTTAATAAGCATTAGAACTCTATTGCTACGATACGTAGACATCTGCAAACGCTATTTCCTAGCATGGAAGTGTCGCATTTACATTCTTTTGAAGTGAATACGAGGTATACATCACACTTCGCAATGAATATTATATCTTATCATGAAACATAGATGTGAGATGCGATATCGCGTTTTAAGGAGCATTAGAACTCTATTGCTACGATACGTAGACATCTGCAAACGCTATTTCCTAGCATGGAAGTGTCTTATTTACGTTCTTTTGAAGTGAATACGAGGTATACATGACACTTCGCAATGAATATTATACCTTATCATGAAACATAGAAGGGAGATGCGATATCGCGTTTTAGGAAGCATTGGAACTCTATTGCTGCGATACGTAGACATCTGCAACCGCTATTTCCTATCAAGGAAGTGTCGCATTTACATTCTTATGAAGAGAAATCGCGGTATACATGACACTTCGCAGTGAATATTATATCTTATCATGAGACATAGGAATGAGGTGCTATATCGCGTTTTGAGAAGCATTAGAACTCTATTGCTACGATACGTAGACATCTGCAAACTCTATTTCCTAGCAAGGAAATTTCGCACATACATTCCTCTGAAGTGAATACGAGGTATACATAACAATACACAATGAATATTATACCTTATTACGAAACATAGAAATGAAATACGACATCTCGCTTCAAGAATCATTAGTACTCTATTGCTGTGATACGTAGACATCTCCAAACAATATTTCCTAGCAAGGAAGTGTCGCATTTACATTCTTGTGAAGTGAAATCGAGGTATACATGACACTTCGCAATGAATATTATATCTTATCATGGAACATAGAAGTGAGATGCGATATCGCGTTCTAAGAAGCATTAGAACCCTATTACTGCGATACGTAGACATCTGCAAACGCTACTTCCTAGCATGGAAGTGTCGCATTTACATTCTTTTGTAGTGAATACGAGGTATACATGACACTTCGCAATGAATATTATATCTTATCATGAAACATAGAAGTGAAATGCGATATCGCGTTCTAAGAAGCATTAGAACTCTATTGCTACGATACGTAGACATCTGCAAAGGCTATTTCCTAGCATGGAAGGGTCGCATTTACATTCATTAGAAGTGAATACGAGATATACATGACACTTCGCAATGAATATTATAGCTTATCATGAAACATAGGAATGAGGTGCTATATCGCGTTTTAAGACGCATTAGATCTATATTGCTATTATAGGTAGACATCTGCAAACTCTATTTCCTTGCAAGGAAATTTCGCACTTACATTCCACTGAAGTGAATACGAGGTATACATAACATTACACAATGAATATTATACCTTACTACGAAACATAGAAGTGAAATACGACATCCCGTTTTAAGAAGCATTAGTACTCTATTGCTACGATACGTAGACATCTGCAAAGGCTATTTCCTAGCATGGAAGGGTCGCATTTACATTCTTTTGAAGTGAGTACGAGGTATACATAACACTCCATAATGAATATTATATCTTATCATGAAACATAGCAGTGGGAAGCGATATCGCGTTTTAAGAAGCATTAGAACTCTATTGCTACGATACGTAGACATCTGCAAACGCTATTTCCTAGCATGGAAGTGTCGCATTTACATTCATTTGAAGTGAATACGAGGTATACATGACACTTCGCAATGAATATTACATCTTATCATGAAACATAGGAATGAGGTGCTATATCGCGTTTTGAGAAGCATTAGAACTCTATTGCTATTATACGTAGACATCTGCAAACTCTACTTCCTAGCAAAGAAATTTCGCACTTACATTCCACTGAAGTGAATACGAGGTATACATAACACTACACAATGAATATTATATCTTATTACGAAACATAGAAGTGAAATACGACATCTCGTTTTACGAAGCATTAGAACTCTATTGCTACGATACGTAGACATCTGCAAAGGCTATTTCCTAGCATGGAAGGGTCGCATTTACATTCTTTTGAAGTGAGTACGAGGTATACATAACACTCCATAATGAATATTATATCTTATCATGAAACATAGCAGTGAGAAGCGATATCGCGTTTTAAGAAGCATTAGAACTCTATTGCTACGATACGTAGACATCTGCAAACGCTATTTCCTAGCATGGAAGTGTCGCATTTACATTCATTTGAAGTGAATACGAGGTATACATGACACTTCGCAATGAATATTATACATTATCATGAAACATAGAAGAGAGATGCGATATCGCGTTTTAGGAAGCATTAGAACTCTATTGCTGCGATACGTAGACATCTGCAAACGCTATTTCCTAGCATGGAAGTGTCGCATTTACATTCCTTTGAAGTGAATACGAGATATACATGACACTTCGCAATGAATATTATAGCTTATCATGAAACATAGGAATGAGGTGCTATATCGCGTTTTGGGAAGCATTAGAACTCTATTGCTATTATACGTAGACATCTGCAAACTCTATTTTCTAGTAAGGAAATTTCGCACTTACATTCCACTGAAGTGAATACGAGGTATACATATCATTACACAATGAATATTATATCTTATTACGAAACATAGAAGTGAAATACGACATCTCGTTTTAAGAAGCATTAGTACTCTATTGCTGTGATACGTAGACATCTGCAAACAAGATTTCCTTGCAAGGAAGTGTCGCATTTACATTCTTTTGTAGTGAATACGAGGTATACATGACACTTCGCAGTGAATATTATATCTTATCATGAAACATAGAAGTGAAATGCGATATCGCGTTCTAAGAAGCATTAGTACTCTATTGCTACGATACGTAGACAGCTGCAAACGCTATTTCCTAGCATGGAAGTGTCGCATTTACATTCCTTTGAAGTGAATACGAGATATACATGACACTTCGCAATGAATATTATAGCTTATCATGAAACATAGGAATGAGGTGCTATATCGCGTTTTGAGAAGCATTAGAACTCTATTGCTATTATACGTAGACATCTGCAAACTCTATTTCCTAGCAAGGATATTTCGCACTTACATTCCACTGAAGTGAATGCGACGTATACATAGCATTACACAATGAATATTATATCTTATCATGAAACATAGAAGTGAAATGCGATATCGCGTTCTAAGAAGCATTAGTACTCTATTGCTACGATACGTAGACAGCTGCAAACGCTATTTCCTAGCATGGAAGTGTCGCATTTAATTCTTTTGAAGTGAATACGAGGTATACATGACACTTCGCAATGAATATTATATCTTATCATGAGACATAGGAATGAGGTGCTATATCGCGTTTTGAGAAGCATTAGAACTCTATTGCTAATATGCGTAGACATCTGCAAACTCTATTTCCTAGCATTACACTTACATTCCACTGGCATTCCACTGAAGTGAATACGAGGTATACATAACACTCCACAATGAATATTATATTTTATCACGAAACATAGAAATGAAATGCGGCATCTTGATTTAAGACGCACTCGAACTCAATTTCTACGATACGTAGACATCTGCAAATGCTATTTCCTAGCATGGAAGTGTCACATTTACATTCTTTTGAAGTGAATACAAGGTATACATAACAATACACAATGAATATTATACCTTATTACGAAACATAGAAATGAAATACGACATCTCGTTTCAAGAATCATTAGTACTCTATTGCTGTGATACGTAGACATCTCCAAACAATATTTCCTAGCAAGGAAGTGTCGCATTTACATTCTTGTGAAGTGAAATCGAGGTATACATGACACTTCGCAATGAATATTATATCTTATCATGGAACATCGAAGTGAGATGCGATATCGCGTTCTAAGAAGCATTAGAACCCTATTACTGCGATACGTAGACATCTGCAAACGCTACTTCCTAGCATGGAAGTGTCGCATTTACATTCTTTTGTAGTGAATACGAGGTATACATGACACTTCGCAATGAATATTATATCTTATCATGAAACATAGAAGTGAAATGCGATATCGCGTTCTAAGAAGCATTAGAACACTATTGCTACGATACGTAGACATCTGCAAACGCTATTTCCTAGCATGGATGTGTCGCATTTACATTCTTTTGAAGTGAATACGAGATATACATGACACTTCGCAATGAATATTATATCTTATCATGAAACATAGGAATGAGGTGCTATATCGCGTTTTGAGAAGCATTAGAACTCTATTGCTACGATACGTAGACATCTGCAAACTCTATTTCCTAGCAAGGAAATTTCGCACATACATTCCTCTGAAGTGAATACGAGGTATACATAACAATACACAATGAATATTATACCTTATTACGAAACATAGAAATGAAATACGACATCTCGTTTCAAGAATCATTAGTACTCTATTGCTGTGATACGTAGACATCTCCAAACAATATTTCCTAGCAAGGAAGTGTCGCATTTACATTCTTGTGAAGTGAAATCGAGGTATACATGACACTTCGCAATGAATATTATATCTTATCATGGAACATAGAAGTGAGATGCGATATCGCGTTCTAAGAAGCATTAGAACCCTACTACTGCGATACGTAGACATCTGCAAACGCTACTTCCTAGCATGGAAGTGTCGCATTTACATTCTTTTGTAGTGAATACGAGGTATACATGACACTTCGCAATGAATATTATATCTTATCGTGAAACATAGAAGTGAAATGCGATATCGCGTTCTAAGAAGCATTAGAACTCTATTGCTACGATACGTAGACATCTGCAAAGGCTATTTCCTAGCATGGAAGTGTCGCATTTACATTCATTAGAAGTGAATACGAGATATACATGACACTTCGCAATGAATATTATAGCTTATCATGAAACATAGGAATGAGGTGCTATATCGCGTTTTAAGACGCATTAGATCTATATTGCTATTATACGTAGACATCTGCAAACTCTATTTCCTTGCAAGGAAATTTCGCACTTACATTCCACTGAAGTGAATACGAGGTATACATAACATTACACAATGAATATTATACCTTACTACGAAACATAGAAGTGAGATACGACATCCCGTTTTAAGAAGCATTAGTACTCTATTGCTACGATACGTAGACATCTGCAAAGGCTATTTCCTAGCATGGAAGGGTCGCATTTACATTCTTTTGAAGTGAGTACGAGGTATACATAACACTCCATAACGAATATTATATCTTATCATGAAACATAGCAGTGAGAAGCGATATCGCGTTTTAAGAAGCATTAGAACCCTATTGCTACGATACGTAGACATCTGCAATCGCTATTTCCTAGCATGGAAGTGTCGCATTTACATTCATTTGAAGTGAATACGAGGTATACATGACACTTCGCAATGAATATTACATCTTATCATGAAACATAGATGTGAGGTGCGATATCGCGTTCTAAGAAGCATCAGAACTCTATTGCTGCGATACGTAGACATCTGCAAACGCTATTTCCTAGCATGGAAGTGTCTTATTTACATTCTTTTGAAGTGAATACGAGGTATACATGACACTTCGCAATGAATATTATATCTTATCATGAAACATAAAAGGGAGATGCGATATCGCGTTCTAAGAAGCATTAGAACTCTATTGCTACGATACGTAGACATCTGCAAACTCTATTTCTTAGCATGGAAGGGTCGCATTTACACTCTTTTGAAGTGAGTACGATGTATACATAACACTCCATAATGAATATTATATCTTTTCATGAAACATAGCAGTGAGATGCGATATCGCGTTTTAAGAAGCATTAGAAATCTATTGACACTTCTTAATGAATATTATATCTTATCATGAAACATAGGAATGAGGTGCTATATCGCGTTTTAGGAAGCATTAGATCTCTATTGCTAATATGCGTTGATATCTGCAAACTCTATTTCCTAGCATTACACTTACATTCCACTTACATTCCACTGAAGTGAATACGAGGTATACATAACACTCCACAATGAATATTATACCTTATCACGAAACATAGAAATGAAATGCGGCATCTCGTTTTAAGACGCATTAGAACTCTATTGCTACGATGCGTAGACATCTGCAAACGATATTTCCTAGCATGGAAGTGTCATATTTACATTCTTTTGTAGTGAATACGAGGTATACATGACACTTCGCAATGAATATTATATCTTATCATGAAAGATAGAAGTGAGAAACGATATCGCGTTCTAAGAAGCATTAGAACTCTATTGCTACGATACGTAGACATCTGCAAACGCTATTTCCTAGCATGGAAGGGTCGCATTTACACTCTTTTGAAGTGAGTACGTGGTATACATAACACTCCATAATGAATATTATATCTTTTCATGAAACATAGCAGTAGGATGCGATATCGCGTTTTAAGAAGCATTAGAACTCTATTGCTACGATACGTAGACATCTGCAAACTCTATTTCCTAGCAAGGAAATTTCGCACTTACATTCCTCTGAAGTGCATACGAGGTATACATAACATTACACAATGAATATTATATCTTATTACGAAACACAGAAATGAAATACGACATCTCGTTTCAAGAATCATTAGTACTCTATTGCTGTGATACGTAGACATCTCCAAACAATATTTCCTAGCAAGGAAGTGTCGCATTTACATTCTTGCGAAGTGAAATCGAGGTATACATGACACTTCGCAATGAATATTATATCTTATCATGAAACATAGGAATGAGGTGCTATATCGCGTTTTGAGAAGCATTAGAACTCTATTGCTACGATACGTAGACATCTGCAAACGCTATTTCCTAGCATGGAAGTGTCGCATTTACATTCTTTTGAAGTGAATACGAGGTATACATGACACTTCGCAATGAATATTATATCTTATCATGAAACATAGATGTGAGATGCGATATCGCGTTTTAAGGAGCATTAGAACTCTATTGCTACGATACGTAGACATCTGCAAACGCTATTTCCTAGCATGGAAGTGTCTTATTTACGTTCTTTTGAAGTGAATACGAGGTATACATGACACTTCGCAATGAATATTATACCTTATCATGAAACATAGAAGGGAGATGCGATATCGCGTTTTAGGAAGCATTGGAACTCAATTGCTGCGATACGTAGACATCTGCAACCGCTATTTCCTATCAAGGAAGTGTCGCATTTACATTCTTATGAAGAGAAATCGCGGTATACATGACACTTCGCAGTGAATATTATATCTTATCATGAGACATAGGAATGAGGTGCTATATCGCGTTTTGAGAAGCATTAGAACTCTATTGCTAATATGCGTAGACATCTGCAAACTCTATTTCCTAGAATTACACTTACATTCCACTTACATTCCACTGAAGTGAATACGAGGTATACATAACACTCCACAATGAATATTATATCTTATCACGAAACATAGAAATGAAATGAGGCATCTCGTTTTAAGACGCATTAGATCTCTATTGCTACGATACGTAGACATCTGCAAACGATATTTCCTAGCATGGAAGTGTCATATTTACATTCTTTTGAAGTGAATACGAGGTATACATGACACTTCGCAATGAATATTATATCTTATCATGAAACATAGAAGTGAGAAACGATATCGCGTTCTAAGAAGCATTAGAACTCTATTGCTACGATACGTAGACATCTGCAAACGCTATTTCCTAGCATGGAAGGGGCGCATTTACACTCTTTTGAAGTGAGTACGAGGTATACATAACACTCCATAATGAATATTATATCTTTTCATGAAACATAGCAGTAGAATGCGATATCGCGTTTTAAGAAGCATTAGAAATCTATTGCTACGATACGTAGACATCTGCAAACTCTATTTCCTAGCAAGGAAATTTCGCACATACATTCCTCTGAAGTGAATACAAGGTATACATAACAATACACAATGAATATTATCCCTTATTACGAAACATAGAAATGAAATACGACATCTCGTTTCAAGAATCATTAGTACTCTATTGCTGTGATACGTAGACATCTCCAAACAATATTTCCTAGCAAGGAAGTGTCGCATTTACATTCTTGTGAAGTGAAATCGAGGTATACATGACACTTCGCAATGAATATTATATCTTATCATGGAACACAGAAGTGAGATGCGATATCGCGTTCTAAGAAGCATTAGAACCCTATTACTGCGATACGTAGACATCTGCAAACGCTACTTCCTAGCATGGAAGTGTCGCATTTACATTCTTTTGTAGTGAATACGAGGTATACATGACACTTCGCAATGAATATTATATCTTATCATGAAACATAGAAGTGAAATGCGATATCGCGTTCTAAGAAGCATTAGAACTCTATTGCTACGATACGTAGACATCTGCAAACGCTATTTCCTAGCATGGATGTGTCGCATTTACATTCTTTTGAAGTGAATACGAGATATACATGACACTTCGCAATGAATATTATATCTTATCATGAAACATAGGAATGAGGTGCTATATCGCGTTTTGAGAATCATTAGAACTCTATTGCTACGATACGTAGACATCTGCAAACTCTATTTCCTAGCAAGGAAATTTCGCACATACATTCCTCTGAAGTGAATACGAGGTATACATAACAATACACAATGAATATTATACCTTATTACGAAACATAGAAATGAAATACGACATCTCGTTTCAAGAATCATTAGTACTCTATTGCTGTGATACGTAGACATCTCCAAACAATATTTCCTAGCAAGGAAGTGTCGCATTTACATTCTTGTGAAGTGAAATCGAGGTATACATGACACTTCGCAATGAATATTATATCTTATCATGGAACATAGAAGTGAGATGCGATATCGCGTTCTAAGAAGCATTAGAACCCTATTACTGCGATACGTAGACATCTGCAAACGCTACTTCCTAGCATGGAAGTGTCGCATTTACATTCTTTTGTAGTGAATACGAGGTATACATGACACTTCGCAATGAATATTATATCTTATCATGAAACATAGAAGTGAAATGCGATATCGCGTTCTAAGAAGCATTAGAACTCTATTGCTACGATACGTAGACATCTGCAAAGGCTATTTCCTAGCATGGAAGGGTCGCATTTACATTCATTAGAAGTGAATACGAGATATACATGACACTTCGCAATGAATATTATAGCTTATCATGAAACATAGGAATGAGGTGCTATATCGCGTTTTAAGACGCATTAGATCTATATTGCTATTATACGTAGACATCTGCAAACTCTATTTCCTTGCAAGGAAATTTCGCACTTACATTCCACTGAAGTGAATACGAGGTATACATAACATTACACAATGAATATTATACCTTACTACGAAACATAGAAGTGAAATACGACATCCCGTTTTAAGAAGCATTAGTACTCTATTGCTACGATACGTAGACATCTGCAAAGGCTATTTCCTAGCATGGAAGGGTCGCATTTACATTCTTTTGAAGTGAGTACGAGGTATACATAACACTCCATAATGAATATTATATCTTATCATGAAACATAGCAGTGAGAAGCGATATCGCGTTTTAAGAAGCATTAGAACTCTATTGCTACGATACGTAGACATCTGCAAACGCTATTTCCTAGCATGGAAGTGTCGCATTTACATTCATTTGAAGTGAATACGAGGTATACATGACACTTCGCAATGAATATTATACCTTATCATGAAACATAGAAGAGAGATGCGATATCGCGTTTTAGGAAGCATTAGAACTCTATTGCTGCGATACGTAGACATCTGCAAACGCTATTTCCTAGCATGGAAGTGTCGCATTTACATTCCTTTGAAGTGAATACGAGATATACATGACACTTCGCAATGAATATTATAGCTTATCATGAAACGTAGGAATGAGGTGCTATATCGCGTTTTGGGAAGCATTAGAACTCTATTGCTATTATACGTAGACATCTGCAAACTCTATTTCCTAGTAAGGAAATTTCGCACTTACATTCCACTGAAGTGAATACGAGGTATACATATCATTACACAATGAATATTATATCTTATTACGAAACATAGAAGTGAAATACGACATCTCGTTTTAAGAAGCATTAGTACTCTATTGCTGTGATACGTAGACATCTGCAAACAAGATTTCCTTGCAAGGAAGTGTCGCATTTACATTCTTTTGTAGTGAATACGAGGTATACATGACACTTCGCAATGAATATTATATCTTATCATGAAACATAGAAGTGAAATGCGATATCGCGTTCTAAGAAGCATTAGTACTCTATTGCTACGATACGTAGACATCTGCAAATGCTATTTCCTAGCATGGAAGGGCCGCATTTACATTCATTAGATGTGAATACGAGATATACATGACACTTCGCAATGAATATTATAGCTTATCATGAAACATAGGAATGAGGTGCTATATCGCGTTTTGAGAAACATTAGAACTATATTGCTATTATACGTAGACATCTGCAAACTCTATTTCCTAGCAAGGAAATTTCGCACTTACATTCCACTGAAGTGAATACGAGGTATACATAACATTACACAATGAATATTATATCTTATTACGAAACATAGAAGTGAAATACGACATCTCGTTTTAAGAAGCATTAGTACTCTATTGCTGTGATACGTAGACATCTGCAAGCAATATTTCCTAGCAAGGAAGTGTCGCATTTACATTCTTTTGAAGTGAATACGAGGTATACATGACACTTCGCAATGAATATTATACCTTATCATGAAACATAGAAGAGAGATGCGATATCGCGTTTTAGGAAGCATTAGAACTCTATTGCTGCGATACGTAGACATCTGCAAACGCTATTTCCTAGCATGGAAGTGTCGCATTTACATTCCTTTGAAGTGAATACGAGATATACATGACACTTCGCAATGAATATTATATCTTATCATGAGACATAGGAATGAGGTGCTATATCGCGTTTTGAGAAGCATTAGAACTCTATTGCTAATATGCGTAGACATCTGCAAACTCTATTTCCTAGCATTACACTTACATTCCACTGGCATTCCACTGAAGTGAATACGAGGTATACATAACACTCCACAATGAATATTATATTTTATCACGAAACATAGAAATGAAATGCGGCATCTTGATTTAAGACGCACTCGAACTCTATTGCTACGATACGTAGACATCTGCAAATGCTATTTCCTAGCATGGAAGTGTCATATTTACATTCTTTTGAAGTGAATACGAGGTATACATGACACTTCGCAATGAATATTATATCTTATCATGAAACATAGATGTGAGGTGCGATATCGCGTTCTAAGAAGCATCAGAACTCTATTGCTGCGATACGTAGACATCTGCAAACGCTATTTCCTAGCATGGAAGTGTCTTATTTACATTCTTTTGAAGTGAATACGAGGTATACATGACACTTCGCAATGAATATTATATCTTATCATGAAACATAAAAGGGAGATGCGATATCGCGTTCTAAGAAGCATTAGAACTCTATTGCTACGATACGTAGACATCTGCAGACTCTATTTCTTAGCATGGAAGGGTCGCATTTACACTCTTTTGAAGTGAGTACGATGTATACATAACACTCCATAATGAATATTATATCTTTTCATGAAACATAGCAGTGAGATGCGATATCGCGTTTTAAGAAGCATTAGAAATCTATTGACACTTCTTAATGAATATTATATCTTATCATGAAACATAGGAATGAGGTGCTATATCGCGTTTTAGGAAGCATTAGATCTCTATTGCTAATATGCGTTGATATCTGCAAACTCTATTTCCTAGCATTACACTTACATTCCACTTACATTCCACTGAAGTGAATACGAGGTATACATAACACTCCACAATGAATATTATACCTTATCACGAAACATAGAAATGAAATGCGGCATCTCGTTTTAAGACGCATTAGAACTCTATTGCTACGATGCGTAGACATCTGCAAACGATATTTCCTAGCATGGAAGTGTCATATTTACATTCTTTTGTAGTGAATACGAGGTATACATGACACTTCGCAATGAATATTATATCTTATCATGAAAGATAGAAGTGAGAAACGATATCGCGTTCTAAGAAGCATTAGAACTCTATTGCTACGATACGTAGACATCTGCAAACGCTATTTCCTAGCATGGAAGGGTCGCATTTACACTCTTTTGAAGTGAGTACGTGGTATACATAACACTCCATAATGAATATTATATCTTTTCATGAAACATAGCAGTAGGATGCGATATCGCGTTTTAAGAAGCATTAGAACTCTATTGCTACGATACGTAGACATCTGCAAACTCTATTTCCTAGCAAGGAAATTTCGCACTTACATTCCTCTGAAGTGCATACGAGGTATACATAACATTACACTATGAATATTATATCTTATTACGAAACACAGAAATGAAATACGACATCTCGTTTCAAGAATCATTAGTACTCTATTGCTGTGATACGTAGACATCTCCAAACAATATTTCCTAGCGAGGAAGTGTCGCATTTACATTCTTTTGTAGTGAATACGAGGTATACATGACACTTCGCAATGAATATTATATCTTATCATGAGACATAGGAATGAGGTGCTATATCGCGTTTTGAGAAGCATTAGAACTCTATTGCTAATATGTGTAGACATCTGCAAACTCTATTTCCTAGCATTACACTTACATTCCACTGGCATTCCACTGAAGTGAATACGACGTATACATAACACTCCACAATGAATATTATATTTTATCACGAAACATAGAAATGAAATGCGGCATCTTGATTTAAGACGCACTCGAACTCTATTGCTACGATACGTAGACATCTGCAAATGCTATTTCCTAGCATGGAAGTGTCATATTTACATTCTTTTGAAGTGAATACGAGGTATACATGACACTTCGCAATGAATATTATATCTTATCATGAAACATAGATGTGAGGTGCGATATCGCGTTTTAGAAGCATCAGAACTCTATTGCTGCGATACGTAGACATCTGCAAACGCTATTTCCTAGCATGAAAGTGTCTTATTTACATTCTTTTGAAGTGAATACGAGGTATACATGACACTTCGCAATGAATATTATATCTTATCATGAAACATAAAAGGGAGATGCGATATCGCGTTCTAAGAAGCATTAGAACTCTATTGCTACGATACGTAGACATCTGCAAACTCTATTTCTTAGCATGGAAGGGTCGCATTTACACTCTTTTGAAGTGAGTACGATGTATACATAACACTCCATAATGAATATTATATCTTTTCATGAAACATAGCAGTGAGATGCGATATCGCGTTTTAAGAAGCATTAGAAATCTATTGACACTTCTTAATGAATATTATATCTTATCATGAAACATAGGAATGAGATGCTATATCGCGTTTTAGGAAGCATTAGATCTCTATTGCTAATATGCGTTGATATCTGCAAACTCTATTTCCTAGCATTACACTTACATTCCACTTACATTCCACTGAAGTGAATACGAGGTATACATAACACTCCACAATGAATATTATACCTTATCACGAAACATAGAAATGAAATGCGGCATCTCGTTTTAAGACGCATTAGAACTCTATTGCTACGATGCGTAGACATCTGCAAACGATATTTCCTAGCATGGAAGTGTCATATTTACATTCTTTTGTAGTGAATACGAGGTATACATGACACTTCGCAATGAATATTATATCTTATCATGAAAGATAGAAGTGAGAAACGATATCGCGTTCTAAGAAGCATTAGAACTCTATTGCTACGATACGTAGACATCTGCAAACGCTATTTCCTAGCATGGAAGGGTCGCATTTACACTCTTTTGAAGTGAGTACGTGGTATACATAACACTCCATAATGAATATTATATCTTTTCATGAAACATAGCAGTAGGATGCGATATCACGTTTTAAGAAGCATTAGAACTCTATTGCTACGATACGTAGACATCTGCAAACTCTATTTCCTAGCAAGGAAATTTCGCACTTACATTCCTCTGAAGTGCATACGAGGTATACATAACATTACACTATGAATATTATATCTTATTACGAAACACAGAAATGAAATACGACATCTCGTTTCAAGAATCATTAGTACTCTATTGCTGTGATACGTAGACATCTCCAAACAATATTTCCTAGCAAGGAAGTGTCGCATTTACATTCTTGCGAAGTGAAATCGAGGTATACATGACACTTCGCAATGAATATTATATCTTATCATGAGACATAGGAATGAGGTGCTATATCGCGTTTTGAGAAGCATTAGAACTCTATTGCTAATATGTGTAGACATCTGCAAACTCTATTTCCTAGCATTACACTTACATTCCACTGGCATTCCACTGAAGTGAATACGACGTATACATAACACTCCACAATGAATATTATATTTTATCACGAAACATAGAAATGAAATGCGGCATCTTGATTTAAGACGCACTCGAACTCTATTGCTACGATACGTAGACATCTGCAAATGCTATTTCCTAGCATGGAAGTGTCATATTTACATTCTTTTGAAGTGAATACGAGGTATACATGACACTTCGCAATGAATATTATATCTTATCATGAAACATAGATGTGAGGTGCGATATCGCGTTTTAGAAGCATCAGAACTCTATTGCTGCGATACGTAGACATCTGCAAACGCTATTTCCTAGCATGGAAGTGTCTTATTTACATTCTTTTGAAGTGAATACGAGGTATACATGACACTTCGCAATGAATATTATATCTTATCATGAAACATAAAAGGGAGATGCGATATCGCGTTCTAAGAAGCATTAGAACTCTATCGCTACGATACGTAGACATCTGCAAACTCTATTTCTTAGCATGGAAGGGTCGCATTTACACTCTTTTGAAGTGAGTACGATGTATACATAACACTCCATAATGAATATTATATCTTTTCATGAAACATAGCAGTGAGATGCGATATCGCGTTTTAAGAAGCATTAGAAATCTATTGACACTTCTTAATGAATATTATATCTTATCATGGAACATAGGAATGAGGTGCTATATCGCGTTTTAGGAAGCATTAGATCTCTATTGCTAATATGCGTTGATATCTGCAAACTCTATTTCCTAGCATTACACTTACATTCCACTTACATTCCACTGAAGTGAATACGAGGTATACATAACACTCCACAATGAATATTATACCTTATCACGAAACATAGAAATGAAATGCGGCATCTCGTTTTAAGACGCATTAGAACTCTATTGCTACGATGCGTAGACATCAGCAAACGATATTTCCTAGCATGGAAGTGTCATATTTACATTCTTTTGTAGTGAATACGAGGTATACATGACACTTTAGCAATGAATATTATATCTTATCATGAAAGATAGAAGTGAGAAACGATATCGCGTTCTAAGAAGCATTAGAACTCTATTGCTACGATACGTAGACATCTGCAAACGCTATTGCCTAGCATGGAAGGGTCGCATTTACACTCTTTTGAAGTGAGTACGTGGTATACATAACACTCCATAATGAATATTATATCTTTTCATGAAACATAGCAGTAGGATGCGATATCGCGTTTTAAGAAGCATTAGAACTCTATTGCTACGATACGTAGACATCTGCAAACTCTATTTCCTAGCAAGGAAATTTCGCACTTACATTCCTCTGAAGTGCATACGAGGTATACATAACATTACACAATGAATATTATATCTTATTACGAAACACAGAAATGAAATACGACATCTCGTTTCAAGAATCATTAGTACTCTATTGCTGTGATACGTAGACATCTCCAAACAATATTTCCTAGCAAGGAAGTGTCGCATTTACATTCTTGCGAAGTGAAATCGAGGTATACATGACACTTCGCAATGAATATTATATCTTATCATGAAACATAGGAATGAGGTGCTATATCGCGTTTTGAGAAGCATTAGAACTCTATTGCTACGATACGTAGACATCTGCAAACGCTATTTCCTAGCATGGAAGTGTCGCATTTACATTCTTCTGAAGTGAATACGAGGTATACATGACACTTCGCAATGAATATTATATCTTATCATGAAACATAGATGTGAGATGCGATATCGCGTTTTAAGGAGCATTAGAACTCTATTGCTACGATACGTAGACATCTGCAAACGCTATTTCCTAGCATGGAAGTGTCTTATTTACGTTCTTTTGAAGTGAATACGAGGTATACATGACACTTCGCAATGAATATTATACCTTATCATGAAACATAGAAGGGAGATGCGATATCGCGTTTTAGGAAGCATTGGAACTCTATTGCTGCGATACGTAGACATCTGCAACCGCTATTTCCTATCAAGGAAGTGTCGCATTTACATTCTTATGAAGAGAAATCGCGGTATACATGACACTTCGCAGTGAATATTATATCTTATCATGAGACATAGGAGTGAGGTGCTATATCGCGTTTTGAGAAGCACTAGAACTCTATTGCTAATATGCGTAGACATCTGCAAACTCTATTTCCTAGAATTACACTTACATTCCACTTACATTCCACTGAAGTGAATACGAGGTATACATAACACTCCACAATGAATATTATATCTTATCACGAAACATAGAAATGAAATGAGGCATCTCGTTTTAAGACGCATTAGAACTCTATTGCTACGATACGTAGACATCTGCAAACGATATTTCCTAGCATGGAAGTGTCATATTTACATTCTTTTGAAGTGAATACGAGGTATACATGACACTTCGCAATGAATATTATATCTTATCATGAAACATAGAAGTGAGAAACGATATCGCGTTCTAAGAAGCATTAGAACTCTATTGCTACGATACGTAGACATCTGCAAACGCTATTTCCTAGCATGGAAGGGGCGCATTTACACTCTTTTGAAGTGAGTACGAGGTATACATAACACTCCATAATGAATATTATATCTTTTCATGAAACATAGCAGTAGGATGCGATATCGCGTTTTAAGAAGCATTAGAAATCTATTGCTACGATACGTTGACATCTGCAAACTCTATTTCCTAGCAAGGAAATTTCGCACATACATTCCTCTGAAGTGAATACAAGGTATACATAACAATACACAATGAATATTATACCTTATTACGAAACATAGAAATGAAATACGACATCTCGTTTCAAGAATCATTAGTACTCTATTGCTGTGATACGTAGACATCTCCAAACAATATTTCCTAGCAAGGAAGTGTCGCATTTACATTCTTGTGAAGTGAAATCGAGGTATACATGACACTTCGCAATGAATATTATATCTTATCATGGAACATAGAAGTGAGATGCGATATCGCGTTCTAAGAAGCATTAGAACCCTATTACTGCGATACGTAGACATCTGCAAACGCTACTTCCTAGCATGGAAGTGTCGCATTTACATTCTTTTGTAGTGAATACGAGGTATACATGACACTTCGCAATGAATATTATATCTTATCATGAAACATAGGAATGAGGTGCTATATCGCGTTTTAAGACGCATTAGATCTATATTGCTATTATACGTAGACATCTGCAAACTCTATTTCCTTGCAAGGAAATTTCGCACTTACATTCCATTGAAGTGAATACGAGGTATACATAACATTACACAATGAATATTATACCTTACTACGAAACATAGAAGTGAAATACGACATCCCGTTTTAAGAAGCATTAGTACTCTATTGCTACGATACGTAGACATCTGCAAAGGCTATTTCCCAGCATGGAAGGGTCGCATTTACATTCTTTTGAAGTGAGTACGAGGTATACATAACACTCCATAATGAATATTATATCTTATCATGAAACATAGCAGTGAGAAGCGATATCGCGTTTTAAGAAGCATTAGAACTCTATTGCTACGATACGTAGACATCTGCAAACGCTATTTCCTAGCATGGAAGTGTCGCATTTACATTCATTTGAAGTGAATACGAGGTATACATGACACTTCGCAATGAATATTACATCTTATCATGAAACATAGGAATGAGGTGCTATATCGCGTTTTGAGAAGCATTAGAACTCTATTGCTATTATACGTAGACATCTGCAAACTCTATTTCCTAGCAAAGAAATTTCGCACTTACATTCCACTGAAGTGAATACGAGGTATACATAACATTACACAATGAATATTATATCTTATTACGAAACACAGAAGTGAAATACGACATCTCGTTCTACGAAGCATTAGAACTCTATTGCTACGATACGTAGACATCTGCAAAGGCTATTTCCTAGCATGGAAGGGTCGCATTTACATTCTTTTGAAGTGAGTACGAGGTATACATAACACTCCATAATGAATATTATATCTTATCATGAAACATAGCAGTGAGAAGCGATATCGCGTTTTAAGAAGCATTAGAACTCTATTGCTACGATACGTAGACATCTGCAAACGCTATTTCCTAGCATGGAAGTGTCGCATTTACATTCATTTGAAGTGAATACGAGGTATACATGACACTTCGCAATGAATATTATACCTTATCATGAAACATAGAAGAGAGATGCGATATCGCGTTTTAGGAAGCATTAGAACTCTATTGCTGCGATACGTAGACATCTGCAAACGCTATTTCCTAGCATGGAAGTGTCGCATTTACATTCCTTTGAAGTGAATACGAGATATACATGACACTTCGCAATGAATATTATAGCTTATCATGAAACATAGGAATGAGGTGCTATATCGCGTTTTGGGAAGCATTAGAACTCTATTGCTATTATACGTAGACATCTGCAAACTCTATTTCCTAGTAAGGAAATTTCGCACTTACATTCCACTGAAGTGAATACGAGGTATACATATCATTACACAATGAATATTGTATCTTATTACGAAACATAGAAGTGAAATACGACATCTCGTTTTAAGAAGCATTAGTACTCTATTGCTGTGATACGTAGACATCTGCAAACAAGATTTCCTTGCAAGGAAGTGTCGCATTTACATTCTTTTGTAGTGAATACGAGGTATACATGACACTTCGCAATGAATATTATATCTTATCATGAAACATAGAAGTGAAATGCGATATCGCGTTCTAAGAAGCATTAGTACTCTATTGCTACGATACGTAGACATCTGCAAATGCTATTTCCTAGCATGGAAGGGCCGCATTTACATTCATTAGATGTGAATACGAGATATACATGACACTTCGCAATGAATATTATAGCTTATCATGAAACATAGGAATGAGGTGCTATATCGCGTTTTGAGAAACATTAGAACTATATTGCTATTATACGTAGACATCTGCAAACTCTATTTCCTAGCAAGGAAATTTCGCACTTACATTCCACTGAAGTGAATACGAGGTATACATAACATTACACAATGAATATTATATCTTATTACGAAACATAGAAGTGAAATACGACATCTCGTTTTAAGAAGCATTAGTACTCTATTGCTGTGATACGTAGACATCTGCAAGCAATATTTCCTAGCAAGGAAGTGTCGCATTTACATTCTTTTGAAGTGAATACGAGGTATACATGACACTTCGCAATGAATATTATACCTTATCATGAAACATAGAAGAGAGATGCGATATCGCGTTTTAGGAAGCATTAGAACTCTATTGCTGCGATACGTAGACATCTGCAAACGCTATTTCCTAGCATGGAAGTGTCGCATTTACATTCCTTTGAAGTGAATACGAGATATACATGACACTTCGCAATGAATATTATATCTTATCATGAGACATAGGAATGAGGTGCTATATCGCGTTTTGAGAAGCATTAGAACTCTATTGCTAATATGCGTAGACATCTGCAAACTCTATTTCCTAGCATTACACTTACATTCCACTGGCATTCCACTGAAGTGAATACGAGGTATACATAACACTCCACAATGAATATTATATTTTATCACGAAACATAGAAATGAAATGCGGCATCTTGATTTAAGACGCACTCGAACTCTATTGCTACGATACGTAGACATCCGCAAATGCTATTTCCTAGCATGGAAGTGTCATATTTACATTTTTTTGAAGTGAATACGAGGTATACATGACACTTCGCAATGAATATTATATCTTATCATGAAACATAGATGTGAGGAGCGATATCGCGTTCTAAGAAGCATCAGAACTCTATTGCTGCGATACGTAGACATCTGCAAACGCTATTTCCTAGCATGGAAGTGTCTTATTTACATTCTTTTGAAGTGAATACGAGGTATACATGACACTTCGCAATGAATATTATATCTTATCATGAAACATAAAAGGGAGATGCGATATCGCGTTCTAAGAAGCATTAGAACTCTATTGCTACGATACGTAGACATCTGCAAACTCTATTTCTTAGCATGGAAGGGTCGCATTTACACTCTTTTGAAGTGAGTACGATGTATACATAACACTCCATAATGAATATTATATCTTTTCATGAAACATAGCAGTAGGATGCGATATCGCGTTTTAAGAAGCATTAGAACTCTATTGCTACGATACGTAGACATCTGCAAACTCTATTTCCTAGCAAGGAAATTTCGCACTTACATTCCTCTGAAGTGCATACGAGGTATACATAACATTACACTATGAATATTATATCTTATTACGAAACACAGAAATGAAATACGACATCTCGTTTCAAGAATCATTAGTACTCTATTGCTGTGATACGTAGACATCTCCAAACAATATTTCCTAGCAAGGAAGTGTCGCATTTACATTCTTGCGAAGTGAAATCGAGGTATACATGACACTTCGCAATGAATATTATATCTTATCATGAGACATAGGAATGAGGTGCTATATCGCGTTTTGAGAAGCATTAGAACTCTATTGCTAATATGTGTAGACATCTGCAAACTCTATTTCCTAGCATTACACTTACATTCCACTGGCATTCCACTGAAGTGAATACGACGTATACATAACACTCCACAATGAATATTATATTTTATCACGAAACATAGAAATGAAATGCGGCATCTTGTTTTAAGACGCACCCGAACTGTATTGCTACGATACGTAGATATCTGCAAATGCTATTTCCTAGCATGGAAGTGTCATATTTACATTCTTTTGAAGTGAATACGAGGTATACATGACACTTCGCTATGAATATTATATCTTATCATGAAACATAGATGTGAGATGCGATATCGCGTTCTAAGAAGCATCAGAACTCTATTGCTACGATACGTAGACATCTGCAAACGCTATTTCCTAGCATGGAAGTGTCTTATTTACATTCTTTTGAAGTGAATACGAGGTATACATGACACTTCGCAATGAATATTATATCTTATCATGAAACATAGATGTGAGATGCGATACACTATTGCTAATATGCGTAGACATCTGCAAACTCTATTTCCTAGCATGGACATGTGGCACTTACATTCCACTGAAGTGAATACGAGGTATACATAACATTACACAACGAGTATTATATCTTATTACGAAACATAGAAATGAAATACGACATCTCGTTTTAAGAAGCATTATTACTCTATTGCTGTGATACGTAGACATCTGCAAACAATATTTCCTAGCAAGGAAGTGTCGCATTTACATTCTTGTGAAGTGAAATCGAGGTATACATGACACTTCGCAATGAATATTATATCTTATCATGAAACATAGGAATGAGGTGCTATATCGCGGTTTGAGAAGCATTAGAACTCTATAGCTACGATACGTAGACACCTGCAAAGGCTATTTCCTAGCATGGAAGGGTCGCATTTACATTCTTTTGAAGTGAGTACGAGGTATACATGACACTTCGCAATGAATATTATACCTTATCAGGAAACATAGAAGAGAGATGCCATATCGCGTTTTAGGACGCATTAGAACTCTATTGCTGCGATACGTAGACATCTGCAAACGCTATTTCCTAGCATGGAAGTGTCGCATTTACATTCTTTTGAAGTGAATACGAGATACACATGACACTTCGCAATGAATATTATAGCTTATCATGAAACATAGGAATGAGGTGCTATATCGCGTTTTGAGAAGCATTAGAACTCTATTGCTATTATACGTAGACATCTGCAAACTCTATTTCCTAGCAAGGAAATTTCGCACTTACATTCCACTGAAGTGAATACGAGGTATACATAACATTACACAATGAATATTATATCTTATTACGAAACATAGAAGTGAAATACGACATCTCGTTTTAAGAAGCATTAGTACTCTATTGTTGTGATACGTAGACATCTGCAAACAATATTTCCTAGCAAGGAAGTGTCGCATTTATATTCTTTTGAAGTGAATACGAGGTATACATGACACTTCGCAATGAATATTATACCTTATCATGAAACATAGAAGAGAGGTGCGATATCGCGTTTTAGGAAGCATTAAAACTCTATTGCTGCGATACGTAGACATCTGCAAACGCTATTTCTTAGCATGGAAGTGTCGCATTTACATTCTTTTGAAGTGAATACGAGATATGCATGACACTTCGCAATGAATATTATATCTTATCATGAAACATAGGAATGAGGTGCTATATCGCGTTTTGAGAAGCATTAGAACTCCATTGCTACGATACGTAGACATCTGTAAACGCTATTTCCCAGCATGGAAGTGCCGCATTTACATTCGTTTGAACTGAATACGAGATATACATGACACTTCGCAATGAATATTATATCTTATCATGAAACATAAAAGTGTGATGCGATATCGCGTTCTAAGAAGCATTACAACTCTATTGCTACGATACGTAGACATCTGCAAAGGCTATTCCCTAGCATAGAAGGGTCGCATTTACATTCTTTTGAAGTGAATACGAGGTATACATGACACTTCGCAATGAATACTATATCTTATCATGAAACATAGCAGTGAGATGCGATATCGCGTTTTAAGAAGCATTAGAACTCTATTGCTGCGATACGTAGACATCTGCAAACGCTATTTCCTAGGACGGAAGGGTCGCATTTACATTCTTGTGAAGTGAAATCGAGGTATACATGACACTTCGCAATGAATACTATATCTTATCATGAAACATAGAGGTGAGATGCGATATAGCGTTCTAAGAAGCACTAGAACTCTATTGCTACGATACGTAGACATCTGCAAACGCTATTTTTCTAGGATGGAAGGGTCGCATTTACATTCTTTTGAAGTGAGTACGAGGTATACATAACACTCCATAATGAATATTATATCTTCTCATGAAACATAGGAATGAGGTGCTATATCGCGTTTTGAGAAGCATTAGAACTCTATTGCTACGATACGTAGACATCTGCAAACGCTATTTCCTAGCATGGAAGTGTCGCATTTACATTCGTTTGAAGTGAATACGAGATATACATGACACTTCGCAATGAATATTATATCTTATCATGAAACATAGGAATGAGATGCGATATCGCGTTTTAAGAAGCATTAGAACTCTATTGCTACGATACGTAGACATCTGCAAACGCTATTTCCTAGCATGGAAGTGTCGCATTTACATTCGTTTGAAGTGAATACGAGATATACATGACACTTCGCAATGAATATTATACCTTATCATGAAACATAGAAGAGAGATGCGATATCGCGTTTTATGAAGCATAAGAACTCTATTGCTGCGATACGTAGACATCTGCAAACTCTATTTCCTAGCATGGACATGTGGCACTTACATTCCACTGAAGTGAATACGAGGTATACATAACACTCCATAATGAATATTATATCTTCTCATGTAACATAGGAATGAGGTGCTATATCGCGTTTTGAGAAGCATTAGAACTCTATTGCTACGGTACGTAGACATCTGTAAACGCTATTTCCCAGCATGGAAGTGTCGCATTTACATTCGTTTGAAGTGAATACGAGATATACATGACACTTCGCAATGAATATTATATCTTATCATGAAACATAGGAATGAGATGCGATATCGCGTTTTAAGAAGCATTAGAACTCTATTGCTACGATACGTAGACATCTGCAAACGCTATTTCCTATCATGGAAGTGTCGCATTTACATTCGTTTGAAGTGAAAACGAGATATACATGACACTTCGCAATGAATATTATATCTTATCATGAAACATAAGAAGGAGGTGCTATATCGCGTTTTGAGAAGCATTAGAACTCTATTGCTACGATACGTAGACATCTGCAAAGGATATTCCCTAGCATGGAAGGGTCGCATTTACATTCTTTTGAAGTGAGTACGATGTATACATATCACTCCATAATGAATATTATATCTTATCATGAAACATAGCAGTGAGATGCGATATCGCGTTTTAAGAAGCATTAGTACTCTATTGCTACGATACGTAGACATCTGCAAACGCTACTTCCTAGCATGGAAGTGTCGCATTTACATTCATTTGAAGTGAATACGAGGTATACATGCCACTTCGCAATGAATATTATACCTTATCATGAAACATAGAAGGGAGATGCGATATCGCGTTTTAGGAAGCGTTGGAACTCTACTGCTGCGATACGTAGACATCTGCAAACGCTACTTCCTAGCATGGAAGTGTCGCATTTACATTCTTTTGATGTGAATACGAGATATACATGACACATCGCAATGAATATTATATCTTATCATGAAACATAGGAATGAGGTGCTATATCGCGTTTTGAGAAGCATTAGAACTCTATTGCTACGATACGTAGACATCTGCAAAGGCTATTCCCTAGCATGGAAGTGTCGCATTTACATTCTTTTGAAGTGAATACGAGGTATACATGACACTTCGCAATGAATATTATATCTTATCATGAAACATAAAAGTGAGATGCGATATCGCGTTTTGAGAAGCATTAAAACTCTATTGCTACGATACGTAGACATCTGCAAACGCTATTTCCTAGCATGGAAGTGTCGCATTTACATTCGTTTGAAGTGAATACGAGATATACATGACACTTCGCAATGAATATTATATCTTATCATGAAACATAGGAATGTGGTGCTATATCGCGTTTTGGGAAGCATTAGAACTCTATTGCTACGATACGTAGACATCTGCAAACGCTATTTCCTATCAAGGAAGTGTCGCATTTACATTCTTGTGAAGAGAAATCGCGGTATACATGACACTTCGCAATGAATATTATATCTTATCATATAACATAGAAGTGAGATGAGATATCGCGTCTTAAGAAGCATTAGAACCCTATTGCTACGATACGTGGACATCTGCAACCGCTACTTCCTAGCATGAAAGTGTCGCATTTACATTCATTTGAAGTGAATACGAGGTATACATGACACTCCACAATGAATATTATATCTTATCACGGAACATAGAAATGAAATGAGGCATCTCGTTATAAGAAGCATTAGAACTCTATTGCTACGATACGTAGACATCTGCAAACGCTATTTCCTAGCATGGAAGTGTCTTATTTACGTTCTTTTGAAAGTGAATGCGAGGTATACATGACACTTCGCAATGAATATTATATCTTATCATGAAACATAGAAGTGAGATGCGATATCGCGTTTTAAGGAGCATTAGAACTCTATTGCTACGATACGTTGACATCTGCAAACGCTATTTCCTAGTATGGAAGTGTCTTATTTACGTTCTTTTGAAAGTGAATACGAGGTATACATGACACTTCGCAATGAATATTATATCTTATCATGAAACATAGAAGTGAGATGCGATATCGCGTTCTAAGAAGCACTAGAACTCTATTGCTACGATACGTAGACATCTGCAAACGCTATTTCCCAGGATGGAAGGGTCGCATTTACATTCTTTTGAAGTGAGTACGAGGTATACATAACACTCCATAATGAATATTATATCTTCTCATGAAACATAGCAGTGAGATGCGACATCGCGTTTTAAGAAGCATTATTACTCTATTGCTACGGTACGTAGACATCTGCAAACGCTATTTCCTAGCATGGAAGTGTCATATTTACATTCATTTGAAGTGAATACGAGGTATACATGACACTTGGCAATGAATATTATACCTTATCATGAAACATAGAAGGGAGATGCGATATCGCGCTTTAGGAAGCATTGGAACTCTATTGCTGCGATACGTAGACATCTGCAAGCGCTATTTCCCAGCATGGAAGTGTCGCATTTACATTCTTTTGATGTGAATACGAGGTATACATGACACTCCACAATGAATATTATATCTTATCACGGAACATAGAAATGAAATGAGGCATCTCGTTTTAAGAAGCATTAGAACTCTATTGCTACGGTACGTAGACATCTGCAAACGCTATTTCCTAGCATGGAAGTGTCGCATTTACATTCGTTTGAAGTGAATACGAGATATACATGACACTTCGCAATGAATATTATATCTTATCATGAAACATAGGAATGAGGTGCTATATCGCGTTTTGGGAAGCATTAGAACTCTATTGCTACGATACGTAGACATCTGCAAACGCTATTTCCTATCAAGGAAGTGTCGCATTTACATTCTTGTGAAGAGAAATCGCGGTATACATGACACTTCGCAATGAATATTATATCTTATCATATAACATAGAATGTGAGATGAGATATCGCGTCTTAAGAAGCATTAGAACCCTATTGCTACGATACGTGGACATCTGCAACCGCTACTTCCTAGCATGAAAGTGTCGCATTTACATTCATTTGAAGTGAATACGAGGTATACATGACACTCCACAATGAATATTATATCTTATCACGGAACATAGAAATGAAATGAGGCATCTCGTTTTAAGAAGCATTAGAACTCTATTGCTACGGTACGTAGACATCTGCAAACGCTATTTCCTAGCATGGAAGTGTCGCATTTACATTCGTTTGAAGTGAATACGAGATATACATGACACTTCGCAATGAATATTATATATCATCATGAAACATAGAAATGTGATGCGATATCGCTTTTTAAGAAGCATTCGGACTCTATTGTTACGATACGTAGACATCTGCAAACTCTATTTCCTAGCGAGCAAGTGTCGCATTACATTCTTTTGAAGTGAATACTAGGTATACATGACACTAAACAATGAATATTATATTTCATCACGAAACATAGAAATGGGATGCGATATCGCCATTTAAAAAGGATTAGAAATATTGCTACGATACGTAGACATCTGCAAACGCTATTTAACAGCAAGGAAGCGTCGCACTTACATTGTTTTGAAGTGAATTACAAGGTATACATAACACTTCACAATGGATATTATATCTTATCATGAAACATAGAAATGAGATGCGATATCACGATATAAGAAGCATTAGATTTTGATTGCTACGATACGTAGACATCTGCAAAAGCTACTTCCTAGGAAGGAAGTGTCGCATTTACATTCTTTTCAAGTGAATACTAGGTATACATATCACTCCACAACGAATATTATATCTTATCATCGAAACATAAGAATGAGATGCGATATCGCGTTTTAAGAAGCATTAGAACTCTATTTCTTCGATGCGTAGACATATGCAAACACTTTTTCCTAGCAAGGAAGTGACGCAGTTACATTCAATTGAAGTGAATACGGGGTACATGTGACAATTCGCAATGAATATTATACCTTATCATGAAACATAGAAATGAGATGCGACATCGCGATTTAAAAAGCATCATAACTCTATTGCTACGATATGTAGACATCTGCAAACGTTATTTAATGGCAAGGAAGTGTCGCATTTACATTCTTTTGAAGTGAATACGCGTTTACATGACACTTTGCAGTGAATATTATATCTTATCATGAAACATTGAAATGAGATGCGATATCGCGTTTTAAGGAGAGTCAGTACTCTATTGCTTCGATACGTAGACATCTGCAAATGCTATTTCCTATAGAAAGGGAGTGTCGCAATTACATTAATATGAATTGTATGCGAGGTATAAGTGACACTTCGCAATGGATATTATATCTTATCATGAAACATAGAAATGAGATGCGATATCGCGTTTTAAGAAGCATTAGAACTCTATTGCTTGGATAGGTAGACATGTGCAAACGCTATTTCCTAGCGAGGAAGTGTCGCCTTTACATTAATTTGAAGTGAATACGATGTATACATGACACTTCGCAATGAATATTATATCTTTTCATGAAACATAGAAATGTAATGCGATATCGCGCTTTAAGAAGCATTAGTACTCTATTGCTTCGATACGTAGACATCTGCAAACGCTATTTCCTGGCAAGGAAGTGTCGCATTTACATTCATTTGAAGTGAATACGAGGAACAAGTGACACTTCGCAATGGATATTGTATCTTATTATGAAATATAGAAATCAGATGCGATATCGAGTTTTAAGAAGCATTGGAACTCTATTGCTACGATTCGTAGATATCTGGAGACGCTATTTCCTAGCACGGAAGTGTCGCATTTACATTCTTGTGATGTGAGTACGAGGTATACATGACACTTCGCAATGAATATTATATCTTTTCATGAAACATAGAAATGAGTTGGGATATCGCGTTATAGGAAGCATTAGAACTCTATTGCTACGATACGTAGATATCTGGAGACGCTATTTCCTAGAAAGGAAGTGTCGCATTTACATTCATTTGAAGTGTAGACGAGGAATACATAGCACCTCGCAATGAATATTATATCTTATCATGAGACATAGAGATGTGGTGCGATATCGCGTTTTAAGGAGAATTAGAACTCTATAGCTTCGATACAGAGATATCTGGGAACGTAATTTCCTAGAAAGGAAGTGTCGCATTTTGTGACGTCAGGCGTACTGCCTGCCACCCATCAACCTCCTCGCACCCCCCCAGCATCATCCCCTGGACGCATGCAACCAGCCAAACTCGCCTGCAGAACCAGCAACTGGAAGTGTTCGCGCTCGCATACCTGCACGCGCTCACTCACACCGAGATCCGCTGCCTCACTCGCACCGCCGGGTATACCTGTCTCGCTCGTACCGGGCACCAGTGTCTCACTCGCACCACCGAGTATACCTGTCTCGCCCGCACCAAGGACGAGCAGCCCTATCTCCCTCGCACCGAGGATTCCGTCCTGCAGGAAGACGTAGCCGCAGCCCATCACCTGAATGGGGTCTTTTCCAATTCCGGGAACAGGATCTGCTAGAACCTATATATTACTTCTAAGCTAGGACATACATACCATATCATGACGCATATATAAGAATTCCTAGATCTAAGTTACACTAAGTAAGATGCGTCCGTCCAGCGGCATGTGCCGCTAGCCCCACCACGAGCCGCGGGTCCCCACTCGCTGGACCGCGCCCTCTCCGCCTCGAGACGCGAGTCCCCCACTCGCGGGACCGCGATCTCCCTACCACGAGCGTCCGCGACCGTAGCGCCCCGCGAACCGAGGAGGTCAGAGACGCGTCTCCAGAGCACACACTCTGACTCGAGAACTCCTACCGAGGAGTCGAAACCTCTAGTTCTAGATCGTTAGCCACCACAATGTGGGGTTCAGGCATCGTATTTCTATTTCCATTTTAACTTAGTCTTAGACTTAGAATAATTCCAGTTCTTGTATACTTTAAACCTAGAATATATTTTATTTTTACTATTACTATATCCAAGTACAAGTTCTTTTAGCAAGTCTGCTATTTCCACATCCATTAATTTTATCAAGTGTTTATAATACTAGTTCTACTTTTAACAATACATTTAACTACGAATTCTTCCACGGGTTCTTCCATACAACTGGGGTTGATATTCATCAAATTGAAGGAGTATAGAAATCGGCTTTGTGACGTTGAGACCGCCGCTTGTCCTTCAGATCTTAGTCGAAAGTACAGAGAAACCTGGTGAATGAATCGTGCTTCCGGTTTGCGAAGAACGCGACGTACGAGTAGGAAGAATTTCATACGATCACTTGTGCGTGAATATTTGGAGGGCGTTCCGAGAGTCCTCGTATACCAGCGACCTGCCTTCGCACCAGTCCAGACGCCGCTTTCCGAAGCGACCGTCGACGCTCCCGATCCAGACACCACAACGCATCACGCCGATTCTGCCACATTCAGCATCATCGCTGAATTCCGACCGCCGTCCTCCTCTTCGCTGGCGACTGATCGAGATTTCCGTAGCAGCCAACAGAACGAAATCCGCTACGAACCCAGAGAAAGATCCTCCACGCCGTTTCTACGTACAAATCGAGAGAGAAGTCATCGAAAGGTAGGGTCATTCCCTTATTATCGCGAGAGTTTTCGCTATTGTCGCGTCAGCCGAAATTGTCGGACCCGGTCTTAACGCGTTCCCGCGGACCGAATTACCGAAAAATAGGCTCGTGTCGTAAAGCCTCCGGAGCAACGGAAAATAGTTTCACCGGACTTGATACCTCGTATTCACCTCAAAAGAATGTAAATGCGACACTTCCTTGCTAGGAAATAAGGTTTGCAGATATCTACGTATCGAAGAAATAGAGCTCTAATGCTTCTTGAAACGCCATATCGCATCTCATTTCTATGTTTCATCATAAGATATAATATTCATTGTGTAATGTTATGTATACCTCGTATTCGCTTCAATGGAATGTAAATGCGACCCTTCCATGCTAGGAAATAGCGTTTGCAGATGTCTACGTATCGTAGCAATAGAGTTATAATGCTTCTTAGAACGCGATATCGCATCTCACTTCTATGTTTCATGATAAGATATAATATTCATTGCGAAGTGTCATGTATACCTCGTATTCACTTCAAAAGGATGTAGATGCGACACTTCCTTACTAGGATATAGCGTTTCCAGCTGACTACGTGTCGAAACAATGGAGTTCTAATGATTCGTAGAACGCGATATCGCATCTCACTACAATGTTTCATGATACGATATAATATTCAATGCGAAGTGTCATGTATACCTCGTATTCACTTCAAAAGAATGTAAATGCGACACTTGCATGCTAGGAAATAGCCTTCGCAGATGTCTACGTATCGTAGCAATATAGTTCTAATGCTTCTTAAAACGCGACCTTGCATCTCACTGCTATGTTTCATGATAAGATATAATATTCATTATGGAGTGTCATGTATACCTCATATTCACTTCAAAAGAATGTAAATGCGACACTTCCTTGCTAGTAAATAACATTTGCAGATGTCTACGCACCGTAGGAATAGAGTTCTAATGCTTCTTAAAACGCGACCTTGCATCTCACTGCTATGTTTCATGATAAGATATAATATTCATTATGGAGTGTCATGTATACCTCGTATTCACTTCAAAAGAATGTAAATGAGACACTTCCATACTAGGAAATAGCGTTCTCAGATGTCTACGTATCGTAGCAATAGGGTTCTAATGCTTCTTAAAACGCAATATCGCATCTCACTGCTATGTTTCATGATAAGATATAATATTCATTATGGAGTGTCATGAATACCTCGTGTTCACTTCACAAGAATGTAAATACTCCCTTCCACGCTAGGAAATAGCCTTTGCAGATGTCTACGTATCGTAGCAATAGAGTTCTAAGGCTTCTTAGAACGCGATATCGCATCTCACTTCTATGTTTCATGATAAGATATAATATTCATTGTGAAGTGTCATGTATATCTCGTATTCACTTCAAAAGAATGTAAATGCGGCATTTCCATGCTAGGAAATAGAGTTTGCAGATGTCTACGTATCGTAGCAATAGAGTTCTAATGCTTCTTAAAACGCAATATCGCATCTCACTGCTATGTTTCATGATAAGATATAATATTCATTATGGAGTGTTATGTATACCTCGTATTCACTTCAAAAGAATGTAAATGCGACACTTCCATGCTAGGAAATAGCGTTCGCAGATGTCTACGTATCGTAGCAATAGAGTTCTAATGCTACTTAAAACGAGATGTCGCATTTCATTTCTATGTTTCGTAATAAGATATAATATTCATTGTGAAGTGTTATGTATACCTCGTATTCACTTCTAAAGAATGTAAATGCGACACTTCCTTGCTAGGAAATAACATTTGCAGATGTCTACGCATCGCAGGAATAGAGTTCTAATGCTACTTAAATCGCGATATCGCATCTCAGTTCTATGTTTCATTATAAGTTATAATATTTATTGCGAAGTGTTATGTATACCTCGTATACACTTCAAATGGATGTAAATGCCACACACCCTTGCTAGGAAATGCGTCTCGAGATGTCTACGTATGGAGGAAGTAGAGTTCTAATTCTTCTTAAAACGCGATATCGCTCCTCATTTCTATGTTCCATGATATGATGTAATATTCACTGAGAAGTATTATGTTTACCTCGTCTACACTTCAGAAGGATGTAAATGACTTATTTCCTTGCTAGGAAAATGCGTTTCCAGATATCTACGTATCGAAGCATTAGAGTTCTAGTGCTTCTAAAACGCAATATCGCATCTCATTTCTGGGTTTCAAGATAAGTTATAATATTCATTGCGAAGTATTATGTATACCTCGACTACACTTCCAAAGATACTACCCAGTAATTTGCGGCGTGTTGCGTAGTTTCCCGTAGCCCTTGTTAGTTAAACCCACGTCGAGACTATAAATAAACATGCCGTGACTTCAGTATCTCGCGACCTGAGTGTGTGTACTTGGCTAGGCGTAGTCGAGAGGAGGAGCATTTCGAAGTTTCAAGGGTTGTTCCGCCCCAGGGTTCCCGGGGTCGTGTAGTCTATCCCCTTTGCTACTTTCTGAGCAGCTGGCGCCCAAGAAAAGTTGTACGTGAGCGGATACCTTGGAACGATAGATCGCTTTAGATTAAAATACGTTTTACACCTTAAAGCATTTAGATAATTAACCCCTTCGAGCTTCCCTGACTTACTATATATAGGTTTCCGTGACAACTAATAGGAACCATCACTTTACATAGATATATAGAACACACATAGTTTTAAACGTAGAACTGAGAATTTGAGAACTTACTTTGAAACGTTAGTAGTGAGAAATTCCATCGGATTTCATAGAAATTCAGAACTTACTTGCTATGAGACATAGGTAGATAAGGGCCATCGCGTTGCTTAAAACTTTAGAACTTGCTTACTTCAACAAAGATTTCTATTGGCTTCGTCCGTTCTTTTAGAAGAATTTTTGATAAACCACATACTTTTCACGCTTCTGATATCTTTGAAAGTTCGCGAGATGTAATCGTTTAAGTTTTAAAATGATTACTTAGTGTGGATTATTATTTAGTAACTCGCTCATAAACGAGTCTGCATAGGATTTAATCCATATGTTTTTAAGCCTGGAATTTATGCAGTTATTTGTTATTCACTTATTGCTCAAACGACAAAGATTCTGACCACTTCAAAATGGTTGACTTTCATCAATTTTCTTAAAAATTGAAATACTGCCCAACTGCTTGCATTAAAGACTGTAATTAAAGCTTTCGAAACATTTTACCTCTTATAGGTGAATTCTGGAATTGAAATTGAATGTTTGACTTTTCTAGCTCCTGTTTAGACATCTTTCTATTGGAATGTTCAAGTATTTTTCATATTCGTAATTATTAAAAATGTTTTACTTGATTCTTTTATTTAATATTTAGAATTTTCTGAGAAATATTTTTTATCGTAATGAACTATATAATTGCAATTATAATTCTTTATGAAGTAATAATAACAGAAAGGTATGTATCCATTCTTGTAGTTTTGTAAAGAGTATTTAATCTTACTATCTAAAATGAAACATTGAGATCTGTTTACAATCTAATGGAATTTAATTACCTTTTGATTTAAATTCACAATGATAATCTTCCATAGTTCAACAATTTTGTGAGCTGTCCTCAGGAATCCGCAGCTCAGTACTTATAAAATGAACGACACAAAGAACAGCCTAACCAAACGTATTCGAACCGATTTTTCAATACTAATCTTATCATGTTTAACTTATGCTGCAAACTATTGAAATGCCCTTCGAAAAGTATTTATTCACAGTGAAGTAAACGGTAAGTATTACGCCTTCCACCACAGTTTACAATACGTATGTTTCATTTACTATCAAAACCGTGAGTATTATCGCCTTTCTTTACTTTTTGTAACCTTCAATGCCTTCACGTTACAGATCGTTAAACTTGCTTTAAAATGCTCTATCGTATTACGGAAGAATGGACATACCAATTCATTTTAAAAAATGAAGGTAACCTTCATATGTCCAACATAACTCCACTTACAAAAAAACTATTTTCATCAACGGATGGCCCCTTTGTACTGTGCAATTTTATATTAGCAAAAACTTCTATGAAACTTATAGTTTCGTGGATATCTGAGGTGCTAATTATTACTGCCCCACCCTGTATATTGTTATGGATGTGTCCAACAAGGCAACGATGAACAGAGTTAAATTTAATATTATGGTGTTTATTATTTTACTTAATAGTATATTTGTTTTTCTGGAATTTTGCCAAAAAACAATGTTCACGATGTCGACAGATGAATATATTTGCCTTAGAATTACAAGAGCCAACAATTTCGAAAGTAGAATATTACTTTACTTCGCTAACCGAATCATTGCAAACGTTAAGTAAAGTGCTTGCCTTTCAAAACAGTCAGATGCAAATTACGATACAACGTTTCCAAGAAATGGTACGTGCCACTGTTTTTTAATTTCCGTTTATTTAATCAAAGGAAATTTAATTGAAATATCCGCAAAATTTGAGGACAAAAAGTTATTGTAATTTTACGCAACATATATGATGGTGATAAAGGATAAGTATACGGAACTGAAAATGAAAAGTAGCGAGCAGAAAAAGAAACTGATGGAGCTACAAAGTAGATTGATACATCCGTCAAATGATGATTCTAGGTTAATAAAATCTGTTAATTAAAGAACTATTGCAAAAATCAAGTATAATCAATATTACTTCTGCTCAATGGCTATAATAGAATTGGACCGAAATGGGTACAAAACAGGCAATTATATCTATACGTTCTATTCTATGCAAAGGCAAATATTTCAAAGAGAAAAGATGTGTTACTTACAAATTACTTATGTTCCTAGATATCTCACTAATTCAGGCTTCTTGTCTTGCAGAACTTATCATTCATGTAACATGTAAAGGGGTCGAAGAATAGTAAATGATTTTTATATTTCATAGCCTCACTTGATACGTCGATTGGATCACGTAAAATATCGGACATTAATTGCATCTACATCTTCAGACCTTAAATATATAATTGCAACAACATATTTAATAGCGTTTTAATAACATTTTTCTAATTGTTTATATCTATGTCTAATAAATATATATTAATCGAATAAGTTGCTTTACCAAAGAATAAAAGTATCTGAGGCTTACAAATCGGAGCATTACATAACAAACGTGCATCACATATATAATATTACATGTAACAAAAGATGAAGACCAAAAAGATCGTACATAAGTTGAATCCACAATGCGGTCATAGAGATACAGAAACGGCACAAATTTCAAACAATAATTTAAAAAATTCAAAAAGGAGGGAGTGAGAATCAATCTCCTTGACGATGCTAAGGAACAAGTCTGCCTCATGCACTACAATATCCCAAACAGCCAGCGATTGGCACGCCAATGACAACGGATGGAACGAATTCCGTGACAGAACTGTGCTAACAAAGTGCTCCTACTCAGCTTTCGAAATGGCATACTGTTACTACTGGGGCGGCATTCGTATCACGGCACTATTAAAGCACCGAGATATAGCACACGGGCTACACGGCCGTGACAATGACACTATCAGCTCACCATAGCTACACGCGTGGTTGTGGCGTAGGCTGACATTTACTAATGGGGAAGCTGTTTCCATAAAAATTATAAGCAAATATGAAAAATGACTAAACTGTGCAATTTATTTATTTTGATTCCAAAATAGATACACCGGCACAAAACAAAGCTATAAGAACTCGATTTTATTATTTTCTATAAACTAGCTCGATAGGGCGATTTTTTCCATAAAGTCGATAATTACTTTGTCATAAAAATATATACACTTATTTTATATATATTTTCTTCAATTTATTGTTACAAATTCATGCAATTGAGGGTTACATTAAATACGATGACAGCATGTTATTTCAAAAATTACACAAGGCGAAGTTAGGGACGCAACAGCATGAATTTTTATTTTATAAGTAATATTTTTTTTATAAATAATATTTTTAGTCTATGATGGTTTGAAAGAAATGTATACGACTCGCTCAATAACTATAAATATAGGAAAACGACCATCAAAATGTCTATCAATACTCATATGCTGAACATCTACTGACATCTAACGGTTCTAATTTGTATGAAAGCACAGGTTCCCCATTGCCAAATGTGATCCTAGAACGTGCTGGTAACACGATCTGGCATTTTAGTCAACGAATCCGGTCACAGATGACTACGAATCAGTTGACACTCCTCGGAAGTGCCAATATAATGCCGGCATGGTGTCGCTACCATCTTGCCGTTTGCTATCTGGGATGCTTTTTAGTGCATTATTCGGAATTGAATTTGAACACATAGTTACTCAATCGCAAATTTGTATGTACTGTGACGTGGTGAAGTCACAAGGTTCGCTCACCCCCCCACCCTGCTTCGGTTAGACTAGCTCGCAGATCACCACCCATGCGAGAAGCGCGACACGGACCATCGCGATAGCTGTATTTGCGAGGAGCGTGAAATACACGATGGTAGAACGCCCCCCCCCCCCCCCGTTCGTTTCTCTCTCTCCGTTCTACGGATTAGACTGGCGAGCTGAGGGAAGAAGCGACCCATAAGACGACACTTCGGCGGATAATAAGACCGCAGGTTCGCGGAAGGGCTGTGCGCCGAGGTAGCGTGACGGGGTTGACGGTGGAGGAGTCGGGAAGTGAGCAAGAAGAGACCCTGAAGCCAGAAGGATACGATCCAGAGCTCTGCAACGATAAGACCGCTGCCATAGCCCATGGAGACAAACAGGATGGTTCTCGGGTGTGAGAAGGACCTCTACCCCTCGCCATTAGAACTCTATTGCTACGATACGCAGGCATCTGCAAACGCTATTTCCTAGCAAGGAATAGTCGCATTTACATTCTTTTGAAGTGAATACGAGGTATGCATGACACTTCGCAATGAACATTATATCTTATCATGTAACATAGAAGTGAGATGCGATATCGCGTTTTAAGAAGCATTAGATCCCTATTGCCTCGATGCGCAGATATCTGCAAACGCTATTTCCTAGCAAGGAAGTGTCGGATTTACATTCGTTTGGAGTGAATACGAGGTATACATGACACTTCGCTATGAATATTATATCTTATCATGAAGCATAGAAATGAGATGCGATATCGCGTTTTTAGAAGCATTAGAAATCTATTGCTACGATACGTAGTCATCCGCAAACGCTATTTCCTAGCAAGGAAGATTCGCATTTACATTCTTCTGAAGTGAATACGAGGTATACATGACACTTCGCAATGAACATTGTATCTTATCACGTAACATAGAAGTGAGATGCGATATCGCGTTTTAAGAAGCATTAGATCCCTATTGCCTCGATGCGCAGATATCTGCAAACGCTATTTCCTAGCAAGGAAGTGTCGGATTTACATTCGTTTGGAGTGAATACGAGGTATACATGACACTTCGCTATGAATATTATATCTTATCATGAAGCATAGAAATGAGATGCGATATCGCGTTTTTAGAAGCATTAGAAATCTATTGCTACGATACGTAGTCATCCGCAAACGCTATTTCCTAGCATGGAAGTGTCGCATTTACATTCTTTTGAAGTGAATTCGAGGTATACATGACACTTCGGAATGAATATTATATCTTCTCATGAAACATAGAAATGAGATGCTATGTCTCGTGTTAAGAAGTATTAGAACTCTATTGCTAATATACGTACACATCTGCAAACTCTATTTCCTAGCAAGGAAGTGTCGCATTTACTTTCTTTTGAAGTGAACACGAGGTATACATGACACTTCGCAATGGATATTATATCTTATTATGAAACATTGAAATGGAACGCGATATCGCGCTTTAAGAAGCATTAGTACTCTATTGCTACGATACGTAGATATCTGGAGAGGCTATTTCCTAGCAAGGAAGTGTCGCATTTACATTCCACAATGAATATTATATATTATAATCAAACATGGTAATGAGTGGCGATATTGCGTTTTGAGAAGCATTAGAACTCTAATGGTACGATACGTAGACATCTGCAAACGCTATTTCCTGGCAACGAAGAGTCGCGTTTACATTCTTTTGAAGTGAATACGAAATATTCATAACACTGCACAATGATTATTATATCTTATCATGAAACATAGAAATGAAATGCGATATGGCGATTTAAGAAGCATTAGAACTCGACTGCTTCGATACGTAGACATCTGCAAACGCTATTTCCTAGCAAGGAAGTGTCGCATTTACATTCTTTTGACGTGAATAAGAGGTATACATAACACTGCACTGTGAATATTATATCTTATCATGAAACATAGAAATGAGATGCGATATCGCGATATAAGAAGCATTAGAACTCTATTGCTTCGATACGTAGATATCTGCAAACACTATTTCCTAGCAAGGAACTGTCGCATTCACATCCATTTGAAGTGAATACGAGGTATACATAACACTCCACAATGAATATTATATCTTATCATGAAACATAGAAATGTGATGTAATATGGCGATTTAAGAAGCATTAGAACACTATTTCTTCGATACGTAGACATCTGCAAACGCAACTTCCTAGCAAGGAAGTGTCGCATTTACATTCTTTTGAAAGGAATACAAGGTATACATGACACTTCGCAATGAATATTATATCTTATCATGAAACATAGAAATGAGATGCGATATGGCGATTTATGAAGCATTTGCTGTCTATTACTTCGATACGTAGACATCTGCAAACGCTACTTCCTAGCAAGGAAGTGTCGCATTTACATTCTTTTGAGAGGAATACGAGGTATACGTGACACTTCGCAATGAATATTATATCTTATCATGAAACATAGAAATGAGATGCGATATGACTATTTAAGAAGCATTAGAAATCTATTGCTTCGATACGTAGACATCTGCAAACGCTATTTCCTAGCAAGGAAGTGTCGCATTTACATACATTTTAAGTGTATGCGAGGTATACAAGACCCATCGCAATGAATATTATATATTGTCATGAAACATAGAAATGAGATGCGATATCGCGATTTAAGAAGCATTAGAACACTATTGGTTCGATACGTAGACATCTGCAAACGCTACTTCCTAACAAGGGAGTGTCGCATTTACATTCTCTTGAAAGGAATACGAGGTATACATGACACTTCACAATGAATATTATATCTTATCAAGAAACATAGAATTGAGATGCGATATGACGATTTAAGAAGCATTAGAACACTATTGCTTCGACACGTAGACATCTGCAAACACTATTTCCTAGCAAGGAACTGTCGCATTCACATTCGTTTGAATTGTATGCGAGGTATACATGAAACTTCGCAATGAATATTATATATTATCATGAAACATAGATATGAGATGCGATATCGCGAACTAGCAAGCTTTAGAAATCTATTGCTTCGATACGTAGACATCTGCAAACGCTATTTCCTAGCAAGGAAGTGTCGCATTTACACTCATTTTAAGTGTATGCGAGGTATACATTACCCTTCGCAATGAACATTATATATCGTCATGAAACATAGAAATGAGATGCGATATCGCGATTTAAGAATCATTAGAACACTATTGCCTCGATACGTAGGCATCTGCAAACGCTACTTCCTAGCAAGGACGTGTCGCATTTACATTCTTTTGAAACGAATACGAGGTATACATAAAACTCCACAATGAATATTATATCTTATCATGAAACATAGAAATGAGATGCGATATCGCGAATTAGAAGGTTTTAGAACTCTATTGCTTCGATACGTAGACATCTGCAAACGCTATTTCCAAGCAAGGAAGTGTCGCATTTACATTCTTTTGAAGTGAATACGAGGTAGTCATAACACTGCGCAATGAATATTATATCTTATCATGAAACATAGAAATGAGATGCGATGTCGCGATATAAGAAGCATTAGAACTCTATTGCTTCGAAACGTAGATATCTGAAAACGCTATTTCCTAGCAAGGAAGTGTCGCATTTACATCCATTTGAAGTATAGACGAGATATACATAACACTGCACAATGAATATTATATCTTATCACGAAACATAGAGTTGAGATGCGATATCGCGATTTAATGAGCATTAGAAATCTATTGCTTCGATACGTAGACATCTGCGAACGCTACTTCCTAGCAAGGAAGTGTCGCATTTACATTCTTTTGAAGTGAATTCGAGGTATACATAACACTCCACAATGAATATTATATCTTATCAGGAAACGTAGATATGAGATGCGATATCGCGATATATGAAGCATTAGATGTCTATTGCTTCGATACGTAAACATCTGCAAACGCTATTTCCTAGCAAATCAGTGTCGCATTTACATTCTCCTGAAAGGAATACGAGGTATACATGACACTTCACAATGAATATTATATCTTATCATGAAACATAGAATTGAGATGCGATATGACGATTTAAGAAGCATTAGAACACTATTGCTTCGACACGTTGACATCTGCAAACACTATTTCCTAGCAAGGAGCTGTCGCATTCACATTCGTTTGAATTGTATGCGAGGTATACATGAAACTTCGCAATGAATATTATATATTATCATGAAACATAGATATGAGATGCGATATCGCGAACTAGCAAGCTTTAGAACTCTATTGCTTCGATACGTAGACATTTGCAAACGCTATTACCTAGCAAAGAAGTGTCGCATTTACATTCTTTAGATGTGTATACGAGGAATGCATGACACTTCGCAATGAATATTATATCTTATCATGAAACATAGAGATGAGATGCGATATCGCGATTTAATGAGCATTAGAAATCTATTGCTTCGATACGTAGACATCTGCAAACGCTATTTCCTAGCAAGGAAGTGTCGCATTTATATACATTTTAAGTGTATGCGAGGTATACATGAACCATCGCAATGAATATTATATATTGTCATGAAACATAGAAATGAGATGCGATATCGCGAATTATGAAGCATTAGAACACTATTGGTTCGATACGTAGACATCTGCAAACGCTACTTCCTAACAAGGGAGTGTCGCATTTACATTCTCTTGAAAGGAATGCGAGGTATACATGACACTTCACAATGAATATTATATCTTATCATGAAACATAGCATTGAGATGCGATATGACGATTTAAGAAGCATTAGAACACTATTGCTTCGACACGTAGACATCTGCAAACACTATTTCCTAGCAAGGAGCTGTCGCATTCACATTCGTTTGAATTGTATGCGAGGTATACATGAAACTTCGCAATGAATATTATATATTATCATGAAATATAGATACGAGATGCGATATCGCGAACTAGCAAGCTTTAGAAATCTATTGCTTCGATACGTAGACATCTGCAAACGCTTCTTCCTAGCAAGGACGTGTCGCATTTACATTCTTTTGAAACGAATACGAGGAATACATAAGACTCCACAATGAATATTATATCTTATCATGAAACATAGAAATGAGATGCGATATCGCCAATTAGAAGGTTTTAGAACTCTATTGCTTAGATACGTAGACATCTGCAAACGCTATTTCCAAGCAAGGAAGTGTCGCATTTACATTCTTTTGAAGTGAATATGAGGTAGTCATAACACTGCGCAAAGAATATTATATCTTATCATGAAACATAGAAATGAGATGCGATATCGCGATATAAGAAGCATTAGAACTCTATTGCTTCGATACGTGGATATCTGCAAACACTATTTCCTAGCAAGGAACTGTCGCATTCACATCCATTTGAAGTGTATGCGAGGTATACATGACACTTCGCAATGAATATTATATATTATCATGAAACATATATATGAGATGAGATTTCGCAAATTAGCAAGCTTTAGAAATCTATTGCTTCGTTACGGAGACATCTGCAAACGCTGTTTCCTAGCAAGGAAGTGTCTCATTTACATTCATTTGAAGGGTATGCGAAGTATACATGACACTTCGCAGTGAATATTATATATTGTCATGAAACTTAGAAATGAGAAGCGATATGGCGATTTAAGAAGCATTAGATCCCTATTGCTTCGATACGTAGACATCTGCAAACGCTACTTCCTAGCAAGGAAGTGTCGCATTTACATTCTTTTGAAGTGAATACGAGGTATACATAACACTCCACAATGAATATTATATCTTATCATGAAACATAGAAATGTGATGTAATATGGCGATTTAAGAAGCATTAGAACACTATTTCTTCGATACGTAGACATCTGCAAACGCTACTTCCTAGCAAGGAAGTGTCGCATTTACATTCTTTTGAAAGGAATACGAGGTATACGTGACACTTCGCAATGAATATTATATCTTATCATGAAACATTGAAATGAGATGCGATATGACGATTTAAGAAGCATTAGAAATTTATTGCTTCTATACGTAGACATCTGCAAACGCTACTTCCTAGCAAGAAAGTGTCGCAGTTACATTCTTTTGAAACGAATACGAGGTATACATAACATTCCACAATGAATATTATATCTTATCATGAAACGTAGAAATGAGATGCGATATCGCGTTTTGAGAAGCATTAGAACTCTAATGCCACGATACGTAGGCATCTGCAAACGCTATTTCCTAGCAAGGAAATTTCGCACTTACATTCCACTGAAGTGAATACGAGGTATACATAACATTACACAATGAATATTATATCTTATTACGAAACATAGAAATGAAATACGACATCTCGTTTTAAGAATCATTAGTACTCTATTGCTGTGATACGTAGACATCTGCAAACAATATTTCCCAGCAAGGAAGTTTCGCATTTACATTCTTGTGAAGTGAAATCGAGGTATACATGACACTTTGCAATGAATATTATATCTTATCATGAAACATAGAAGTGAGATGCGATATCGCGATCTAAGAGGCATTAGAACCCTATTGCTACGATACGTAGACATCTGCAAACGCTATTTCCTAGCATGGACATGTCGCACTTACATTCCACTGAAGTGAATACGAGGTATACATAACATTACACAATGAATATTGTATCTTATTACGAAACATAGAAATGAAATACGACATCTCGTTTTAAAAAGCATTAGTATTCTATTGCTGTGATACGTAGACATCTGCAAACGCTATTTCCTAGCAAGGAAGTGTCGCATTTACATACATTTTGAGTGTATGCGAGGTATACATGACCCATTGCAATGAATATTATATATTGTCATGAAACATAGAAATGAGATGCGATATCGCGATTTAAGAAGCATTAGAACTCTATTGCTTCGGTAGGTAGACATCTGCAAACGCTATTTCCTAGCAAGGAAGTGTCGCATTTACATCCATTTGAAGTATAGACGAGATAAACATAACACTGCACAATGAATATTATATCTTATCATGAAACATTGAAATGAGATGCGATATGGCGATTTAAGAAGCACTAGAACTCTACTGCTTCGATACGTAGACATCTGCAAACGCCATTTACTAGCAAGGAAGTGTCGCATTTACATTCTTTTGAAGTGAATACGAGGTATACATAACACTCCACAATGAATATTATATCTTATCATGAAACATAGAAATGTGATGTAATATGGCGATTTAAGAAGCATTACAACACTATTTCTTCGATACGTAGACATCTGCAAACGCAACTTCCTAGCAAGGAAGTGTCGCATTTACATTCTTTTGAAAGGAATACAAGGTATACATGACACTTCGCAATGAATATTATATCTTATCATGAAACATAGAAATGAGATGCGATACGGCGATTTATGAAGCATTCGATGTCTATTACTTCGATACGTAGACATCTGCAAACGCTACTTCCTAGCAAGGAAGTGTCGCATTTACATTCTTTTGAGAGGAATACGAGGTATACGTGACACTTCGCAATGAATATTATATCTTATCACGAAACATAGAAATGAGATGCGATATCACGATTTAAGAAGCATTAGAAATCTATTGCTTGGATACGTAGACATCTGCAAACGCTAATTCCTAGCAAGAAAGTGTCGCATTTACATTCTTTTGAAACGAATACGAGGTATACATAACATTCCACAATGAATATTATATCTTATCATGAAACATAGAAATGAGATGCGATATCGCGTTTTGAGAAGCATTAGAACTTTAATGCCACGATACGTAGACATCTGCAAACGCTATTTCCTAGCAAGGAAGTGACGCATTTACATCCATTTGAAGTATAGACGAGATATACATAACACTGCACAATGAGTATTATACCTTATCCTGAAACATAGAAATGATATGCGATATGGCTATTTAAGAAGCATTAGAACTCTATTGCTTCGATACGCAGATATCTGAAAACGCTATTTCCTAGCAAGGAAGTGTCGCATTTACATCCATTTGAAGTATGGACGAGATATACATAACACTGCACAATGAATATTATATCTTATCATGAAACATCGAAATGAGATGCGAAATGGCGATATAAGAAGCACTACAACTCTACTGCTTCGATACGTAGACATCTGCAAACGCCATTTACTAGCAAGGAAGTGTCGCATTTACATTCTTTTGAAGTGAATACGAGGTATACATAACACTCCACAATGAATATTATATCTTATCATGAAACATAGAGATGAGATGCGATATCGCGATTTAAGAAGCATTAGAAATCTATTGCTTCGATACGTAGACATCTGCAAATGCTATTTCCTAGCAAGGAAGTGTCGCATTTACATACATTTTAAGTGTATGCGAGGTATACATGACCCATCGCAATGAATATTATATATTGTCATGAAACATAGAAATAAGATGCGATATCGCGATTTAAGAAGCATTAGAACACTATTGGTTCAATACGTAGACATCTGCAAACGCTACTTCCTAACAAGGGAGTGTCGTATTTTCATTCTCTTGAAAGGAATACGAGGTATACATGACACCTCACCATGAATATTATATCTTATCATGAAACACAGAATTGAGATGCGATATGACGGTTTAAGAAGCATTAGAACACTATTGCTTCGACACGTAGACATCTGCAAACACTATTTCCTCGCAAGGAACTGTCGCATTCACATTCGTTTGAATTGTATGCGAGGCATACATGAAACTTCGCAATGAATATTATATATTATCATGAGACATAGATATGAGATGCGATATCGCGAACTAGCAAGCTTTAGAAATCTATTGCTTCGATACGTAGACATCTGCAAACTCTATTTCCTAGCAAGGAAGTGTCGCATTTACATTCATTTTAAGTGTATGCGAGGTATACATGACCCTTCGCAATGAATATTATATATCGTCATGAAACATAGAAATGAGATGCGATATCGCGATTTAAGAATCATTAGAACACTATTGCCTCGATACGTAGGCATCTGCAAACGCTACTTCCTAGCAAGGACGTGTCGCATTTACATTCATTTGAAACGAATACGAGGTATACATAAGACTCCACAATGAATATTATATCTTATCAAGAAACATAGGAGTGAGATGCGATATGGCATTTTAAGAATCATTAGAACTCTGTTGTTTCGACACGTAGTCATCTGGAAACGCTATTTCCTAGCAAGGAAGTGTCGCATTTACATTCTTTTGAAGTGACTACGATGTATACATAACACTCCATAATGAATATTATATCTTAACATGAAACATAGCAGTGAGATGCGATATCGCGTTTTAAGAAGCATTAGAACTCTATTGCTACGATACGTAGACATCTGCAAACGCTATTTCCTAGCATGGAAGTGTCGCATCTACATTCTTTTGAAGTGAATACGAGGTATACATGACAATTCGCAATGAATATTATACCTTATCATGAAACATAGAAGAGAGATGCGATATCGCGTTTTAGGAAGCATTAGAACTCTACTGCTACGATACGTAGACATCTGCAAAGGCTATTTCCTAGCATGGAAGGGTCGCATTTACATTCTTTTGAAGTGAGTACGAGGTATACATGACACTTCGCAATGAATATTATATCTGAACATGAAACATAGAAGTGAGATGCAACATCTCGTTTTAAGAAGCATTAGAACTCTATTGCTAGGATACGTAGACATCTGCAAACGCTATTTCCTAGCATGTATGTGTCGCATTTACATTCTTTTGATGTGAGTACGAGGTATACATGACACTTCGCAATGAATATTATATCTTATCATGAAACATAGAAATAAGATGCGTCATCTCGTTTTAAGAAGCATTAGAACACTATTGTTACGACACGTAGACATCTGCAAATGCTATTTCCTAGCATGGAAGCGTCGCATTTACATTCTTGTCATGTGAATACGAAGTATACATGACACTTCGCAATGAATATTATATCTTATCATGAAACATAGATGTGAGATGCGATATCGCGTTCTAAGAAGCATTAGAACTCTATTGCTGCGATACGTAGACATCTGCAAATGCTATTTCCTAGCAAGGAAGTGTCGCACTTACATCCTTTTGAAGTGAATACGAAGTATACATAACACTTCGCACTGAATATTATATCTTATCATGAAACATAGAAGTGAGATGCGATATTGCGTTCTAAGAAGCATTAGAAATCTATTGCTACGATACGTAGACATCTGCAAACGCTATTTCCTAGCATGTAAGTGTCGCATCTACATTCTTTTGATGTGAATACCAGGTATACATGACACTTCGCAATGAATATTATATCTTATCATGAAACATAGAAATGCGATGCGACATCTCGTTTTAAGATGTATTAGAACTCTATTATTTCCATACGTAGTCGTCTGGAAACGCAATTTCCTAGCAAGGAAGTGTCGCACTTACATCCTTTTGAAGTGAATACGAAGTATACATAACACTTCGCACTGAATGTTATATCTTATCATGAAACATAGGAGTGAGATGCGATATGGCATTTTAAGAATCATTAGAACTTTATTGTTTCGACACGTAGTCATCTGGAAACGCTATTTCCTAGCAAGGAAGTGTCGCATTTACATTCTTTTGAAGTGACTACGGGGTATACATAACACTCCATAATGAATATTATATCTTAACATGAAACATAGCAGTGAGATGCGATATCGCGTTTTAAGAAGCATTAGAACTCTATTGCTACGATACGTAGACATCTGCAAAGGCTATTTCCTAGCATGGAAGGGTCGCATTTACATTCTTTTGAAGTGAGTACGAGGTATACATGACACTTCGCAATGAATATTATATCTGAACATGAAACATACAGGTGAGATGCAACATCTCGTTTTAAGAAGCATTAGAACTCTATTGCTACGATACTTAGGCATCTGCAAACGCTATTTCCTAGCATGGAAGTGTCGCATTTACATTCTTTTGAAGATAATACGAGGTATACATAACATTCCGCAATGAATATTATATCTTATTACGAAACATAGAAATGAAATACGACTTCTCGTTTTAAGAAGCATTATAACTCTATTGCTACGATACGTAGACATCTGCAAACAATATTTCCTAGCAAGGAAGTGTCGCATTTACATTCTTTTGAAGTGAAAACGAGGTATACATAACATTCCGCAATGAATATTATATCTTATTACGAAACATAGAAATGAGATGCGACATCTCGTATTAAGAAGCATTAGAACTCTATTGCTACGATACGTAGACGTCTGCAAACGCTATTTCCTAGCATGGAAGTGTCGCATTTACATTCTTCTGATGTGAATACGAGATATACATGACACTTCGCAATGAATATTATATCTTATCATGAAACATAGAAATGGGATGCGATATCGCTATTTAAGAAACATTAGAACTCTATTGCTTCGATACGTAGACATCTGGGAACGCTATTTCCTTGAAAGGAAGTGGCGCATTTACATTCTTTTGAAGTGAATACGAGGTATACATGACACTTCGCAATGAATATTATATCTCATAATGAAACATAGAAATGGGATGCGACATCGCTATTTAAGAATCATTAGAACTCTATTGCTTCGATACGTAGACATCTGGGAACGCTATTTCCTTGAAAGGAAGTGGCGCATTTACATTCATTTGAAGTGAATACGAGGTATACATAACACTCTACCATGTATATTATATCTTATCACGAAACATAGAAATGAAATGTGACATCTCGTTTTAAGAAGCATTAGAACTCTCTTGCTACAATACGTGGACATCTGCAAACGCTATTTCCTAGCATGTAAGTGTCGCATTTACGTTCTTTTGAAGTGAATACGAGGTATACATGACACATCGCAATGATTATTATATCTTACCACGAAACATAGATATGAAATGCGACATCTCGTTTTAAGAAGCATTAGAACTCTATTGCTGCGATACGTATACATCTGCAAACGGTATTTCCTAGCATGTAAGTGTCGCATTTACATTCCTTTGAAGTTAATACGGGGTATACATGACTCTTCGCAATGAATATTATATCTTATCTCGAAACATAGATGTGAGATGCGATATCGCGATTTAAGAAGCACTAGAACTCTATTGCTACGATGCGTAGACATCTGCAAATGTTATTTCCTAGCAAGGAAGTGTCGCATTTACATTCTTTTGACGTGAATACGAGGTAAACATAACATTCCACAATGAAAATTACACCTTATTACGAAATATAGAAATGAAATGCGACTTCTCATTTTAAGAAGCATTAGAACTCTATTGCTACGATACGTAGACATCTGCAAACCCTATTTCCTAGCGTGGAAGTGTCGCATCTACATTCTTTTGTAGTGAATACGAGGTATACATGACACTTCGCAATGAATATTATATCTTATCATGAAACATAGAAATGGGATGCGATATCGCTATTTAAGAAACATTAGAACTCTATTGCTTCGATACGTAGACATCTGGGAACGCTATTTCCTTGAAAGGAAGTGGCGCATTTACATTCTTTTGAAGTGAATACGAGGTATACATGACACTTCGCAATGAATATTATATCTTATCATGAAACATAGGAGTGAGATGCGATATGGCATTTTAAGAATCATTAGAACTCTATTGTTTCGACACGTAGTCATCTGGAAACGCTATTTCCTAGCAAGGAAGTGTCGCATTTACATTCTTTTGAAGTGACTACGGGGTATACATAACACTCCATAATGAATATTATATCTTAACATGAAACATAGAAGTGAGATGCGATATCGCGTTTTAAGAAGCATTAGAACTCTATTGCTACGATACGTAGATATCTGCAAACGCTATTTCCTAGCATGTAAGTGTCGCATTTACATTCTTTTGAAGTGAATACGAGGTATACATGACACATCGCAATGATTATTATATCTTAACATGAAACATAGGTGTGAGATACGATATCGCGTTTTAAGAAGCATTAGATCTCTCTTGCTACGATACGTAGACATCTGCAAACGCTATTTCCTAGCATGGAAGTGTCGCATTTACATTCATTTGAATTTATTACGCGGTATACATAACACTCTACAATGAATATTATATCTTACCACGAAACATAGATATGAAATGCGACATCTCGTTTTAAGAAGCATTAGAAATCTATTGCTGCGATACGTATACATCTGCAAACGGTATTTCCTAGCATGTAAGTGTCGCATTTACATTCCTTTGAAGTTAATACGAGGTATACATGACTCTTTGCAATGAATATTATATCTTATCTCGAAACATAGATGTGAGATGCGATATCGCGATTTAAGAAGCACTAGAACTCTATTGCTACGATGCGTAGACATCTGCAAATGTTATTTCCTAGCAAGGAAGTGTCGCATTTACATTCTTCTGACGTGAATACGAGGTAAACATAACATTCCACAATGAAAATTACACCTTATTACGAAATATAGAAATGAAATGCGGCTTCTCATTTTAAGAAGCATTAGAACTCTATTGCTACGATACGTAGACATCTGCAAACCCTATTTCCTAGCATGGAAGTGCCGCATTTACATTCTTTAGAAGTGAATACGAGGTATACATAACATTCCGCAATGAATATTATATCTTATTACGAAACATAGAAATGAGATGCGACATCTCGTATTAAGAAGCATTAGAACTCTATTGCTACGATACGTAGACATCTGCAAACGCTGTTTCCTAGCATGTAAGTGTCGCATTTACATTCTTTTGAAGTGAATACGAGATATACATGACACTTTGCAATGGATACTATATCTTATCATGATACATAGGAATGAGGTGCTATATCGCGTTTTGAGAAGCATTAGAACTCTACTGCTAATATACGTAGACATCTGCAAACAATATTTCCTAGCAAGGAAATGTCGCACTTTGATGTCTCTGAAGTGTATACGAGGTATACATAACGTTACACAATGAATATTATATCTTTTTACGAAACATAGGAATGAAATACGACATCTCGTTTTAAGAAGCATTAGTACTCTATTGCTAATATACGTAGACATCTGCAAACAATATTTCCTAGCAAGGAAATGTCGCAATTACATTCCATTGAAGTGAATACGAGGTATACATAACATTACACAATGAATATTATATCTTATTACGAAACATAGAAATGAAATACGATATCTCGTTTTAAGAATCATTAGTACTCTATTGCTGTGATACGTAGATATCTGCAAACAATATTTCCTAGCATGTGAGTGTCGCATTTACATTCTTTTGAAGTGAATACGAGTTATACATGACACTTCGCAATGAATATTATATCTTATCATGAAACATAGAAGTGAGATGCGATATCGCGTTTTAAGAAGCATTAGAACTCTATTGCTACGATAAGTAGACATCTGCAAACAATATTTCCTAGCAAGGAAGTGTAGCATTTACATTCTTTTCAAGTGAATACGAGGTATACATAACACTCCACAATGAATATTATATCTTTTCACGAAACATAGAAATGAAATGCGACATCTTGTTTTAAGAAGCATTAGAACTTTATTGCTACGATACGTAGACATCTGCAAACGCTATTTCCTAGCATGGAAGTGTCGCATTTACATTCATTTGAAGTGAATACGAGGTATACATAACACTTCGCAATGAATATTATATCTTATCATGAAACATAGAAATGGGATGCGATATCGCTATTTAAGAAACATTAGAACTCTATTGCTTCGATACGTAGACATCTGGGAACGCTATTTCCTTGAAAGGAAGTGGCGCATTTACATTCATTTGAAGTGAATACGAGGTATACATAACACTCTACCATGTATATTATATCTTATCACGAAACATAGAAATGAAATGTGACATCTCGTTTTAAGAAGCATTAGAACTCTATTGCTACGATACGTGGACATCTGCAAACGCTATTTCCTAGCATGTAAGTGTCGCATTTACATTCTTTTGAAGTGAATACGAGGTATACATGACACATCGCAATGATTATTATATCTTATCATGAAACATAGGTGTGAGATACGATATCGCGTTTTAAGAAGCATTAGATCTCTCTTGCTACGATACGTAGACATCTGCAAACGCTATTTCCTAGCATGGAAGTGTCGCATTTACATTCTTTTGAATTTATTACGCGGTATACATAACACTCTACAATGAATATTATATCTTACCACGAAACATAGATATGAAATGCGACATCTCGTTTTAAGAAGCATTAGAACTCTATTGCTGCGATACGTATACATCTGCAAACGGTATTTCCTAGCATGTAAGTGTCGCATTTACATTCCTTTGAAGTTAATACGAGGTATACATGACTCTTCGCAATGAATATTATATCTTATCTCGAAACATAGATGTGAGATGCGATATCGCGTTTTAAGAAGCATTAGAACTCTATTGCTACGATACGTAGACATCTGCAAACGCTATTTCCTAGCATGGAAGTGTCGCATTTACATTCGTTTGAAGTGAATACGAGGTATATATGACACATCGCAATGAATATTATATCTTATCATGAAACATAGGAGTGAGATGCGATATGGCATTTTAAGAATCATTAGAACTCTATTGTTCCGACACGTAGTCATCTGGAAACGCTATTTCCTAGCAAGGAAGTGTCGCATTTACATTCTTTTGAAGTGACTACGGGGTATACATAACACTCCATAATGAATATTATATCTTAACATGAAACATAGCAGTGAGATGCGATATCGCGTTTTTAGAAGCATTAGAACTCTATTGCTACGATACGTAGACATCTGCAAACGCTATTTCCTAGCATGGAAGTGTCGCATCTACATTCTTTTGAAGTGAATACGAGGTATACATGACAATTCGCAATGAATATTATACCTTATCATGAAACATAGGAGAGAGATGCGATATCGCGTTTTAGGAAGCATTAGAACTCTACTGCTACGATACGTAGACATCTGCAAAGGCTATTTCCTAGCATGGAAGGGTCGCATTTACATTCTTTTGAAGTGAGTACGAGGTATACATGACACTTCGCAATGAATATTATATCTGAACATGAAACATAGAAGTGAGATGCAACATCTCGTTTTAAGAAGCATTAGAACTCTATTGCTACGATACATAGGCATCTGCAAACGCTATTTCCTAGCATGGAAGTGTCGCATTTACATTCTTTTGAAGATAATACGAGGTATACATAACATTCCGCAATGAATATTATATCTTATTACGAAACATAGAAATGAAATACGACTTCTCGTTTTAAGAAGCATTATAACTCTATTGCTACGATACGTAGACATCTGCAAACAATATTTCCTAGCAAGGAAGTGTCGCATTTACATTCTTTTGAAGTGAAAACGAGGTATACATAACATTCCGCAATGAATATTATATCTTATTACGAAACATAGAAATGAGATGCGACATCTCGTATTAAGAAGCATTAGAACTCTATTGCTACGATACGTAGACATCTGCAAACGCTATTTCCTAGCATGGAAGTGTCGCATTTACATTCTTCTGATGTGAATACGAGATATACGTGACACTTCGCAATGAATATTATATCTTATCATGAAACATAGAAATGGGATGCGATATCGCTATTTAAGAAACATTAGAACTCTATTGCTTCGATACGTAGACATCTGGGAACGCTATTTCCTTGAAAGGAAGTGGCGCATTTACATTCTTTTGAAGTGAATACGAGGTATACATGACACTTCGCAATGAATATTATATCTTATCATGAAACATAGGAGCGAGATGCGATATGGCATTTTAAGAATCATTAGAACTCTATTGTTTCGACACGTAGTCATCTGGAAACGCTATTTCCTAGCAAGGAAGTGTCGCATTTACATTCTTTTGAAGTGACTACGGGGTATACATAACACTCCATAATGAATATTATATCTTAACATGAAACATAGAAGTGAGATGCGATATCGCGTTTTAAGAAGCATTAGAACTCTATTGCTACGATACGTAGACATCTGCAAACGCTATTTCCTAGCATGTAAGTGTCGCATTTACATTCTTTTGAAGTGAATACGAGGTATACATGACACATCGCAATGATTATTATATCTTATCATGAAACATAGGTGTGAGATACGATATCGCGTTTTAAGAAGCATTAGATCTCTCTTGCTACGATACGTAGACATCTGCAAACGCTATTTCCTAGCATGGAAGTGTCGCATTTACATTCTTTTGAATTTATTACGCGGTATACATAACACTCTACAATGAATATTATATCTTACCACGAAACATAGATAGGAAATGCGACATCTCGTTTTAAGAAGCATTAGAAATCTATTGCTGCGATACGTATACATCTGCAAACGGTATTTCCTAGCATGTAAGTGTCGCATTTACATTCCTTTGAAGTTAATACGAGGTATACATGACTCTTCGCAATGAATATTATATCTTATCTCGAAACATAGATGTGAGATGCGATATCGCGATTTAAGAAGCACTAGAACTCTATTGCTACGGTGGGTAGACATCTGCAAATGTTATTTCCTAGCAAGGAAGTGTCGCATTTACATTCTTTTGACGTGAATACGAGGTAAACATAACATTCCACAATGAAAATTACACCTTATTACGAAATATAGAAATGAAATGCGGCTTCTCATTTTAAGAAGGATTAGAACTCTATTGCTACGATACGTAGACATCTGCAAACCCTATTTCCTAGCATGGAAGTGCCGCATTTACATTCTTTAGAAGTGAATACGAGGTATACATAACATTCCGCAATGAATATTATATCTTATTACGAAACATAGAAATGAGATGCGACATCTCGTATTAAGAAGCATTAGAACTCTATTGCTACGATGCGTAGACATCTGCAAACGCTGTTTCCTAGCATGTAAGTGTCGCATTTACATTCTTTTGAAGTGAATACGAGATATACATGACACTTCGCAATGGATACTATATCTTATCATGATACATAGGAATGAGGTGCTATATCGCGTTTTGAGAAGCATTAGAACTCTACTGCTAATATACGTAGACATCTGCAAACAATACTTCCTAGCAAGGAAATGTCGCACTTTGATGCCATTGAAGTGTATACGAGGTATACATAACATTACACAATGAATATTATATCTTATTACGAAACATAGGAATGAAATACGACATCTCGTTTTAAGAAGCATTAGTACTCTATTGCTAATATACGTAGACATCTGCAAACAATATTTCCTAGCAAGGAAATGTCGCAATTACATTCCATTGAAGTGAATACGAGGTATACATAACATTACACAATGAATATTATATCTTATTACGAAACATAGAAATGAAATACGATATCTCGTTTTAAGAAGCATTAGTACTCTATTGCTGTGATACGTAGATATCTGCAAACAATATTTCCTAGCATGTGAGTGTCGCATTTACATTCTTTTGAAGTGAATACGAGTAATACATGACACTTCGCAATGAATATTATATCTTATCATGAAACATAGAAGTGAGATGCGATATCGCGTTTTAAGAAGCATTAGAACTCTATTGCTACGATACGTAGACATCTGCAAACAATATTTCCTAGCAAGGAAGTGTAGCATTTACATTCTTTTCAAGTGAATACGAGGTATACAAAACACTCCACAATGAATATTATATCTTTTCACGAAACATAGAAATGAAATGCGACATCTTGTTTTAAGAAGCATTAGAACTTTATTGCTACGATACGTAGACATCTGCAAACGCTATTTCCTAGCATGGAAGTGTCGCATTTACATTCATTTGAAGTGAATACGAGGTATACATAACACTTCGCAATGAATATTATATCTTATCTCGAAACATTGAAGTGAGATGCGATATCGCGATTTAAGGAGCGCTAGAACTCTATTGCTACGATGCGTAGACATCTGCAAATGTTATTTCCTAGCAAGGAAGTGTCGCATTTACATTATTTTGAAGTGAATACGAGGTATACATGACACTTCGCAATGAATATTACATCTTATCATGAAACATAGCAGTGAGATGCGATATCGCGTTTTAGGAAGCATTAGAACCATATTGCTACGATGCGTAGACATCTGCAAACGTTATTTCCTAGCAAGAAAGTGTTGCATTTACATTCTTTTGAAGTTAATACGAGGTATACATGACACTTCGCAATGAATATATTATATCTTATCATGAAACTTAGAAGTGAGATGCGATATCGCGTTTTAAGAAGCATTATAACTCTATTGCTGCGATACGTAGACATATTGAAACGCTATTCCCTAGCATGGAAGTGTCGCATTTACATACTTTTGAAGTGAATACGAGATATACATGACACTTCGCAATGGATACTATATCTTATCATGAAATATAGAAGTGAGATGCGATATCGCGTTTTAGGAAGCATTAGAACTCTATTGCTACGATACGTAGACATCTGCAAACGCTACTTCCTAGCATGGAGGTGTCGCATTTACATTCTTTTGAAGTGAATACGAGGTATACATGACACTTCGCAATGAATATTATATCTTATCATGAAACATGGAAGTGAGATGCGATATCGCGTTCTAAGAAGCATTAGAACTCTATTGCTACGATACGTAGACATCTGCAAAGGCTATTTCCTAGCATGGAAGGGTCGCATTTACATTCTTTTGAAGTGAAAACGAGGTATACATGACACATCGCAATGATTATTATATCTTATCATGAAACATAGGTGTGAGATACGATATCGCGTTTTAAGAAGCATTAGATCTCTCTTGCTACGATACGTAGACATCTGCAAACGCTATTTCCTAGCATGGAAGTGTCGCATCTACATTCTTTTGAAGTGAATACGAGGTATACATGACAATTCGCAATGAATATTATACCTTATCATGAAACATAGAAGAGAGATGCGATATCGCGTCTTAGTAAGCATTAGAACTCTATTGCTACGATACGTAGACATCTGCAAACGCTACTTCCTAGCATGGAAGTGTCGCATTTACATTCTTTTGAATTTATTACGCGGTATACATAACACTCTACAATGAATATTATATCTTACCACGAAACATAGAGATGAAATGCGACATCTCGTTTTAAGAAGCATTAGAACTCTATTGCTGCGATACGTATACATCTGCAAACGGTATTTCCTAGCATGTAAGTGTCGCATTTACATTCCTTTGAAGTTAATACGAGGTATACATGACTCTTCGCAATGAATATTATATCTTATCTCGAAACATAGATGTGAGATGCGATATCGCGTTTTAAGAAGCATTAGAACTATATTGCTACGATACGTAGACATCTGCAAACGCTATTTCCTAGCATGGAAGTGTCGCATTTACATTTGTTTGAAGTGAATACGAGGTATATATGACACATCGCAATGAATATTATATCATATCATGAAACATAGGGGTGAGATGCGATATGGCATTTTAAGAATCATTAGAACTCTATTGTTTCGACACGTAGTCATCTGGAAACGCTATTTCCTAGCAAGGAAGTGTCGCATTTACATTCTTTTGAAGTGACTACGGGGTATACATAACACTCCATAATGAATATTGTATCTTAACATGAAACATAGCAGTGAGATGCGATATCGCGTTTTTAGAAGCATTAGAACTCTATTGCTACGATACTTAGGCATCTGCAAACGCTATTTCCTAGCATGGAAGTGTCGCATTTACATTCTTTTGAAGATAATACGAGGTATACATAACATTCCGCAATGAATATTATATCTTATTACGAAACATAGAAATGAAATACGACTTCTCGTTTTTAGAAGCATTATAACTCTATTGCTACGATACGTAGACATCTGCAAACAATATTTCCTAGCAAGGAAGTGTCGCATTTACATTCTTTTGAAGTGAAAACGAGGTATACATAACATTCCGCAATGGATACTATATCTTATCATGATACATAGGAATGAGGTGCTATATCGCGTTTTGAGAAGCATTAGAACTCTACTGCTAATATACGTAGACATCTGCAAACAATATTTCCTAGCAAGGAAATGTCGCACTTTGATGCCATTGAAGTGTATACGAGGTATACATAACATTACACAATGAATATTATATCTTATTACGAAACATAGGAATGAAATACGACATCTCGTTTTAAGAAGCATTAGTACTCTATTGCTAATATACGTAGACATCTGCAAACAATATTTCCTAGCAAGGAAATGTCGCAATTACATTCCATTGAAGTGAATACGAGGTATACATAACATTACACAATGAATATTATATCTTATTACGAAACATAGAAATGAAATACGATATCTCGTTTTAAGAAGCATTAGTACTCTATTGCTGTGATACGTAGATATCTGCAAACAATATTTCCTAGCATGTGAGTGTCGCATTTACATTCTTTTGAAGTGAATACGAGTTATACATGACACTTCGCAATGAATATTATGTCTTATCATGAAACATAGAAGTGAGATGCGATATCGCGTTTTAAGAAGCATTAGAACTCTATTGCTACGATACGTAGACATCTGCAAACAGTATTTCCTAGCAAGGAAGTGTAGCATTTACATTCTTTTCAAGTGAATACGAGGTATACATAAAACTCCACAATGAATATTATATCTTTTCACGAAACATAGAAATGAAATGCGACATCTTGTTTTAAGAAGCATTAGAACTTTATTGCTACGATACGTAGACATCTGCAAACGCTATTTCCTAGCATGGAAGTGTCGCATTTACATTCATTTGAAGTGAATACGAGGTATACATAACACTTCGCAATGAATATTATATCTTATCTCGAAACATTGAAGTGAGATGCGATATCGCGATTTAAGGAGCGCTAGAACTCTATTGCTACGATGCGTAGACATCTGCAAATGTTATTTCCTAGCAAGGAAGTGTCGCATTTACATTATTTTGAAGTGAATACGAGGTATACATGACACTTCGCAATGAATATTACATCTTATCATGAAACATAGCAGTGAGATGCGATATCGCGTTTTAGGAAGCATTAGAACCATATTGCTACGATGCGTAGACATCTGCAAACGTTATTTCCTAGCAAGAAAGTGTCGCATTTACATTCTTTTGAAGTTAATACGAGGTATACATGACACTTCGCAATGAATATATTATATCTTATCATGAAACTTAGAAGTGAGATGCGATATCGCGTTTTAAGAAGCATTATAACTCTATTGCTGCGATACGTAGACATATTGAAACGCTATTCCCTAGCATGGAAGTGTCGCATTTACATACTTTTGAAGTGAATACGAGATATACATGACACTTCGCAATGGATACTATATCTTATCATGAAATATAGAAGTGAGATGCGATATCGCGTTTTAGGAAGCATTAGAACTCTCTTGCTACGATACGTAGACATCTGCAAACGCTATTTCCTAGCATGGAAGTGTCGCATCTACATTCTTTTGAAGTGAATACGAGGTATACATGACAATTCGCAATGAATATTATACCTTATCATGAAACATAGAAGAGAGATGCGATATCGCGTCTTAGGAAGCATTAGAACTCTATTGCTACGATACGTAGACATCTGCAAACGCTATTTCCTAGCATGGAAGTGTCGCATCTACATTCTTTTGAAGTGAATACGAAGTATACATGACACTTCGCAATGAATATTATATCTTATCATGAAACATAGGAGTGAGATGCGATATCGCGTTCTAAGAAGCATTAGACCTCTATTGCTACGATACGTAGACATCTGCAAACGCTATTTCCTAGCATGGAAGTGTCGCATCTACATTCTTTTGAAGTGAATACGAAGTATACATGACAATTCGCAATGAATATTATAACTTATCATGAAACATAGAAGAGAGATGCGACATCTCGTTTTATAATGCATTAGAATTCTATTGCTGCGATACGTAGACATCTGCAAACGCTATTTCCTAGCATGTAAGTGTCGCATTTACATTCTTTTGAAGTGAATACGAGGTATACATGACACTTCGCAATGAATATTATATCTTATCTCGAAACATTGAAGTGAGGTGCGATATCGCGATTTAAGGAGCACTAGAACTCTATTGCTACGATGCGTAGACATCTGCAAATGTTATTTCCTAGCAAGGAAGTGTCGCATTTACATTATTTTGAAGTGAATACGAGGTATACATAACACTCCACAATGAATATTACATCTTATCACGAAACATAGAAATGAAATGCGACATCTCGTTTTAAGTAGCATTAGAACTCTATTGCAACGATACGTATAAATCTGCAAACGCTATTTCCTAGCATGGAAATGACGCACTTACATTCCATTAAAGCGAATACGAGGTATACATAACATTACACAATGCATATTATATCCTATTACGAAACATAGAAATGAAATACGACATCTCGTTTTAAGAAGCATTAGTACTCTATTGCTGTGATACGTAGACATCTGCAAACAATATTTCCTAGCATGTGAGTGTCGCATTTACATTCTTTTGGAGTGAGTACGAGGTATACATGACTCTTCGCAATGAATATTATATCTTATCATGAAACATAGGTATGAGGTGCTATATCGCATTTTAAGAAGCATTAGAACCCTATTGCTACGATACGTAGACATCTGCAAACGCCACTTCCTAGCATGGAAGTGTCGCATTTACATTCTCTTGAAGTGAATACGAGGTATACATGACACCTCGCAATGAATATTATATCTTATCATGAAACATAGAAGTGAGATGCGTAATGGCATTTTAAGAATCATTAGAACTCTATTGTTTCGACACGTAGTCATCTGGTAACGCTATTTCCTAGCAAGGAAGTGTCGCATTCACATCCTTTTGAGGTGAATACGAGGTATACATGACACTTCGCAATGAATATTATATCTGAACATGAAACATAGAAATGAGATGCGACATCTCGTTTTAAGAAGCATTAGAACTCTATTGCTAGGATGCGTAGACACCTGCAAACGCTATTTCCTAGCATGTAAGTGTCGCATTTTCATTCTTTTGAAGTGAATACGAGGTATACATGACACTTCGCAAAGAATATTATATCTTATCATGAAACATGGATGTGAGATGCGATATCGCGTTCTAAGAAGCATTAGAACTCTATTGCTACGATACGTAGACATCTGCAAAGGCTATTTCCTAGCATGGAAGGGTCGCATTTACATTCTTTTGAAGTGAGTACGAGGTATACATAGCAATCCATAATGAATATTATATTTTATCATGAAATATAGCAGTGAGATGCAATATCGCGTTATAAGAAGTAATAGAACTCTATTGCCACGATACGTAGACATCTGCAAACGCTATTTCCTAGCATGGAAGTGTCGCATCTACATTCTTTTGAAGTGAATACGAGGTATACATGACAATTCGCAATGAATATTATACCTTATCATGAAACATAGAAGAGAGATGCGATATCGCGTCTTAGGAAGCATTAGAACTCTATTGCTACGATACGTAGACATCTGCAAACGCTACTTCCTAGCATGGAGGTGTCGCATTTACATTCTTTTGAAGTGAATACGAGGTATACATGACACTTCGCAATGAATATTATATCTTATCATGAAACATGGAAGTGAGGTGCGATATCGCGTTCTAAGAAGCTTTAGAACTTTCTTGCTACGATACGTAGACATCTGCAAACCCTATTTCCTAGCAAGGAAGTGTCGCATTTACATTCATTTGAAGTGAATACGAGGTATACATAATACTCTACAATGAATATTATATCTTACCAAGAAACATAGAAATGAAATGCGACATCTCGTTTTATAAAGCATTAGAATTCTATTGCTGCGATACGTAGACATCTGCAAACGCTATTTCCTAGCATGTAAGTGTCGCATTTACATTCTTTTGAAGTGAATACGAGGTATACATGACACATCGCAATGATTATTATATCTCATCATGAAACATAGAAATGCGATGCGACATCTCGTTTTAAGATGTATTAGAACTCTATCATTTCCATACGTAGTCGTCTGGAAACGCAATTTCCTAGCAAGGAAGTGTCGCACTTACATCCTTTTGAAGTGAATACGAAGTATGCATAACACTTCGCACTGAATACTATATCTTATCATGAAACATAGGAATGAGATGCGGCATCTCGTTTTAAGAAGCATTAGAACACTATTGTTACGACACGTAGACATCTGCAAACGCTATTTCCTAGCATGGAAGCGTCGCATTTACATTCGTGTCATGTGAATACGAAGTATACATGACACTTCGCAATGAATATTATATCTTATCATGAAACATAGATGTGAGATGCGATATCGCGTTCTAAGAAGCATTAGAACTCTATTGCTGCGATACGTAGACATCTGCAAATGCTATTTCCTAGCATGTAAGTGTCGCATTTACATTCTTTTGAAGTGAATACGAGGTATACATGACACTTCGCAATGAATATTATATCTTATCATGAAACATAGAAGTGAGATGCGATATCGCGTTCTAAGAAGCATTAGAACTCTATTGCTACGATACGTAGACATCTGCAAACGCTATTTCCTAGCATGGAAGTGACTTATTTACGTTCTTTTGAAGTGAATACGAGGTATACATGACACTTCGCAATGAATATTATATCTTATCATGAAACATAGAAGTGAGATGCGATATCGCGTTCTAAGAAGCATTAGAAATCTATTGCTACGATACGTAGACATATGGAAACGCTATTCCATAGCATGGAAGTGTCGCATTTACATTCTTTTGAAGTGAATACGAGATATACATGACACTTCGCAATGGATACTATATCTTATCATGAAATATAGAAGTGAGATGCGATATCGCGTTTTAGGAAGCATTAGAAATCTATTGCTACGATGCGTAGACATCTGCAAATGTTATTTCCTAGCAAGGAAGTGTCGCATTTACATTCTTTTGAAGTGAATACGAGGTATACATAACACTGCACAATGAATATTGTATCTTATCACGAAACATAGAAATGAAATGCGACATCTAGTTTTAAGTAGCATTAAAACTCTACTGCTACGATACGTAGACATCTGCAAACGCTATTTCCTAGCATGGAAGCGTCGCATTTACATTCTTGTCATGTGAATACGAAGTATACATGACACTTCGCAATGAATATTATATCTTATCATGAAACATAGATGTGAGATGCGATATCGCGTTCTAAGAAGCATTAGAACTCTATTGCTGCGATACGTAGACATCTGCAAACCCTATTTCCTAGCAAGGAAGTGTCGCATTTACATTCATTTGAAGTGAATACGAGGTATACATAATACTCTACAATGAATATTATATCTTACCAAGAAACATAGAAATGAAATGCGACATCTCGTTTTATAAAGCATTAGAATCCTATTGCTGCGATACGTAGACATCTGCAAACGCTATTTCCTAGCATGTAAGTGTCGCATTTACATTCTTTTGAAGTGAATACGAGGTATACATGACACATCGCAATGATTATTATATCTCATCATGAAACATAGAAATGCGATGCGACATCTCGTTTTAAGATGTATTAGAACTCTATCATTTCCATACGTAGTCGTCTGGAAACGCAATTTCCTAGCAAGGAAGTGTCGCACTTACATCCTTTTGAAGTGAATACGAAGTATGCATAACACTTCGCACTGAATACTATATCTTATCATGAAACATAGGAATGAGATGCGGCATCTCGTTTTAAGAAGCATTAGAACACTATTGTTACGACACGTAGACATCTGCAAACGCTATTTCCTAGCATGGAAGCGTCGCATTTACATTCGTGTCATGTGAATACGAAGTATACATGACACTTCGCAATGAATATTATATCTTATCATGAAACATAGATGTGAGATGCGATATCGCGTTCTAAGAAGCATTAGAACTCTATTGCTGCGATACGTAGACATCTGCAAATGCTATTTCCTAGCATGTAAGTGTCGCATTTACATTCTTTTGAAGTGAATACGAGGTATACATGATACTTCGCAATGAATATTATATCTTATCATGAAACATAGAAGTGAGATGCGATATCGCGTTCTAAGAAGCATTAGAACTCTATTGCTACGATACGTAGACATCTGCAAACGCTATTTCCTAGCATGGAAGTGACTTATTTACGTTCTTTTGAAGTGAATACGAGGTATACATGACACTTCGCAATGAATATTATATCTTATCATGAAACATAGAAGTGAGATGCGATATCGCGTTCTAAGAAGCATTAGAAATCTATTGCTACGATACGTAGACATATGGAAACGCTATTCCATAGCATGGAAGTGTCGCATTTACATTCTTTTGAAGTGAATACGAGATATACATGACACTTCGCAATGGATACTATATCTTATCATGAAATATAGAAGTGAGATGCGATATCGCGTTTTAGGAAGCATTAGAAATCTATTGCTACGATGCGTAGACATCTGCAAATGTTATTTCCTAGCAAGGAAGTGTCGCATTTACATTCTTTTGAAGTGAATACGAGGTATACATAACACTCCACAATGAATATTGTATCTTATCACGAAACATAGAAATGAAATGCGACACCTAGTTTTAAGTAGCATTAAAACTCTACTGCTACGATACGTAGACATCTGCAAACGCTATTTCCTAGCATGGAAGCGTCGCATTTACATTCTTGTCATGTGAATACGAAGTATACATGACACTTCGCAATGAATATTATATCTTATCATGAAACATAGATGTGAGATGCGATATCGCGTTCTAAGAAGCATTAGAACTCTATTGCTGCGATACGTAGACATCTGCAAACCCTATTTCCTAGCAAGGAAGTGTCGCATTTACATTCATTTGAAGTGAATACGAGGTATACATAATACTCTACAATGAATATTATATCTTACCAAGAAACATAGAAATGAAATGCGACATCTCGTTTTATAAAGCATTAGAATTCTATTGCTGCGATACGTAGACATCTGCAAACACTATTTCCTAGCATGTAAGTGTCGCATTTACATTCTTTTGAAGTGAATACGAGGTATACATGACACATCGCAATGATTATTATATCTTATCATGAAACATAGGTGTGAGATGCGATATCGCGTTTTAAGAAGCATTAGATCTCCCTTGCTACGATACGTAGACATCTGCAAACGCAATTTCCTAGCAAGGAAGTGTCGCACTTACATCCTTTTGAAGTGAATACGAAGTATACATAACACTTCGCACTGAATATTATATCTTATCATGAAACATAGAAATGAGATGCGGCATCTCGTTTTAAGAAGCATTAGAACACTATTGTTACGACACGTAGACATCTGCAAACGCTATTTCCTAGCATGGAAGCGTCGCATTTACATTCTTGTCATGTGAATACGAAGTATACATTACACTTCGCAATGAATATTATATCTTATCATGAAACACAGATGTGAGATGCGATATCGCGTTCTAAGAAGCATTAGAACTCTATTGCTGCGATACGTAGACATCTGCAAATGCTATTTCCTAGCATGTAAGTGTCGCATTTACATTCTTTTGAAGTGAGTACGAGGTATACATATCACTCCATAATGAATATTATACCTTATCATGAAACATAGCAGTGAGATCCGATATGGCGTTTTAAGAAGCATTAGAACTCTATTGCTGCGATACGTAGACATCTGCAAACGCTATTTCCTAGCATGGAAGTGTCGCATTTACATTCTTTCATGTGAATACGAGATACACATGACACTTCGCAATGAATATTATATCTTATCATGAAACATAGGAATGTGGTGCTATATCGCGTTTTGAGATGCATTAGAACTCTATTGCCTATATACGTAGACATCTGCAAACTCTATTTCCTAGCAAGGAAATTTCGCACTTACATTCCACTGAAGTGAATACGAGGTATACATAACATTACACATTGAATATTATATCTTGTTACGAAACATAGAAATGAAATACGACATCACGTTTTAAGAAGCATTAGTACTCTATTTCTGTGATACGTAGACATCTGCAAACAATATTTCCTAGCAAGGAAGTGTCGCATTTACATTCTTGTGAAGTGAAATCGAGGTATACATGACACTTCGCAATGAATATTATATCTTATCATGAAACATAGAAGTGAGATGCGATATGGCATTTTAAGAAGCATTAGAACCCTATTGCTACGATACGTAGACATCTGCAAACGCCACATCCTAGCATGGAAGTGTCGCATTTACATTCTTTTGAAGTGAATACGAGGTATACATGACACTTCGCAATGAATATTATATCTTATCATGAAACATAGAAGTGAGATGCGATATGGCATTTTAAGAATCATTAGAACTCTATTGTTTCGACACGTAGTCATCTGGTAACGCTATTTCCTAGCAAGGAAGTGTCGCATTAACATCCTTTTGAGGTGAATACGAGGTATACATGACACTTCGCAATGAATATTATATCTGAACATGAAACATAGAAATGAGATGCGACATCTCGTTTTAAGAAGCATTAGAACTCTATTGCTAGGATACGTAGACACCTGCAAACGCTATTTCCTAGCATGTAAGTGTCGCATTTACATTCTTTTGAAGTGAATACGAGGTATACATGACACTTCGCAAAGAATATTATATCTTATCATGAAACATGGAAGTGAGATGCGATATCGCGTTCTAGGGAGCATTAGAACTCTATTGCTACGATACGTAGACATCTGCAAAGGCTATTTCCTAGCATGGAAGGGTCGCATTTACATTCTTTTGAAGTGAGTACGAGGTATACATAACAATCCATAATGAATATTATATCTTATCATGAAATATAGCAGTGAGATGCGATATCGCGTTATAAGAAGTATTAGAAATCCATTGCTAGGATACGTAGACATCTGCAAACGCTATTTCCTAGCATGTAAGTGTCGCATTTACATCCTTTTGAAGTGAATACGAGGTATACATGACACTTCGCAATGAATATTATATCTTATCATGAAACATGGAAGTGAGATGCGATATCGCTTTCTAAGAAGCTTTAGGACTCCCTAGCTACGATACGTAGACATCTGCAAACCCTATTTCCTAGCAAGGAAGTGTCGCATTTACATTCATTTGAAGTGAATACGAGGTATACATAATACTCTACAATGAATATTATATCTTACCAAGAAACATAGAAATGAAAGGCGACATCTCGTTTTATAAGCATTAGAATTCTATTGCTGCGATACGTAGACATCTGCAAACGCTATTTCCTAGCATGTAAGTGTCGCATTTACATTCTTTTGAAGTGAATACGAGGTATACATGACACAGTGCAATGATTATTATATCTTATCATGAAACATAGGTGTGAGATGCGATATCGCGATTTAAGAAGCATTAGATCTCCCTTGCTACGATACGTAGACATCTGCAAACGCTATTTCCTAGCATGTAAGTGTCGCATTGACATTCTTTTAATGTGAATACGAGGTATACATGACACTTCGCAATGAATATTATATCTTATCATGAAACATAGAAATGCGATGCGACATCTCGTTTTAAGATGTATTAGAACTCTATTATTTCCATACGTAGTCGTCTGGAAACGCAATTTCCTAGGAAGGAAGTGTCGCACTTACATCCTTTTGAAGTGAATACGAAGTATACATAACACTTCGCACTGAATATTATATCTTATCATGAAACATAGAAATGAGATGCGGCATCTCGTTTTAAGAAGCATTAGAACTCTATTGCTGCGATACGTAGACATCTGCAAATGCTATTTCCTAGCATGTAAGTGTCGCATTTACATTCTTTTGAAGTGAATACGAGGTATACATGACACTTCGCAATGAATATTATATCTTGCCATGAAACATAGAAGTGAGATGCGATATCGCGTTCTAAGAAGCATTAGAACTATATTGCTACGATACGTAGACATCTGCAAACGCTATTTCCTAGCATGGAAGTGACTTATTTACGTTCTTTTGAAGTGAATACGAGGTATACATGACACTTCGCAATGAATATTATATGTTATCATGACACATTGGAGTGAGATGCGATATCGCGTTTTAAGAAGCATTAGAACTCTATTGCTACGATACTTAGACATCTGCAAACGCTATTTCCTAGCATGGATGTGTCGCATTTACATTCTTTTGAAGTGAATACGAAGTGTACATAACACTTCGCAATGAATATTTTATCTTATCATGAAACATAGAAGTGAGATGCGATATCGCGTTTTAAGAAGCATTAGAAATCTATTGCTACGATACGTAGACATCTGCAAACGCTATTTCCTAGCATGGAAGTGTCGCATTTACATTCTTTTGTAGTGAATACGAAGTATACATGACACTTCGCAATGAATATTATATCTTATCATGAAACATAGAAGTGAGATGCGATATCGCGTTTTAGGAAGCATTAGAACTCTATTGCTACGATATGTAGACATCTGCAAACGCTATTTCCTAGCATGGAAGTGTCGCATTTACATTCTTTTGAAGTGAATACGAGATATACATGACACTCCGCAATGAATATTATATCTTATCATGATACATAGGAATGAGGTGCTATATCGCGTTTTGAGAAGCATTAGAACTCTATTGCTAATATACGTAGACATCTGCAAACAATATTTCCTAGCAAGGAAATGTCGCACATACATTCCATTGAAGTGTATACGAGGTATACATAACATTACACAATGAATATTATATCTTATTACGAAACATAGAAATGAAATACGACATCTCGTTTTAAGAAGCATTAGTACTCTATTGCTAATATACGTAGACATCTGCAAACAATATTTCCTAGCAAGGAAATGTCGCAATTACATTCCATTGAAGTGAATACGAGGTATACATAACATTACACAATGAATATTATATCTTATTACGAAACATAGAAATGAGATGCGACATCTCGTATTAAGAAGCATTAGAACTCTATTGCTACGATACGTAGACATCTGCAAACGCTATTTCCTAGCATGGAAGTGTCGCATTTACATTCTTCTGATGTGAATACGAGATATACATGACACTTCGCAATGAATATTATATCTTATCATGATACATAGGAATGAGGTGCTATATCGCGTTTTGAGAAGCATTAGAACTCTATTGCTAATATACGTAGACATCTGCAAACAATATTTCCTAGCAAGGAAATGTCGCACATACATTCCATTGAAGTGTATACGAGGTATACATAACATTACACAATGAATATTATATCTTATTACGAAACATAGAAATGAAATACGACATCTCGTTTTAAGAAGCATTAGTACTCTATTGCTAATATACGTAGACATCTGCAAACAATATTTCCTAGCAAGGAAATGTCGCAATTACATTCCATTGAAGTGAATACGAGGTATACATAACATTACACAATGAATATTATATCTTATTACGAAACATAGAAATGAGATGCGACATCTCGTATTAAGAAGCATTAGAACTCTATTGCTACGATACGTAGACATCTGCAAACGCTATTTCCTAGCATGGAAGTGTCGCATTTACATTCTTCTGACGTGAATACGAGATATACATGACACTTCGCAATGAATATTATATCTTATCATGAAACATAGAAATGGGATGCGATATCGCTATTTAAGAAACATTAGAACTCTATTGCTTCGATACGTAGACATCTGGGAACGCTATTTCCTTGAAAGGAAGTGGCGCATTTACATTCATTTGAAGTGAATACGAGGTATACATAACACTCTACCATGTATATTATATCTTATCACGAAACATAGAAATGAAATATGACATCTCGTTTTAAGAAGCATTAGAACTCTATTGCTACGATACGTGGACATCTGCAAACGCTATTTCCTAGCATGTAAGTGTCGCATTTACATTCTTTTGAAGTGAATGCGAGGTATACATGACACATCGCAATGATTATTATATCTTATCATGAAACATAGGTGTGAGATACGATATCGCGTTTTAAGAAGCATTAGATCTCCCTTGCTACGATACGTAGACATCTGCAAACGCTATTTCCTAGCATGGAAGTGTCGCATTTACATTCTTTTGAAGTGAATACGAGGTATACATGACACTTCGCAATTAATATTATATCTTATCATGAAACATAGGAGTGAGATGCGATATGGCATTTTAAGAATCATTAGAACTCTATTGTTTCGACACGTAGTCATCTGGAAACGCTATTTCTTAGCAAGGAAGTGTCGCATTTACATTCTTTTGAAGTGACTACGGGGTATACATAACACTCCATAATGAATATTATATCTTAACATGAAACATAGCAGTGAGATGCGATATCGCGTTTTAAGAAGCATTAGAACTCTATTGCTACGATACGTAGACATCTGCAAACGCTATTTCCTAGCATGGAAGTGTCGCATCTACATTCTTTTGAAGTGAATACGAGGTATACATGACAATTCGCAATGAATATTATACCTTATCATGAAACATAGAAGAGAGATGCGATATCGCGTTTTAGGAAGCATTAGAACTCTACTGCTACGATACGTAGACATCTGCAAAGGCTATTTCCTAGCATGGAAGGGTCGCATTTACATTCTTTTGAAGTGAGTACGAGGTATACATGACACTTCGCAATGAATATTATATCTGAACATGAAACATAGAAGTGAGATGCAACATCTCGTTTTAAGAAGCATTAGAACTCTATTGCTACGATACGTAGGCATCTGCAAACGCTATTTCCTAGCATGAAAGTGTCGCATTTACATTCTTTTGAAGATAATACGAGGTATACATAACATTCCGCAATGAATATTATATCTTATTACGAAACATAGAAATGAAATACGACTTCTCGTTTTAAGAAGCATTAGAACTCTATTGCTACGTTACGTAGACATCTGCAAACGCTATATCCTAGCATGGAAGTGTCGCATCTACATTCTTTTGAAGTGAATACGAGGTATACATGACAATTCGCAATGAATATTATACCTCATCATGAAACTTAGAAGTGAGATGCGATATCGCGTTCTAAGAAGCATTAGAACTCTATTGCTACGATACGTAGACATCTGCAAACACAGTTTCCTAGCATGGAAGTGTCGCATATACATTTTTTTGAAGTGAATACGAAATATACATGACACTTCGCAATGAATATTATATCTTATCATGAAACATAGAAGTGAGATGCGATATCGCGTTCTAAGAAGCATTAGAACCCTATTGCTACGGTACGTAGACATCTGCAAACACTATTTCCTAGCATGGAAGTGTCGCATTTACATTCTTTTGAAGTGAGTACGAGGTATACATGACACTTCGCAATGAATATTATATCTTGCCATGAAACATAGAAGTGAGATGCGATATCGCGTTCTAAGAAGCGTTAGAACTATATTGCTACGATACGTAGACATCTGCAAACGCTATTTCCTAGCATGGAAGTGACTTATTTACGTTGTTTTGAAGTGAATACGAGGTATACATGACACTTCGCAATGAATATTATATCTTATCATGAAACATAGAAGTGAGATGCGATATCGCGTTCTAAGAAGCATTAGAAATCTATTGCTACGATACGTAGACATATGGAAACGTTATTCCCTAGCATGGAAGTGTCGCATTTACATTCTTTTGAAGTGAATACGAGATATACATGACACTTCGCAATGAATATTATATGTTATCATGAAACATTGGAGTGAGATGCGATATCGCGTTTTAAGAAGCATTAGAACTCTATTGCTACGATACCTAGACATCTGCAAACGCTATTTCCTAGCATGGATGTGTCGCATTTACATTCTTTTGAAGTGAATACGAAGTGTACATAACACTTCGCAATGAATATTTTATCTTATCATGAAACATAGAAGTGAGATGCGATATCGCGTTTTAAGAAGCATTAGAAATCTATTGCTACGATACGTAGACATCTGCAAACGCTATTTCCTAGCATGGAAGTGTCGCATTTACATTCTTTTGTAGTGAATACGAAGTATACATGACACTTCGCAATGAATATTATATCTTATCATGAAACATAGAAGTGAGATGCGATATCGCGTTTTAAGAAGCATTAGAACCCTATTGCTACGATACGTAGACATCTGCAAACGCTATTTCCTAACATGGAAGTGTCTTATTTACGTTCTTTTGAAGTGAATACGAGGTATACATGACACATCGCAATGAATATTATATCGTCTCATGAAACATAGCAGTGAGTTGCGATATCGCGTTTTAAGAAGCATTAGAACTCTATTGCTACGATACGTAGACATTTGCAAAGGCTATCCACTAGCATGGAAGGGTCGCATTTCCATTCTTTTGAAGTGAGTACGAGGTATACATATCACTCCATAATGAATATTATATCTTATCATGAAACATAGCAGTGAGATCCGATATCGCGTTTTAAGAAGCATTAGAACTCTATTGCTGCGATACGTAGACATCTGCAAACGCTATTTCCTAGCATGGAAGTGTCGCATTTACATTCTTTTGATGTGAATACGAGATATACATGACACTTCGCAATGAATATTATATCTTATCATGAAACATAGGAATGTGGTGCTATATCGCGTTTTGAGAAGCATTAGAACTCTATTGCCTATATACGTAGACATCTGCAAACTCTATTTCCTAGCAAGGAAATTTCGCACTTACATTCCACTGAAGTGAATACGAGGTATACATAACATTACACATTGAATATTATATCTTGTTACGAAACATAGAAATGAAATACGACATCTCGTTTTAAGAAGCATTAGTACTCTATTGCTGTGATGCGTAGACATCTGCAAAGGCTATTTCCAAGCATGGAAGGGTCGCATTTACATACTTTTGTAGTGAATACGAGGTATACATAGCACTCCATAATGAATATTATATCTTATCATGAAACATAGAAATGAAATACGACTTCTCATTTTAAGAAGCATTAGAACTCTATTGCTACGATACGTAGACATCTGCAAACGCTATTTCCTAGCATGGAAGTGCCGCATTTACATTCTTTTGAAGATAATACGAGGTATACATAACATTCCGCAATGAATATTATATCTTATTACGAAGCATAGAAATGAAATACGACTTCTCGTTTTAAGAAGCATTAGAACTCTATTGCTTCGATACGTAGACATCTGGGAACGCTATTTCCTTGAAAGGAAGTGGCGCATTTACAATCATTTGAAGTGAATACGAGGTATACATAACACTCTACCATGTATATTATATCTTATCACGAAACATAGAAATGAAATGTGACATCTCGTTTTAAGAAGCATTAGAACTCTATTGCTACGATACGTGGACATCTGCAAACGCTATTTCCTAGCATGTAAGTGTCGCATTTACATTCTTTTGAAGTGAATACGAGGTATACATGACACATCGCAATGATTATTATATCTTATCATGAAACATAGATGTGAGATGCGATATCGCGTTCTAAGAAGCATTAGAACTCTATTGCTACGATACGTAGACATCTGCAAACGCTATTTCCTAGCATGGAAGTGACTTATTTACGTTCTTTTGAAGTGAATACGAGGTATACATGACACTTCACAATGAATATTATATCTGAACATGAAACATAGAAGTGAGATGCAACATCTCGTTTTAAGAAGCATTAGAACTCTATTGCTAGGATACGTAGACATCTGCAAACGCTATTTCCTAGCATGTAAGTGTCGCATTTACATCCATTTGAAGTGAATACGAGGTATACATGACACTTCGCAATGAATATTATATCTTATCATGAAACATAGAAGTGAGATGCGATATCGCGTTTTAGGAAGCATTAGAACTCTATTGCTACGATATGTAGACATCTGCAAACGCTACTTCCTAGCATGGAAGTGTCGCATTTACATTCTTTTGAAGTGAATACGAGATACACATGACACTCCGCAATGAATATTATATCTTATCATGATACATAGGAATGAGGTGCTATATCGCGTTTTGAGAAGCATTAGATCTCTATTGCTAATATACGTAGACGTCTGCAAACAATATTTCCTAGCAAGGAAATGTCGCACTTACATTCCATTGAAGTCTATACGAGGTATACATAACATTACACAATGAATATTATATCTTATTACGAAACATAGAAATGAAATACGACATCTCGTTTTAAGAAGCATTAGTACTCTATTGCTGTGATACGTAGACATCTGCAAACAATATTTCCTAGCAAGGAAGCGTCGCATTTACAGTCTTGTGAAGTGAAATCGAGGTATACATGACACTTCAAAATGAATATTATATCTTGTCATGATACATAGAAGTGAGATGCGATATCGCGTTTTAAGAAGCATTAGAACCCTATTGCTACGATACGTAGACATCTGCAAACGCTACTTCCTAGCATGGAAGTGTCGGATTTACATTCATTTGAAGTGAATACGAGGTATACATGACACTTCACAAAGAATATTATATCTTATCACGGAACATAGAAATGAAATGAGGCATCTCGTTTTAAGAAGTATTAGAACTCTATTGCTACGATACGTAGACATCTGCAGACGCTATTTCCTAGCATGGAAGTGTCATATTTACATTCTTTTGAAGTGAATACGAGGTATACATGACACTTCGCGATGAATATTATATCTTATCGTGAAACATAGAAGTGAGATGCGATATCGCGTTCTAAGAAGCATTAGAACTCTATTGCTACGATACGTAGACATCTGCAAACGCTATTTCCTAACATGGAAGTGTCTTATTTACGTTCTTTTGAAGTGAATACGAGGTATACATGACACATCGCAATGAATATTATATCGTCTCATGAAACATAGCAGTGAGTTGCGATATCGCGTTTTAAGAAGCATTAGAACTCTATTGCTACGATACGTAGACATTTGCAAAGGCTATCCACTAGCATGGAAGGGTCGCATTTCCATTCTTTTGAAGTGAGTACGAGGTATACATATCACTCCATAATGAATATTATATCTTATCATGAAACATAGCAGTGAGATCCGATATCGCGTTTTAAGAAGCATTAGAACTCTACTGCTGCGATACGTAGACATCTGCAAACGCTATTTCCTAGCATGGAAGTGTCGCATTTACATTCTTTTGATGTGAATACGAGATATACATGACACTTCGCAATGATTATTATATCTTATCATGAAACATAGGAATGTGGTGCTATATCGCGTTTTGAGAAGCATTAGAACTCTATTGCCTATATACGTAAACATCTGCAAACTCTATTTCCTAGCAAGGAAATTTCGCACTTACATTCCACTGAAGTGAATACGAGGTATACATAACATTACACATTGAATATTATATCTTGTTACGAAACATAGAAATGAAATACGACATCTCGTTTTAAGAAGCATTAGTACTCTATTTCTGTGATACGTAGACATCTGCAAACAATATTTCCTAGCAAGGAAGTGTCGCATTTACATTCTTGTGAAGTGAAATCGAGGTATACATGACACTTCGCAATGAATATTATATCTTATCATGAAACATAGAAGTGAGATGCGATATGGCATTTTAAGAAGCATTAGAACCCTATTGCTACGATACGTAGACATCTGCAAACGCCACTTACTAGCATGGAAGTGTCGCATTTACATTCTTTTGAAGTGAATACGAGGTATACATGACACTTCGCAATGAATATTATATCTTATCATGAAACATAGAAGTGAGATGCGATATGGCATTTTAAGAATCATTAGAACTCTATTGCTGCGATACGTAGACATCTGCAAATGCTATTTCCTAGCATGTAAGTGTCGCATTTACATTCTTTTGAAGTGAATACGAGGTATACATGACACTTCGCAATGAATATTATATCTTGCCATGAAACATAGAAGTGACATGCGATATCGCGTTCTAAGAAGCGTTAGAACTATATTGCTACGATACGTAGACATCTGCAAACGCTATTTCCTAGCATGGAAGTGACTTATTTACGTTCTTTTGAAGTGAATACGAGGTATACATGACACTTCGCAATGAATATTTTATCTTATCATGAAACATAGAAGTGAGATGCGATATCGCGTTTTAAGAAGCATTAGAAATCTATTGCTACGATACGTAGACATCTGCAAACGCTATTTCCTAGCATGGAAGTGTCGCATTTACATTCTTTTGTAGTGAATACGAAGTATACATGACACTTCGCAGTGAATATTATATCTTAGCATGATACATAGGAATGAGGTGCTATATCGCGTTTTGAGAAGCATTAGAACTCTATTGCTAATATACGTAGACATCTGCAAACAATATTTCCTAGCAAGGAAATGTCGCACTTACATTCCATTGAAGTCTATACGAGGTATACATAACATTACACAATGAATATTATATCTTATTACGATACATAGAAATGAAATACGACATCTCGTTTTAAGAAGCATTAGTACTCTATTGCTGTGATGCGTAGACATCTGCAAAGGCTATTTCCAAGCATGGAAGGGTCGCATTTACATACTTTTGTAGTGAATACGAGGTATACATAACACTCCATAATGAATATTATATCTTATCATGAAACATAGAAATGAAATACGACTTCTCATTTTAAGAAGCATTAGAACTCTATTGCTACGATACGTAGACATCTGCAAACGCTATTTCCTAGCATGGAAGTGCCGCATTTACATTCTTTTGAAGATAATACGAGGTATACATAACATTCCGCAATGAATATTATATCTTATTACGAAGCATAGAAATGAAATACGACTTCTCGTTTTAAGAAGCATTAGAACTCTATTGCTTCGATACGTAGACATCTGGGAACGCTATTTCCTTGAAAGGAAGTGGCGCATTTACAATCATTTGAAGTGAATACGAGGTATACATAACACTCTACCATGTATATTATATCTTATCACGAAACATAGAAATGAAATGTGACATCTCGTTTTAAGAAGCATTAGAACTCTATTGCTACGATACGTAGACATCTGCAAACGCTATTTCCTAGCATGGAAGTGACTTATTTACGTTCTTTTGAAGTGAATACGAGGTATACATGACACTTCGCAATGAATATTATATCTTATCATGAAACATAAAAGTGAGATGCGATATCGCGTTCTAAGAAGCATTAGAAATCTATTGCTACGATACGTAGACATATGGAAACGCTATTCCCTAGCATGGAAGTGTCGCATTTACATTCTTTTGAAGTGAATACGAGATATACATGACACTTCGCAATGGATACTATATCTTATCATGAAATATAGAAGTGAGATGCGATATCGCGTTTTAAGAAGCATTAGAACTCTATTGCTACGATACCTAGACATCTGCAAACGCTATTTCCTAGCATGGATGTGTCGCAGTTACATTCTTTTGAAGTGAATACGATGTGTACATAACACTTCGTAATGAATATTTGATCTTATCATGAAACATAGAAGTGAGATGCGATATCGCGTTTTAAGAAGCATTAGAACTCTATTGCTACGATACGTAGACATCTGCAAGCGCTATTTCCTAGCATGGAAGTGTCGCATCTACATTCTTTTGAAGTGAATACGAGGTATACATGACAATTCGCAATGAATATTATACCTTATCATGAAACATAGAAGATAGATGCGATATCGCGGTTTAGGAAGCATTAGAACTCTACTGCTACGATACGTAGACATCTGCAAAGGCTATTTCCTAGCATGGAAGGGTCGCATTTACATTCTTTTGAAGTGAGTACGAGGTATACATGACACTTCACAATGAATATTATATCTGAACATGAAACATAGAAGTGAGATGCAACATCTCGTTTTAAGAAGCATTAGAACTCTATTGCTAGGATACGTAGACATCTGCAAACGCTATTTCCTAGCATGTAAGTGTCGCATTTACATCCTTTTGAAGTGAATACGAGGTATACATGACACTTCGCAATGAATATTATATCTTGTCATGAAACATGGAAGTGAGATGCGATATCGCGTTCTAAGAAGCTTTAGGACTCTCTTGCTACGATACGTAGACATCTGCAAACCCTATTTCCTAGCAAGGAAGTGTCGCATTTACATTCATTTGAAGTGAATACGAGGTATACATAATACTCTACAATGAATATTATATCTTACCAAGAAACATAGAAATGAAATGCGACATCTCGTTTTATAAAGCATTAGAATTCTATTGCTGCGATACGTAGACATCTGCAAACGCTATTTCCTAGCATGTAAGTGTCGCATTTACATTCTTTTGAGGTGAATACGAGGTATACATGACACATCACAATGATTATTATATCTTATCATGAAACATAGAAGTGAGATGCGATATCGCGTTTTAAGAAGCATTAGAACTCTATTGCTACGATACGTAGACATCTGCAAGCGCTATTTCCTAGCATGGAAGTGTCGCATTTACATCCATTTGAAGTGAATACGAGGTATACATGACACTTCGCAATGAATATTATATCTTATCATGAAACATAGAAGTGAGATGCGATATCGCGTTTTAGGAAGCATTAGAACTCTATTGCTACGATATGTAGACATCTGCAAACGCTACTTCCTAGCATGGAAGTGTCGCATTTACATTCTTTTGAAGTGAATACGAGATATACATGACACTCCGCAATGAATATTATATCTTATCATGATACATAGGAATGAGGTGCTATATCGCGTTTTGAGAAGCATTAGAACTCTATTGCTAATATACGTAGACATCTGCAAACAATATTTCCTAGCAAGGAAATGTCGCACTTACATTCCATTGAAGTCTATACGAGGTATACATAACATTACACAATGAATATTATATCTTATTACGAAACATAGAAATGAAATACGACATCTCGTTTTAAGAAGCATTAGTACTCTATTGCTGTGATGCGTAGACATCTGCAAAGGCTATTTCCAAGCATGGAAGGGTCGCATTTACATACTTTTGTAGTGAATACGAGGTATACATAACACTCCATAATGGATATTATATCTTATCATGAAACATAGAAATGAAATACGACTTCTCATTTTAAGAAGCATTAGAACTCTATTGCTACGATACGTAGTAATCTGCAAACGCTATTTCCTAGCATGGAAGTGCCGCATTTACATTCTTTTGAAGATAATACGAGGTATACATAACATTCCGCAATGAATATTATATCTTATTACGAAGCATAGAAATGAAATACGACTTCTCGTTTTAAGAAGCATTAGAACTCTATTGCTTCGATACGTAGACTTCTGGGAACGCTATTTCCTTGAAAGGAAGTGGCGCATTTACAATCATTTGAAGTGAATACGAGGTATACATAACACTCTACCATGTATATTATATCTTATCACGAAACATAGAAATGAAATGTGACATCTCGTTTTAAGAAGCATTAGAACTCTATTGCTACGATACGTGGACATCTGCAAACGCTATTTCCTAGCATGTAAGTGTCGCATTTACATTCTTTTGAAGTGAATACGAGGTATACATGACACATCGCAATGATTATTATATCTTATCATGAAACATAGATGTGAGATGCGATATCGCGTTCTAAGAAGCATTAGAACTCTATTGCTACGATACGTAGACATCTGCAAACGCTATTTCCTAGCATGGAAGTGACTTATTTACGTTCTTTTGAAGTGAATACGAGGTATACATGACACTTCACAATGAATATTATATCTGAACATGAAAGATAGAAGTGAGATGCAACATCTCGTTTTAAGAAGCATTAGAACTCTATTGCTAGGATACGTAGACATCTGCAAACGCTATTTCCTAGCATGTAAGTGTCGCATTTACATCCATTTGAAGTGAATACGAGGTATACATGACACTTCGCAATGAATATTATATCTTATCATGAAACATAGAAGTGAGATGCGATATCGCGTTTTAGGAAGCATTAGAACTCTATTGCTACGATATGTAGACATCTGCAAACGCTACTTCCTAGCATGGAAGTGTCGCATTTACATTCTTTTGAAGTGAATACGAGATATACATGACACTCCGCAATGAATATTATATCTTATCATGATACATAGGAATGAGGTGCTATATCGCGTTTTGAGAAGCATTAGATCTCTATTGCTAATATACGTAGACGTCTGCAAACAATATTTCCTAGCAAGGAAATGTCGCACTTACATTCCATTGAAGTCTATACGAGGTATACATAACATTACACAATGAATATTATATCTTATTACGAAACATAGAAATGAAATACGACATCTCGTTTTAAGAAGCATTAGTACTCTATTGCTGTGATACGTAGACATCTGCAAACAATATTTCCTAGCAAGGAAGCGTCGCATTTACAGTCTTGTGAAGTGAAATCGAGGTATACATGACACTTCAAAATGAATATTATATCTTGTCATGATACATAGAAGTGAGATGCGATATCGCGTTTTAAGAAGCATTAGAACCCTATTGCTACGATACGTAGACATCTGCAAACGCTATTTCCTAACATGGAAGTGTCTTATTTACGTTCTTTTGAAGTGAATACGAGGTATACATGACACATCGCAATGAATATTATATCGTCTCATGAAACATAGCAGTGAGTTGCGATATCGCGTTTTAAGAAGCATTAGAACTCTATTGCTACGATACGTAGACATTTGCAAAGGCTATCCACTAGCATGGAAGGGTCGCATTTCCATTCTTTTGAAGTGAGTACGAGGTATACATATCACTCCATAATGAATATTATATCTTATCATGAAACATAGCAGTGAGATCCGATATCGCGTTTTAAGAAGCATTAGAACTCTACTGCTGCGATACGTAGACATCTGCAAACGCTATTTCCTAGCATGGAAGTGTCGCATTTACATTCTTTTGATGTGAATACGAGATATACATGACACTTCGCAATGAATATTATATCTTATCATGAAACATAGGAATGTGGTGCTATATCGCGTTTTGAGAAGCATTAGAACTCTATTGCCTATATACGTAAACATCTGCAAACTCTATTTCCTAGCAAGGAAATTTCGCACTTACATTCCACTGAAGTGAATACGAGGTATACATAACATTACACATTGAATATTATATCTTGTTACGAAACATAGAAATGAAATACGACATCTCGTTTTAAGAAGCATTAGTACTCTATTCCTGTGATGCGTAGACATCTGCAAACAATATTTCCTAGCAAGGAAGTGTCGCATTTTCATTCTTGTGAAGTGAAATCGAGGTATACATGACACTTCGCAATGAATATTATATCTTATCATGAAACATAGAAGTGAGATGCGATATGGCATTTTAAGAAGCATTAGAACCCTATTGCTACGATACGTAGACATCTGCAAACGCCACTTACTAGCATGGAAGTGTCGCATTTACATTCTTTTGAAGTGAATACGAGGTATACATGACACTTCGCAATGAATATTATATCTTATCATGAAACATAGAAGTGAGATGCGATATGGCATTTTAAGAATCATTAGAACTCTATTGCTGCGATACGTAGACATCTGCAAATGCTATTTCCTAGCATGTAAGTGTCGCATTTACATTCTTTTGAAGTGAATACGAGGTATACATGACACTTCGCAATGAATATTATATCTTGCCATGAAACATAGAAGTGACATGCGATATCGCGTTCTAAGAAGCGTTAGAACTATATTGCTACGATACGTAGACATCTGCAAACGCTATTTCCTAGCATGGAAGTGACTTATTTACGTTCTTTTGAAGTGAATACGAGGTATACATGACACTTCGCAATGAATATTTTATCTTATCATGAAACATAGAAGTGAGATGCGATATCGCGTTTTAAGAAGCATTAGAAATCTATTGCTACGATACGTAGACATCTGCAAACGCTATTTCCTAGCATGGAAGTGTCGCATTTACATTCTTTTGTAGTGAATACGAAGTATACATGACACTTCGCAATGAATATTATATCTTAGCATGATACATAGGAATGAGGTGCTATATCGCGTTTTGAGAAGCATTAGAACTCTATTGCTAATATACGTAGACATCTGCAAACAATATTTCCTAGCAAGGAAATGTCGCACTTACATTCCATTGAAGTCTATACGAGGTATACATAACATTACACAATGAATATTATATCTTATTACGATACATAGAAATGAAATACGACATCTCGTTTTAAGAAGCATTAGTACTCTATTGCTGTGATGCGTAGACATCTGCAAAGGCTATTTCCAAGCATGGAAGGGTCGCATTTACATACTTTTGTAGTGAATACGAGGTATACATAACACTCCATAATGAATATTATATCTTATCATGAAACATAGAAATGAAATACGACTTCTCATTTTAAGAAGCATTAGAACTCTATTGCTACGATACGTAGACATCTGCAAACGCTATTTCCTAGCATGGAAGTGCCGCATTTACATTCTTTTGAAGATAATACGAGGTATACATAACATTCCGCAATGAATATTATATCTTATTACGAAGCATAGAAATGAAATACGACTTCTCGTTTTAAGAAGCATTAGAACTCTATTGCTTCGATACGTAGACATCTGGGAACGCTATTTCCTTGAAAGGAAGTGGCGCATTTACAATCATTTGAAGTGAATACGAGGTATACATAACACTCTACCATGTATATTATATCTTATCACGAAACATAGAAATGAAATGTGACATCTCGTTTTAAGAAGCATTAGAACTCTATTGCTACGATACGTGGACATCTGCAAACGCTATTTCCTAGCATGTAAGTGTCGCATTTACATTCTTTTGAAGTGAATACGAGGTATACATGACACATCGCAATGATTATTATATCTTATCATGAAACATAGATGTGAGATGCGATATCGCGTTCTAAGAAGCATTAGAACTCTATTGCTACGATACGTAGACATCTGCAAACGCTATTTCCTAGCATGGAAGTGACTTATTTACGTTCTTTTGAAGTGAATACGAGGTATACATGACACTTCGCAATGAATATTATATCTTATCATGAAACATAAAAGTGAGATGCGATATCGCGTTCTAAGAAGCATTAGAAATCTATTGCTACGATACGTAGACATATGGAAACGCTATTCCCTAGCATGGAAGTGTCGCATTTACATTCTTTTGAAGTGAATACGAGATATACATGACACTTCGCAATGGATACTATATCTTATCATGAAATATAGAAGTGAGATGCGATATCGCGTTTTAAGAAGCATTAGAACTCTATTGCTACGATACCTAGACATCTGCAAACGCTATTTCCTAGCATGGATGTGTCGCAGTTACATTCTTTTGAAGTGAATACGATGTGTACATAACACTTCGTAATGAATATTTGATCTTATCATGAAACATAGAAGTGAGATGCGATATCGCGTTTTAAGAAGCATTAGAACTCTATTGCTACGATACGTAGACATCTGCAAGCGCTATTTCCTAGCATGGAAGTGTCGCATCTACATTCTTTTGAAGTGAATACGAGGTATACATGACAATTCGCAATGAATATTATACCTTATCATGAAACATAGAAGATAGATGCGATATCGCGGTTTAGGAAGCATTAGAACTCTACTGCTACGATACGTAGACATCTGCAAAGGCTATTTCCTAGCATGGAAGGGTCGCATTTACATTCTTTTGAAGTGAGTACGAGGTATACATGACACTTCACAATGAATATTATATCTGAACATGAAACATAGAAGTGAGATGCAACATCTCGTTTTAAGAAGCATTAGAACTCTATTGCTAGGATACGTAGACATCTGCAAACGCTATTTCCTAGCATGTAAGTGTCGCATTTACATCCTTTTGAAGTGAATACGAGGTATACATGACACTTCGCAATGAATATTATATCTTGTCATGAAACATGGAAGTGAGATGCGATATCGCGTTCTAAGAAGCTTTAGGACTCTCTTGCTACGATACGTAGACATCTGCAAACCCTATTTCCTAGCAAGGAAGTGTCGCATTTACATTCATTTGAAGTGAATACGAGGTATACATAATACTCTACAATGAATATTATATCTTACCAAGAAACATAGAAATGAAATGCGACATCTCGTTTTATAAAGCATTAGAATTCTATTGCTGCGATACGTAGACATCTGCAAACGCTATTTCCTAGCATGTAAGTGTCGCATTTACATTCTTTTGAGGTGAATACGAGGTATACATGACACATCGCAATGATTATTATATCTTATCATGAAACATAGGTGTGAGATGCGATATCGCGATTTAAGAAGCACTAGAACTCCATTGCTGCGATACGTAGACATCTGCAAATGCTATTTCCTAGCATGTAAGTGTCGCATTTACATTCTTTTGAAGTGAATGCGAGGTATACATGACACTTCGCAATGAATATTACATCTTATCATGAAACATAGAAGTGAGATGCGATATCGCGTTTTAAGAAGCATTAGAACTCTATTGCTACGATACGTAGACATCTGCAAACGCTATTTCCTAGCATGGAAGTGACTTATTTACGTTCTTTTGAAGTGAATACGAGGTATACATGACACTTCGCAATGAATATTATATCTTATCATGAAACATAAAAGTGAGATGCGATATCGCGTTCTAAGAAGCATTAGAAATCTATTGCTACGATACGTAAACATATGGAAAAGCTATTCCCTAGCATGGAAGTGTCGCATTTACATTCTTTTGAAGTGAATACGAGATATACATGACACTTCGCAATGGATACTATATCTTATCATGAAATATAGAAGTGAGATGCGATATCGCGTTTTAAGAAGCATTAGAACTCTATTGCTACGATACCTAGACATCTGCAACCGCTATTTCCTAGCATGGATGTGTCGCATTTACATTCTTTTGAAGTGAATACGATGTGTACATAACACTTCGTAATGAATATTTTATCTTATCATGAAACATAGAAGTGAGATGCGATATCGCGTTTTAAGAAGCATTAGAAATCTATTGCTACGATACGTAGACATCTGCAAACGCTATTTCCTAGCATGGAAGTGTCGCATTTACATTCTTTTGTAGTGAATACGAAGTATACATGACAGTTCGCAATGAATATTATATCTTATCATGAAACATAGAAGTGAGATGCGATATCGCGTTTTAAGAAGCATTAGAACTCTATTGCTACGGTACGTAGACATCTGCAAACGCTATTTCCTAGCATGGAAGTGCCGCATTTACATTCTTTTGAAGATAATACGAGGTATACATAACATTCCGCAATGAATATTATATCTTATTACGAAGCATAGAAATGAAATACGACTTCTCGTTTTAAGAAGCATTAGAACTCTATTGCTACGATACGTAGACATCTGCAAACAATATTTCCTAGCAAGGAAGTGTCGCATTTAAATTCTTTTGAAGTGAATACGAGGTATACATAACATTCCGCAATGAATATTATATCTTATCACGAAACATAGAAATGAGATGCGACATCTCGTATTAAGAAGCATTAGAACTCTATTGCTACGATACGTAGACATCTGCAAACGCTATTTCCTAGCATGGAAGTGTCGCATTTACATTCTTTTGAAGTGAATACGAGGTATACATGACACATCGCAATGATTATTATATCTTATCATGAAACATAGAAATGGGATGCGATATCGCTATTTAGGAAACAATAGAACTCTATTGCTTCGATACGTAGACATCTGGGAACGCTATTTCCATGAAAGGAAGTGGCGCATTTACAATCATTTGAAGTGAATACGAGGTATACATAACACTCTACCATGTATATTATATCTTATCACGAAACATAGAAATGAAATGTGACATCTCGTTTTAAGAAGCATTAGAACTCTATTGCTACGATACGTGGACATCTGCAAACGCTATTTCCTAGCATGTAAGTGTCGCATTTACATTCTTTTGAAGTGAATACGAGGTATACATGACACATCGCAATGATTATTATATCTTATCATGAAACATAGATGTGAGATGCGATATCGCGATTTAAGAAGCACTAGAACTCCATTGTTGCGATACGTAGACATCTGCAAATGCTATTTCCTAGCATGTAAGTGTCGCATTTACATTCTTTTGAAGTGAATACGAGGTATACATGACACTTCGCAATGAATAATATATCTTATCATGAAACATAGAAGTGGGATGCGATATCGCGTTTTAAGAAGCATTAGAACTCTATTGCTACGATACGTAGACATCTGCAAACGCTATTTCCTAGCATGGAAGTGTCGCATCTACATTCTTTTGAAGTGAATACGAGGTATACATGACAATTCGCAATTAATATTATACCTTATCATGAAACATAGAAGAGAGATGCGATATCGCGGTTTAGGAAGCATTAGAACTCTACTGCTACGATACGTAGACATCTGCAAAGGCTATTTCCTAGCATGGAAGGGTCGCATTTACATTCTTTTGAAGTGAGTACGAGGTATACATGACACTTCGCAATGAATATTATATCTTATCATGAAACATGGAAGTGAGATGCGATATCGCGTTCTAAGAAGCTTTAGGACTCTCTTGCTACGATACGTAGACATCTGCAAGCCCTATTTCCTAGCATGGAAGTGTCGCATTTACATTCATTTGAAGTGAATACGAGGTATACATAATACTCTACAATGAATATTATATCTTACCAAGAAACATAGAAATGAAATGCGACATCTCGTTTTATAAAGCGTTAGAATTCTATTGCTGAGATACGTAGACATCTGCAAACGCTATTTCCTAGCATGTAAGTGTCGCATTTACATTCTTTTGAAGTGAATACGAGGTATACATGACACATCGCAATGATTATTATATCTTATCATGAATCATAGGTGTGAGATGCGATATCGCGTTTTAAGAAGCATTAGATCTCCCTTGCTACGATACGTAGACATCTGCAAACGCTATTTCCTAGCATGTAAGTGTCGCATTGACATTCTTTTGATGTGAATACGAGGTATACATGATACTTCGCAATGAATATTATATCTTATCATGAAACATAGAAATGCGATGCGACATCTCGTTTTAAGATGTATTAGAACTCTATTATTTCCATACGTAGTCGTCTGGAAACGCAATTTCCTAGCAAGGAAGTGTCGCACTTACATCCTTTTGAAGTGAATACGAAGTATACATAACACTTCGCACTGAATATTATATCTTATCATGAAACATAGAAATGAGATGCGGCATCTCGTTTTAAGAAGCATTAGAACACTATTGTTACGACACGTAGACATCTGCAAACGCTATTTCCTAGCATGGAAGCGTCGCATTTACATTCCTGTCATGTGAATACGAAGTATACATGACACTTCGCAATGAATATTAAATCTTATCATGAAACATAGATGTGAGATTCGATATCGCGTTCTAAGAAGCATTAGAACTCCATTGCTGCGATACGTAGACATCTGCAAATGCTATTTCCTAGCATGTAAGTGTCGCATTTACATTCTTTTGAAGTGAATACGAGGTATACATGACACTTCGCAATGAATATTATATCTTATCATGAAATACAGAAGTGAGATGCGATATCGCGTTTTAAGAAGCATTAGAACTCTATTGCTACGATACCTAGACATCTGCAAACGCTATTTCCTAGCATGGATGTGTCGCATTTACATTCTTTTGAAGTGAATACGATGTGTACATAACACTTCGTAATGAATATTTTATCTTATCATGAAACATAGAAGTGAGATGCGATATCGCGTTTTAAGAAGCATTAGAACACTATTGCTACGATACGTAGACATCTGCAAACGCTATTTCCTAGCATGGAAGTGTCGCATTTACATTCTTTTGTAGTGAATACGAAGTATACATGACACTTCGCAATGAATATTATATCTTAGCATGATACATAGGAATGAGGTGCTATATCGCGTTTTGAGAAGCATTAGAACTCTATTGCTAATATACGTAGACATCTGCAAACAATATTTCCTAGCAAGGAAATGTCGCACTTACATTCCATTGAAGTCTATACGAGGTATACATAACATTACACAATGAATATTATATCTTATTACGAAACATAGAAATGAAATACGACATCTCGTTTTAAGAAGCATTAGTACTCTATTGCTGTGATGCGTAGACATCTGCAAAGGCTATTTCCAAGCATGGAAGGGTCGCATTTACATACTTTTGTAGTGAATACGAGGTATATATAACACTCCATAATGAATATTATATCTTATCATGAAACATAGAAATGAAATACGACTTCTCATTTTAAGAAGCATTAGAACTCTATTGCTACGATACGTAGACATCTGCAAACGCTATTTCCTAGCATGGAAGTGCCGCATTTACATTCTTTTGAAGATAATACGAGGTATACATAACATTCCGCAATGAATATTATATCTTATTACGAAGCATAGAAATGAAATACGACTTCTCGTTTTAAGAAGCATTAGAACTCTATTGCTTCGATACGTAGACATCTGGGAACGCTATTTCCTTGAAAGGAAGTGGCGCATTTACAATCATTTGAAGTGAATACGAGGTATACATAATACTCTACAATGAATATTATATCTTACCAAGAAACATAGAAATGAAATGCGACATCTCGTTTTATAAAGCATTAGAATTCTATTGCTGCGATACGTAGACATCTGCAAACGCTATTTCCTAGCATGTAAGTGTCGCATTTACATTCTTTTGAGGTGAATACGAGGTATACATGACACATCGCAATGATTATTATATCTTATCATGAAACATAGGTGTGAGATGCGATATCGCGATTTAAGAAGCACTAGAACTCCATTGCTGCGATACGTAGACATCTGCAAATGCTATTTCCTAGCATGTAAGTGTCGCATTTACATTCTTTTGAAGTGAATGCGAGGTATACATGACACTTCGCAATGAATATTACATCTTATCATGAAACATAGAAGTGAGATGCGATATCGCGTTTTAAGAAGCATTAGAACTCTATTGCTACGATACGTAGACATCTGCAAACGCTATTTCCTAGCATGGAAGTGACTTATTTACGTTCTTTTGAAGTGAATACGAGGTATACATGACACTTCGCAATGAATATTATATCTTATCATGAAACATAAAAGTGAGATGCGATATCGCGTTCTAAGAAGCATTAGAAATCTATTGCTACGATACGTAAACATATGGAAAAGCTATTCCCTAGCATGGAAGTGTCGCATTTACATTCTTTTGAAGTGAATACGAGATATACATGACACTTCGCAATGGATACTATATCTTATCATGAAATATAGAAGTGAGATGCGATATCGCGTTTTAAGAAGCATTAGAACTCTATTGCTACGATACGTAGACATCTGCAAGCGCTATTTCCTAGCATGGAAGTGTCGCATCTACATTCTTTTGAAGTGAATACGAGGTATACATGACAATTCGCAATGAATATTATACCTTATCATGAAACATAGAAGATAGATGCGATATCGCGGTTTAGGAAGCATTAGAACTCTACTGCTACGATACGTAGACATCTGCAAAGGCTATTTCCTAGCATGGAAGGGTCGCATTTACATTCTTTTGAAGTGAGTACGAGGTATACATGACACTTCACAATGAATATTATATCTGAACATGAAACATAGAAGTGAGATGCAACATCTCGTTTTAAGAAGCATTAGAACTCTATTGCTAGGATACGTAGACATCTGCAAACGCTATTTCCTAGCATGTAAGTGTCGCATTTACATCCTTTTGAAGTGAATACGAGGTATACATGACACTTCGCAATGAATATTATATCTTGTCATGAAACATGGAAGTGAGATGCGATATCGCGTTCTAAGAAGCTTTAGGACTCTCTTGCTACGATACGTAGACATCTGCAAACCCTATTTCCTAGCAAGGAAGTGTCGCATTTACATTCATTTGAAGTGAATACGAGGTATACATAATACTCTACAATGAATATTATATCTTACCAAGAAACATAGAAATGAAATGCGACATCTCGTTTTATAAAGCATTAGAATTCTATTGCTGCGATACGTAGACATCTGCAAACGCTATTTCCTAGCATGTAAGTGTCGCATTTACATTCTTTTGAGGTGAATACGAGGTATACATGACACATCGCAATGATTATTATATCTTATCATGAAACATAGGTGTGAGATGCGATATCGCGATTTAAGAAGCACTAGAACTCCATTGCTGCGATACGTAGACATCTGCAAATGCTATTTCCTAGCATGTAAGTGTCGCATTTACATTCTTTTGAAGTGAATGCGAGGTATACATGACACTTCGCAATGAATATTACATCTTATCATGAAACATAGAAGTGAGATGCGATATCGCGTTTTAAGAAGCATTAGAACTCTATTGCTACGATACGTAGACATCTGCAAACGCTATTTCCTAGCATGGAAGTGACTTATTTACGTTCTTTTGAAGTGAATACGAGGTATACATGACACTTCGCAATGAATATTATATCTTATCATGAAACATAAAAGTGAGATGCGATATCGCGTTCTAAGAAGCATTAGAAATCTATTGCTACGATACGTAAACATATGGAAAAGCTATTCCCTAGCATGGAAGTGTCGCATTTACATTCTTTTGAAGTGAATACGAGATATACATGACACTTCGCAATGGATACTATATCTTATCATGAAATATAGAAGTGAGATGCGATATCGCGTTTTAAGAAGCATTAGAACTCTATTGCTACGATACCTAGACATCTGCAACCGCTATTTCCTAGCATGGATGTGTCGCATTTACATTCTTTTGAAGTGAATACGATGTGTACATAACACTTCGTAATGAATATTTTATCTTATCATGAAACATAGAAGTGAGATGCGATATCGCGTTTTAAGAAGCATTAGAAATCTATTGCTACGATACGTAGACATCTGCAAACGCTATTTCCTAGCATGGAAGTGTCGCATTTACATTCTTTTGTAGTGAATACGAAGTATACATGACAGTTCGCAATGAATATTATATCTTATCATGAAACATAGAAGTGAGATGCGATATCGCGTTTTAGGAAGCATTAGAACTCTATTGCTACGATATGTAGACATCTGCAAACGCTACTTCCTAGCATGGAAGGGTCGCATTTACATTCTTTTGTTGTGAATACGAGGTATACATAACACTCCATAATGAATATTATATCTTATCATGAAACATAGAAATGAAATACGACTTCTCATTTTAAGAAGCATTAGAACTCTATTGCTACGGTACGTAGACATCTGCAAACGCTATTTCCTAGCATGGAAGTGCCGCATTTACATTCTTTTGAAGATAATACGAGGTATACATAACATTCCGCAATGAATATTATATCTTATTACGAAGCATAGAAATGAAATACGACTTCTCGTTTTAAGAAGCATTAGAACTCTATTGCTACGATACGTAGACATCTGCAAACAATATTTCCTAGCAAGGAAGTGTCGCATTTAAATTCTTTTGAAGTGAATACGAGGTATACATAACATTCCGCAATGAATATTATATCTTATCACGAAACATAGAAATGAGATGCGACATCTCGTATTAAGAAGCATTAGAACTCTATTGCTACGATACGTAGACATCTGCAAACGCTATTTCCTAGCATGGAAGTGTCGCATTTACATTCTTTTGAAGTGAATACGAGGTATACATGACACATCGCAATGATTATTATATCTTATCATGAAACATAGAAATGGGATGCGATATCGCTATTTAGGAAACAATAGAACTCTATTGCTTCGATACGTAGACATCTGGGAACGCTATTTCCATGAAAGGAAGTGGCGCATTTACAATCATTTGAAGTGAATACGAGGTATACATAACACTCTACCATGTATATTATATCTTATCACGAAACATAGAAATGAAATGTGACATCTCGTTTTAAGAAGCATTAGAACTCTATTGCTACGATACGTGGACATCTGCAAACGCTATTTCCTAGCATGTAAGTGTCGCATTTACATTCTTTTGAAGTGAATACGAGGTATACATGACACATCGCAATGATTATTATATCTTATCATGAAACATAGATGTGAGATGCGATATCGCGATTTAAGAAGCACTAGAACTCCATTGTTGCGATACGTAGACATCTGCAAATGCTATTTCCTAGCATGTAAGTGTCGCATTTACATTCTTTTGAAGTGAATACGAGGTATACATGACACTTCGCAATGAATAATATATCTTATCATGAAACATAGAAGTGAGATGCGATATCGCGTTTTAAGAAGCATTAGAACTCTATTGCTACGATACGTAGACATCTGCAAACGCTATTTCCTAGCATGGAAGTGTCGCATCTACATTCTTTTGAAGTGAATACGAGGTATACATGACAATTCGCAATGAATATTATACCTTATCATGAAACATAGAAGAGAGATGCGATATCGCGGTTTAGGAAGCATTAGAACTCTACTGCTACGATACGTAGACATCTGCAAAGGCTATTTCCTAGCATGGAAGGGTCGCATTTACATTCTTTTGAAGTGAGTACGAGGTATACATGACACTTCGCAATGAATATTATATCTTATCATGAAACATGGAAGTGAGATGCGATATCGCGTTCTAAGAAGCTTTAGGACTCTCTTGCTACGATACGTAGACATCTGCAAGCCCTATTTCCTAGCATGGAAGTGTCGCATTTACATTCATTTGAAGTGAATACGAGGTATACATAATACTCTACAATGAATATTATATCTTACCAAGAAACATAGAAATGAAATGCGACATCTCGTTTTATAAAGCGTTAGAATTCTATTGCTGAGATACGTAGACATCTGCAAACGCTATTTCCTAGCATGTAAGTGTCGCATTTACATTCTTTTGAAGTGAATACGAGGTATACATGACACATCGCAATGATTATTATATCTTATCATGAATCATAGGTGTGAGATGCGATATCGCGTTTTAAGAAGCATTAGATCTCCCTTGCTACGATACGTAGACATCTGCAAACGCTATTTCCTAGCATGTAAGTGTCGCATTGACATTCTTTTGATGTGAATACGAGGTATACATGATACTTCGCAATGAATATTATATCTTATCATGAAACATAGAAATGCGATGCGACATCTCGTTTTAAGATGTATTAGAACTCTATTATTTCCATACGTAGTCGTCTGGAAACGCAATTTCCTAGCAAGGAAGTGTCGCACTTACATCCTTTTGAAGTGAATACGAAGTATACATAACACTTCGCACTGAATATTATATCTTATCATGAAACATAGAAATGAGATGCGGCATCTCGTTTTAAGAAGCATTAGAACACTATTGTTACGACACGTAGACATCTGCAAACGCTATTTCCTAGCATGGAAGCGTCGCATTTACATTCCTGTCATGTGAATACGAAGTATACATGACACTTCGCAATGAATATTATATCTTATCATGAAACATAGATGTGAGATTCGATATCGCGTTCTAAGAAGCATTAGAACTCCATTGCTGCGATACGTAGACATCTGCAAATGCTATTTCCTAGCATGTAAGTGTCGCATTTACATTCTTTTGAAGTGAATACGAGGTATACATGACACTTCGCAATGAATATTATATCTTATCATGAAATACAGAAGTGAGATGCGATATCGCGTTTTAAGAAGCATTAGAACTCTATTGCTACGATACCTAGACATCTGCAAACGCTATTTCCTAGCATGGATGTGTCGCATTTACATTCTTTTGAAGTGAATACGATGTGTACATAACACTTCGTAATGAATATTTTATCTTATCATGAAACATAGAAGTGAGATGCGATATCGCGTTTTAAGAAGCATTAGAACACTATTGCTACGATACGTAGACATCTGCAAACGCTATTTCCTAGCATGGAAGTGTCGCATTTACATTCTTTTGTAGTGAATACGAAGTATACATGACACTTCGCAATGAATATTATATCTTAGCATGATACATAGGAATGAGGTGCTATATCGCGTTTTGAGAAGCATTAGAACTCTATTGCTAATATACGTAGACATCTGCAAACAATATTTCCTAGCAAGGAAATGTCGCACTTACATTCCATTGAAGTCTATACGAGGTATACATAACATTACACAATGAATATTATATCTTATTACGAAACATAGAAATGAAATACGACATCTCGTTTTAAGAAGCATTAGTACTCTATTGCTGTGATGCGTAGACATCTGCAAAGGCTATTTCCAAGCATGGAAGGGTCGCATTTACATACTTTTGTAGTGAATACGAGGTATATATACCACTCCATAATGAATATTATATCTTATCATGAAACATAGAAATGAAATACGACTTCTCATTTTAAGAAGCATTAGAACTCTATTGCTACGATACGTAGACATCTGCAAACGCTATTTCCTAGCATGGAAGTGCCGCATTTACATTCTTTTGAAGATAATACGAGGTATACATAACATTCCGCAATGAATATTATATCTTATTACGAAGCATAGAAATGAAATACGACTTCTCGTTTTAAGAAGCATTAGAACTCTATTGCTTCGATACGTAGACATCTGGGAACGCTATTTCCTTGAAAGGAAGTGGCGCATTTACAATCATTTGAAGTGAATACGAGGTATACATAACACTCTACCATGTATATTATATCTTATCACGAAACATAAAAATGAAATGTGACATCTCGTTTTAAGAAGCATTAGAACTCTATTGCTACGATACGTGGACATCTGCAAACGCTATTTCCTAGCATGTAAGTGTCGCATTTACATTCTTTTGAAGTGAATACGAGGTATACATGACACATCGCAATGATTATTATATCTTATCATGAAACATAGATGTGTGATGCGATATCGCGTTCTAAGAAGCATTAGAACTCTATTGCTACGATACGTAGACATCTGCAAACGCTATTTCCTAGCATGGAAGTGACTTATTTACGTTCTTTTGAAGTGAATACGAGGTATACATGACACTTCGCAATGAATATTATATCTTATCATGAAACATAAAAGTGAGATGCGATATCGCGTTCTAAGAAGCATTAGAAATCTATTGCTACGATACGTAGACATATGGAAACGCTATTCCCTAGCATGGAAGTGTCGCATTTACATTCTTTTGAAGTGAATACGAGATATACATGACACTTCGCAATGGATACTATATCTTATCATGAAATATAGAAGTGAGATGCGATATCGCGTTTTAAGAAGCATTAGAACTCTATTGCTACGATACCTAGACATCTGCAAACGCTATTTCCTAGCATGGATGTGTCGCAGTTACATTCTTTTGAAGTGAATACGATGTGTACATAACACTTCGTAATGAATATTTGATCTTATCATGAAACATAGAAGTGAGATGCGATATCGCGTTTTAAGAAGCATTAGAACTCTATTGCTACGATACGTAGACATCTGCAAGCGCTATTTCCTAGCATGGAAGTGTCGCATCTACATTCTTTTGAAGTGAATACGAGGTATACATGACAATTCGCAATGAATATTATACCTTATCATGAAACATAGAAGATAGATGCGATATCGCGGTTTAGGAAGCATTAGAACTCTACTGCTACGATACGTAGACATCTGCAAAGGCTATTTCCTAGCATGGAAGGGTCGCATTTACATTCTTTTGAAGTGAGTACGAGGTATACATGACACTTCACAATGAATATTATATCTGAACATGAAACATAGAAGTGAGATGCAACATCTCGTTTTAAGAAGCATTAGAACTCTACTGCTACGATACGTAGACATCTGCAAAGGCTATTTCCTAGCATGGAAGGGTCGCATTTACATTCTTTTGAAGTGAGTACGAGGTATACATGACACTTCGCAATGAATATTATATCTTATCATGAAACATGGAAGTGAGATGCGATATCGCGTTCTAAGAAGCTTTAGGACTCTCTTGCTACGATACGTAGACATCTGCAAGCCCTATTTCCTAGCATGGAAGTGTCGCATTTACATTCATTTGAAGTGAATACGAGGTATACATAATACTCTACAATGAATATTATATCTTACCAAGAAACATAGAAATGAAATGCGACATCTCGTTTTATAAAGCGTTAGAATTCTATTGCTGAGATACGTAGACATCTGCAAACGCTATTTCCTAGCATGTAAGTGTCGCATTTACATTCTTTTGAAGTGAATACGAGGTATACATGACACATCGCAATGATTATTATATCTTATCATGAATCATAGGTGTGAGATGCGATATCGCGTTTTAAGAAGCATTAGATCTCCCTTGCTACGATACGTAGACATCTGCAAACGCTATTTCCTAGCATGTAAGTGTCGCATTGACATTCTTTTGATGTGAATACGAGGTATACATGATACTTCGCAATGAATATTATATCTTATCATGAAACATAGAAATGCGATGCGACATCTCGTTTTAAGATGTATTAGAACTCTATTATTTCCATACGTAGTCGTCTGGAAACGCAATTTCCTAGCAAGGAAGTGTCGCACTTACATCCTTTTGAAGTGAATACGAAGTATACATAACACTTCGCACTGAATATTATATCTTATCATGAAACATAGAAATGAGATGCGGCATCTCGTTTTAAGAAGCATTAGAACACTATTGTTACGACACGTAGACATCTGCAAACGCTATTTCCTAGCATGGAAGCGTCGCATTTACATTCCTGTCATGTGAATACGAAGTATACATGACACTTCGCAATGAATATTATATCTTATCATGAAACATAGATGTGAGATTCGATATCGCGTTCTAAGAAGCATTAGAACTCCATTGCTGCGATACGTAGACATCTGCAAATGCTATTTCCTAGCATGTAAGTGTCGCATTTACATTCTTTTGAAGTGAATACGAGGTATACATGACACTTCGCAATGAATATTATATCTTATCATGAAATACAGAAGTGAGATGCGATATCGATTTTTAAGAAGCATTAGAACTCTATTGCTACGATACCTAGACATCTGCAAACGCTATTTCCTAGCATGGATGTGTCGCATTTACATTCTTTTGAAGTGAATACGATGTGTACATAACACTTCGTAATGAATATTTTATCTTATCATGAAACATAGAAGTGAGATGCGATATCGCGTTTTAAGAAGCATTAGAACACTATTGCTACGATACGTAGACATCTGCAAACGCTATTTCCTAGCATGGAAGTGTCGCATTTACATTCTTTTGTAGTGAATACGAAGTATACATGACACTTCGCAATGAATATTATATCTTAGCATGATACATAGGAATGAGGTGCTATATCGCGTTTTGAGAAGCATTAGAACTCTATTGCTAATATACGTAGACATCTGCAAACAATATTTCCTAGCAAGGAAATGTCGCACTTACATTCCATTGAAGTCTATACGAGGTATACATAACATTACACAATGAATATTATATCTTATTACGAAACATAGAAATGAAATACGACATCTCGTTTTAAGAAGCATTAGTACTCTATTGCTGTGATGCGTAGACATCTGCAAAGGCTATTTCCAAGCATGGAAGGGTCGCATTTACATACTTTTGTAGTGAATACGAGGTATATATAACACTCCATAATGAATATTATATCTTATCATGAAACATAGAAATGAAATACGACTTCTCATTTTAAGAAGCATTAGAACTCTATTGCTACGATACGTAGACATCTGCAAACGCTATTTCCTAGCATGGAAGTGCCGCATTTACATTCTTTTGAAGATAATACGAGGTATACATAACATTCCGCAATGAATATTATATCTTATTACGAAGCATAGAAATGAAATACGACTTCTCGTTTTAAGAAGCATTAGAACTCTATTGCTTCGATACGTAGACATCTGGGAACGCTATTTCCTTGAAAGGAAGTGGCGCATTTACAATCATTTGAAGTGAATACGAGGTATACATAACACTCTACCATGTATATTATATCTTATCACGAAACATAGAAATGAAATGTGACATCTCGTTTTAAGAAGCATTAGAACTCTATTGCTACGATACGTGGACATCTGCAAACGCTATTTCCTAGCATGTAAGTGTCGCATTTACATTCTTTTGAAGTGAATACGAGGTATACATGACACATCGCAATGATTATTATATCTTATCATGAAACATAGATGTGAGATGCGATATCGCGTTCTAAGAAGCATTAGAACTCTATTGCTACGATACGTAGACATCTGCAAACGCTATTTCCTAGCATGGAAGTGACTTATTTACGTTCTTTTGAAGTGAATACGAGGTATACATGACACTTCGCAATGAATATTATATCTTATCATGAAACATAAAAGTGAGATGCGATATCGCGTTCTAAGAAGCATTAGAAATCTATTGCTACGATACGTAGACATATGGAAACGCTATTCCCTAGCATGGAAGTGTCGCATTTACATTCTTTTGAAGTGAATACGAGATATACATGACACTTCGCAATGGATACTATATCTTATCATGAAATATAGAAGTGAGATGCGATATCGCGTTTTAAGAAGCATTAGAACTCTATTGCTACGATACCTAGACATCTGCAAACGCTATTTCCTAGCATGGATGTGTCGCAGTTACATTCTTTTGAAGTGAATACGATGTGTACATAACACTTCGTAATGAATATTTGATCTTATCATGAAACATAGAAGTGAGATGCGATATCGCGTTTTAAGAAGCATTAGAACTCTATTGCTACGATACGTAGACATCTGCAAGCGCTATTTCCTAGCATGGAAGTGTCGCATCTACATTCTTTTGAAGTGAATACGAGGTATACATGACAATTCGCAATGAATATTATACCTTATCATGAAACATAGAAGATAGATGCGATATCGCGGTTTAGGAAGCATTAGAACTCTACTGCTACGATACGTAGACATCTGCAAAGGCTATTTCCTAGCATGGAAGGGTCGCATTTACATTCTTTTGAAGTGAGTACGAGGTATACATGACACTTCACAATGAATATTATATCTGAACATGAAACATAGAAGTGAGATGCAACATCTCGTTTTAAGAAGCATTAGAACTCTATTGCTAGGATACGTAGACATCTGCAAACGCTATTTCCTAGCATGTAAGTGTCGCATTTACATCCTTTTGAAGTGAATACGAGGTATACATGACACTTCGCAATGAATATTATATCTTGTCATGAAACATGGAAGTGAGATGCGATATCGCGTTCTAAGAAGCTTTAGGACTCTCTTGCTACGATACGTAGACATCTGCAAACCCTATTTCCTAGCAAGGAAGTGTCGCATTTACATTCATTTGAAGTGAATACGAGGTATACATAATACTCTACAATGAATATTATATCTTACCAAGAAACATAGAAATGAAATGCGACATCTCGTTTTATAAAGCATTAGAATTCTATTGCTGCGATACGTAGACATCTGCAAACGCTATTTCCTAGCATGTAAGTGTCGCATTTACATTCTTTTGAAGTGAATACGAGGTATACATGACACATCGCAATGATTATTATATCTTATCATGAAACATAGGTGTGAGATGCGATATCGCGATTTAAGAAGCACTAGAACTCCATTGCTGCGATACGTAGACATCTGCAAATGCTATTTCCTAGCATGTAAGTGTCGCATTTACATTCTTTTGAAGTGAATGCGAGGTATACATGACACTTCGCAATGAATATTACATCTTATCATGAAACATAGAAGTGAGATGCGATATCGCGTTTTAAGAAGCATTAGAACTCTATTGCTACGATACGTAGTCATCTGCAAACGCTATTTCCTAGCATGGAAGTGACTTATTTACGTTCTTTTGAAGTGAATACGAGGTATACATGACACTTCGCAATGAATATTATATCTTATCATGAAACATAAAAGTGAGATGCGATATCGCGTTCTAAGAAGCATTAGAAATCTATTGCTACGATACGTAAACATATGGAAAAGCTATTCCCTAGCATGGAAGTGTCGCATTTACATTCTTTTGAAGTGAATACGAGATATACATGACACTTCGCAATGGATACTATATCTTATCATGAAATATAGAAGTGAGATGCGATATCGCGTTTTAAGAAGCATTAGAACTCTATTGCTACGATACCTAGACATCTGCAACCGCTATTTCCTAGCATGGATGTGTCGCATTTACATTCTTTTGAAGTGAATACGATGTGTACATAACACTTCGTAATGAATATTTTATCTTATCATGAAACATAGAAGTGAGATGCGATATCGCGTTTTAAGAAGCATTAGAAATCTATTGCTACGATACGTAGACATCTGCAAACGCTATTTCCTAGCATGGAAGTGTCGCATTTACATTCTTTTGTAGTGAATACGAAGTATACATGACAGTTCGCAATGAATATTATATCTTATCATGAAACATAGAAGTGAGATGCGATATCGCGTTTTAGGAAGCATTAGAACTCTATTGCTACGATATGTAGACATCTGCAAACGCTACTTCCTAGCATGGAAGGGTCGCATTTACATTCTTTTGTTGTGAATACGAGGTATACATAACACTCCATAATGAATATTATATCTTATCATGAAACATAGAAATGAAATACGACTTCTCATTTTAAGAAGCATTAGAACTCTATTGCTACGATACGTAGACATCTGCAAACGCTATTTCCTAGCATGGAAGTGCCGCATTTACATTCTTTTGAAGATAATACGAGGTATACATAACATTCCGCAATGAATATTATATCTTATTACGAAGCATAGAAATGAAATACGACTTCTCGTTTTAAGAAGCATTAGAACTCTATTGCTACGATACGTAGACATCTGCAAACGCTATTTCCTAGCATGGAAGTGTCGCATTTACATTCTTTTGAAGTGAATACGAGGTATACATGACACATCGCAATGATTATTATATCTTATCATGAAACATAGAAATGGGATGCGATATCGCTATTTAGGAAACAATAGAACTCTATTGCTTCGATACGTAGACATCTGGGAACGCTATTTCCATGAAAGGAAGTGGCGCATTTACAATCATTTGAAGTGAATACGAGGTATACATAACACTCTACCATGTATATTATATCTTATCACGAAACATAGAAATGAAATGTGACATCTCGTTTTAAGAAGCATTAGAACTCTATTGCTACGATACGTGGACATCTGCAAACGCTATTTCCTAGCATGTAAGTGTCGCATTTACATTCTTTTGAAGTGAATACGAGGTATATATGACACATCGCAATGATTATTATATCTTATCATGAAACATAGATGTGAGATGCGATATCGCGATTTAAGAAGCACTAGAACTCCATTGTTGCGATACGTAGACATCTGCAAATGCTATTTCCTAGCATGTAAGTGTCGCATTTACATTCTTTTGAAGTGAATACGAGGTATACATGACACTTCGCAATGAATAATATATCTTATCATGAAACATAGAAGTGAGATGCGATATCGCGTTTTAAGAAGCATTAGAACTCTATTGCTACGATACGTAGACATCTGCAAACGCTATTTCCTAGCATGGAAGTGTCGCATCTACATTCTTTTGAAGTGAATACGAGGTATACATGACAATTCGCAATGAATATTATACCTTATCATGAAACATAGAAGAGAGATGCGATATCGCGGTTTAGGAAGCATTAGAACTCTACTGCTACGATACGTAGACATCTGCAAGCCCTATTTCCTAGCATGGAAGTGTCGCATTTACATTCATTTGAAGTGAATACGAGGTATACATAATACTCTACAATGAATATTATATCTTACCAAGAAACATAGAAATGAAATGCGACATCTCGTTTTATAAAGCGTTAGAATTCTATTGCTGAGATACGTAGACATCTGCAAACGCTATTTCCTAGCATGTAAGTGTCGCATTTACATTCTTTTGAAGTGAATACGAGGTATACATGACACATCGCAATGATTATTATATCTTATCATGAATCATAGGTGTGAGATGCGATATCGCGTTTTAAGAAGCATTAGATCTCCCTTGCTACGATACGTAGACATCTGCAAACGCTATTTCCTAGCATGTAAGTGTCGCATTGACATTCTTTTGATGTGAATACGAGGTATACATGACACTTCGCAATGAATATTATATCTTACCATGAAACATAGAAGTGAGATGCGATATCGCGTTCTAAGATGCATTAGAAATCTATTGCTACGATACGTAGACATATGGAAACGTTATTCCCTAGCATGGAAGTGTCGCATTTACATTCTTTTGAAGTGAATACGAGATATACATGACACTTCGCAATGAATATTATATGTTATCATGAAACATTGGTGTGAGATGCGATATCGCGTTTTAAGAAGCATTAGAACTCTATTGCTACGATACCTAGACATCTGCAAGCGCTATTTCCTAGCATGGATGTGTCGCATTTACATTCTTTTGAAGTGAATACGATGTGTACATAACACTTCGCAATGAATATTTTATCTTATCATGAAACATAGAAGTGAGATTCGATATCGCGTTCTAAGAAGCATTAGTACTCTATTGCTGTGATGCGTAGACATCTGCAAAGGCTATTTCCAAGCATGGAAGGGTCGCATTTACATTCTTTTGTAGTGAATACGAGGTATACATAACACTCCATAATGAATATTGTATCTTATCATGAAACATAGAAATGAAATACGACTTCTCATTTTAAGAAGCATTAGAACTCTATTGCTACGATACGTAGACATCTGCAAACGCTATTTCCTAGCATGGAAGTGCCGCATTTACATTCTTTTGAAGATAATACGAGGTATACATGACAATTCGCAATGAATATTATACCTTATCATGAAACATAGAAGAGAGATGCGATATCGCGGTTTAGGAAGCATTAGAACTCTACTGCTACGATACGTAGACATCTGCAAAGGCTATTTCCTAGCATGGAAGGGTCGCATTTACATTCTTTTGAAGTGAGTACGAGGTATACATGACACTTCGCAATGAATATTATATCTTATCATGAAACATGGAAGTGAGATGCGATATCGCGTTCTAAGAAGCTTTAGGACTCTCTTGCTACGATACGTAGACATCTGCAAGCCCTATTTCCTAGCATGGAAGTGTCGCATTTACATTCATTTGAAGTGAATACGAGGTATACATAATACTCTACAATGAATATTATATCTTACCAAGAAACATAGAAATGAAATGCGACATCTCGTTTTATAAAGCGTTAGAATTCTATTGCTGAGATACGTAGACATCTGCAAACGCTATTTCCTAGCATGTAAGTGTCGCATTTACATTCTTATTATATCTTATCATGAATCATAGGTGTGAGATGCGATATCGCGTTTTAAGAAGCATTAGATCTCCCTTGCTACGATACGTAGACATCTGCAAACGCTATTTCCTAGCATGTAAGTGTCGCATTGACATTCTTTTGATGTGAATACGAGGTATACATGATACTTCGCAATGAATATTATATCTTATCATGAAACATAGAAATGCGATGCGACATCTCGTTTTAAGATGTATTAGAACTCTATTATTTCCATACGTAGTCGTCTGGAAACGCAATTTCCTAGCAAGGAAGTGTCGCACTTACATCCTTTTGAAGTGAATGCGAAGTATACATAACACTTCGCACTGAATATTATATCTTATCATGAAACATAGAAATGAGATGCGGCATCTCGTTTTAAGAAGCATTAGAACACTATTGTTACGACACGTAGACATCTGCAAACGCTATTTCCTAGCATGGAAGCGTCGCATTTACATTCCTGTCATGTGAATACGAAGTATACATGACACTTCGCAATGAATATTATATCTTATCATGAAACATAGATGTGAGATTCGATATCGCGTTCTAAGAAGCATTAGAACTCCATTGCTGCGATACGTAGACATCTGCAAATGCTATTTCCTAGCATGTAAGTGTCGCATTTACATTCTTTTGAAGTGAATACGAGGTATACATGACACTTCGCAATGAATATTATATCTTATCATGAAATACAGAAGTGAGATGCGATATCGCGTTTTAAGAAGCATTAGAACTCTATTGCTACGATACCTAGACATCTGCAAACGCTATTTCCTAGCATGGATGTGTCGCATTTACATTCTTTTGAAGTGAATACGATGTGTACATAATACTTCGTAATGAATATTTTATCTTATCATGAAACATAGAAGTGAGATGCGATATCGCGTTTTAAGAAGCATTAGAACACTATTGCTACGATATGTAGATATCTGCAAACGCTATTTCCTAGCATGTAAGTGTCGCATTTACATCCTTTTGAAGTGAATACGAGGTATACATGACACTTCGCAATGAATATTATATCTTATCATGAAACATAGAAATGCGATGCGACATCTCGTTTTAAGATGTATTAGAACTCTATTATTTCCATACGTAGTCGTCTGGAAACGCAATTTCCTAGCAAGGAAGTGTCGCACTTACATCCTTTTGAAGTGAATACGAAGTATACATAACACTTCGCACTGAATATTATATCTTATCATGAAACATAGAAATGAGATGCGGCATCTCGTTTTAAGAAGCATTAGAACACTATTGCTGCGATACGTAGACATCTGCAAATGCTATTTCCTAGCATGTAAGTGTCGCATTTACATTCTTTTGAAGTGAATACGAGGTATACATGACACTTCGCAATGAATATTATATCTTACCATGAAACATAGAAGTGAGATGCGATATCGCGTTCTAAGAAGCATTAGAAATCTATTGCTACGATACGTAGACATATGGAAACGTTATTCCCTAGCATGGAAGTGTCGCATTTACATTCTTTTGAAGTGAATACGAGATATACATGACACTTCGCAATGAATATTATATGTTATCATGAAACATTGGTGTGAGATGCGATATCGCGTTTTAAGAAGCATTAGAACTCTATTGCTACGATACCTAGACATCTGCAAGCGCTATTTCCTAGCATGGATGTGTCGCATTTACATTCTTTTGAAGTGAATACGATGTGTACATAACACTTCGCAATGAATATTTTATCTTATCATGAAACATAGAAGTGAGATTCGATATCGCGTTCTAAGAAGCATTAGTACTCTATTGCTGTGATGCGTAGACATCTGCAAAGGCTATTTCCAAGCATGGAAGGGTCGCATTTACATTCTTTTGTAGTGAATACGAGGTATACATAACACTCCATAATGAATATTATATCTTATCATGAAACATAGAAATGAAATACGACTTCTCATTTTAAGAAGCATTAGAACTCTATTGCTACGATACGTAGACATCTGCAAACGCTATTTCCTAGCATGGAAGTGCCGCATTTACATTCTTTTGAAGATAATACGAGGTATACATGACAATTCGCAATGAATATTATACCTTATCATGAAACATAGAAGAGAGATGCGATATCGCGGTTTAGGAAGCATTAGAACTCTACTGCTACGATACGTAGACATCTGCAAAGGCTATTTCCTAGCATGGAAGGGTCGCATTTACATTCTTTTGAAGTGAGTACGAGGTATACATGACACTTCGCAGTGAATATTATATCTTATCATGAAACATGGAAGTGAGATGCGATATCGCGTTCTAAGAAGCTTTAGGACTCTCTTGCTACGATACGTAGACATCTGCAAGCCCTATTTCCTAGCATGGAAGTGTCGCATTTACATTCATTTGAAGTGAATACGAGGTATACATAATACTCTACAATGAATATTATATCTTACCAAGAAACATAGAAATGAAATGCGACATCTCGTTTTATAAAGCGTTAGAATTCTATTGCTGAGATACGTAGACATCTGCAAACGCTATTTCCTAGCATGTAAGTGTCGCATTTACATTCTTTTGAAGTGAATACGAGGTATACATGACACATCGCAATGATTATTATATCTTATCATGAATCATAGGTGTGAGATGCGATATCGCGTTTTAAGAAGCATTAGATCTCCCTTGCTACGATACGTAGACATCTGCAAACGCTATTTCCTAGCATGTAAGTGTCGCATTGACATTCTTTTGATGTGAATACGAGGTATACATGACACTTCGCAATGAATATTATATCTTATCATGAAACATAGAAATGCGATGCGACATCTCGTTTTAAGATGTATTAGAACTCTATTATTTCCATACGTAGTCGTCTGGAAACGCAATTTCCTAGCAAGGAAGTGTCGCACTTACATCCTTTTGAAGTGAATACGAAGTATACATAACACTTCGCACTGAATATTATATCTTATCATGAAACATAGAAATGAGATGCGGCATCTCGTTTTAAGAAGCATTAGAACTCTATTGCTGCGATACGTAGACATCTGCAAATGCTATTTCCTAGCATGTAAGTGTCGCATTTACATTCTTTTGAAGTGAATACGAGGTATACATGACACTTCGCAATGAATATTATATCTTACCATGAAACATAGAAGTGAGATGCGATATCGCGTTCTAAGAAGCATTAGAAATCTATTGCTACGATACGTAGACATATGGAAACGTTATTCCCTAGCATGGAAGTGTCGCATTTACATTCTTTTGAAGTGAATACGAGATATACATGACACTTCGCAATGAATATTATATGTTATCATGAAACATTGGTGTGAGATGCGATATCGCGTTTTAAGAAGCATTAGAACTCTATTGCTACGATACCTAGACATCTGCAAGCGCTATTTCCTAGCATGGATGTGTCGCATTTACATTCTTTTGAAGTGAATACGATGTGTACATAACACTTCGCAATGAATATTTTATCTTATCATGAAACATAGAAGTGAGATTCGATATCGCGTTCTAAGAAGCATTAGTACTCTATTGCTGTGATGCGTAGACATCTGCAAAGGCTATTTCCAAGCATGGAAGGGTCGCATTTACATTCTTTTGTAGTGAATACGAGGTATACATAACACTCCATAATGAATATTATATCTTATCATGAAACATAGAAATGAAATACGACTTCTCATTTTAAGAAGCATTAGAACTCTATTGCTACGATACGTAGACATCTGCAAACGCTATTTCCTAGCATGGAAGTGCCGCATTTACATTCTTTTGAAGATAATACGAGGTATACATAACATTCCGCAATGAATATTATATCTTATTACGAAGCATAGAAATGAAATACGACTTCTCGTTTTAAGAAGCATTAGAACTCTATTGCTACGATACGTAGACATCTGCAAACAATATTTCCTAGCAAGGAAGTGTCGCATTTACATTCTTTTGAAGTGAATACGAGGTATACATGACACTTCGCAACGTAAATTATATCTTATCATGATACATAGGAGTGAGATGCGATATGGCATTTTAAGAATCACTAGAACTCTATTGCTTCGACACGTAGTCATCTGGAAACGCTATTTCCTAGCAAGGAAGTGTCGCATTTACATTCTTTTGAAGTGACTACGGGGTATACATAACACTCCATAATGAATATTATATCTTAACATGAAACATAGAAGTGAGATGCGATATCGCGTTTTAAGAAGCATTAGAACTCTATTGCTACGATACGTAGACATCTGCAAACGCTATTTCCTAGCATGTAACTGTCACATTTACATTCTTTTGAAGTGAATACGAGGTATACATGACACATCGCAATGATTATTATATCTTATCATGAAACATAGGTGTGAGATACGATATCGCGTTTTAAGAAGCATTAGATCTCTCTTGCTACGATACGTAGACATCTGCAAACGCTATTTCCTAGCATGGAAGTGTCGCATTTACATTATATTGTAGTGAATACGAAGTATACATGACACTTCGCAATGAATATTATATCTTATCATGAAACATAGAAGCGAGATGCGATATCGCGTTCTAAGAAGCATTAGAACTCTATTGCTACGATACGTAGACATCTGCAAAGGCTATTTCCTAGCATGGAAGGGTCGCATTTACATTCTTTTGAAGTGAGTACGAGGTATACATAGCAATCCATAATGAATATTATATCTTATCATGAAATATAGCAGTGAGATGCGATATCGCGTTATAAGAAGTATTAGAACTCTATTGCTACGATACGTAGACATCTGCAAACTCTATTTCCTAGCATGGAAGTGTCGCATCTACATTCTTTTGAAGTGAATACGAGGTATACATGACAATTCGCAATGAATATTATACCTTATCATGAAACATAGAAGAGAGATGCGATATCGCGTCTTAGGAAGCATTAGAACTCTATTGCTACGATACGTAGACATCTGCAAACGCTATTTCCTAGCATGTAAGTGTCGCATTTACATTCTTTTGAAGTGAATACGAGGTATACATGACACTTCGCAATGAATATTATATCCTATCTCGAAACATAGAAGTGAGAGGCGATATCGCGATTTAAGGAGCACTAGAACTCTATTGCTACGATGCGTAGACATCTGCAAATGTTATTTCCTAGCAAGGAAGTGTCGCATTTACATTATTTTGAAGTGAATACGAGGTATACATAACACTCCACAATGAATATTACATCTTATCACGAAACATAGATATGAAATGCGACATCTCGTTTTAAGTAGCATTAGAACTCTATTGCAACGATACGTATAAATCTGCAAACGCTATTTCCTAGCATGGAAATGACGCACTTACATTCCATTAAAGCGAATACGAGGTATACATAACATTACACAATGCATATTATATCCTATTACGAAACATAGAAATGAAATACGACATCTCGTTTTAAGAAGCATTAGTACTCTATTGCTGTGATACGCAGACATCTGCAAACAATATTTCCTAGCATGTGAGTGTCGCATTTACATTCTTTTGAAGTGAGTACGAGGTATACATGACACTTCGCAATGAATATTATATCTTATCATGAAACATAGGTATGAGGTGCTATATCGCATTTTAAGAAGCATTAGATCCCTATTGCTACGATACGTAGACATCTGCAAACGCCACTTCCTAGCATGGAAGTGTCGCATTTACATTCTTTTGAAGTGATTACGAGGTATACATGACACTTCGCAATGAATATTTTATCTTATCATGAAACATGGAAGTGAGGTGCGATATCGCGTTCTAAGAAGCTTTAGAACTCTCTTGCTACGATACGTAGACATCTGCAAACCCTATTTCCTAGCAAGGAAGTGTCGCATTTACATTCATTTGAAGTGAATACGAGGTATACATGACACTTCGCAATGAATATTATATCTTATCATGAAACATAGGAGTGAGATGCGATATCGCGTTTTAAGAAGCATTAGAACTCTATTGCTACGGTACGTAGACATCTGCAAACGCTATTTCCTAGCATGGAAGTGTCGCATCTACATTCTTTTGAAGTGAATACGAAGTATACATGACTATTCGCAATGAATATTATAACTTATCATGAAACATAGAAGAGAGATGCGACATCTCGTTTTATAATGCATTAGAATTCTATTGCTGCGATACGTAGACATCTGCAAACAATATTTCCTAGCATGTGAGTGTCGCATTTACATTCTTTTGAAGTGAGTACGAGGTATACATGACACTTCGCAATGAATATTATATCTTATCATGACACATAGGTATGAGGTGCTATATCGCATTTTAAGAAGCATTAGAACCCTATTGCTACGATACGTAGACATCTGCAAACGCCACTTCCCAGCATGGAAGTGTCGCATTTACATTCTTTTGAAGTGAATACGAGGTATATATGACACTTCGCAATGAATATTATATCTTATCATGAAACATAGAAGTGAGATGCAACATCTCGTTTTAAGAAGCATTAGAACTCTATTGCTACGATACGTAGGTATCTGCAAACGCTATTTCCTAGCATGGAAGTGTCGCATTTACATTCTTTTGAAGCGAATACGAGGTATACATAACATTCCGCAATGAACATTATATCTTATCACGAAACATAGAAATGAGATGCGACATCTCGTATTAGGAAGCATTAGAACTCTATTGCTACGATACCTAGACATCTGCAAACGCTATTTCCTAGCATGGAAGTGTCGCATTTACATTCTTCTGATGTGAATACGAGATATACATGACACTTCGCAATGAATATTATATCTTATCATGAAACATAGAAATGGGATGCGATATCGCTATTTAAGAAACATTAGAACTCTATTGCTTCGATACGTAGACATCTGGGAACGCTATTTCCTTGAAAGGAAGTGGCGCATTTACATTCATTTGAAGTGAATACGAGGTATACATAACACTCTACCATGTATATTATATCTTATCACGACACATAGAAATGAAATGTGACATCTCGTTTTAAGAAGCATTAGAACTCTATTGCTACGATACGTGGACATCCGCAAACGCTATTTCCTAGCATGGAAGTGTCGCATTTACATTCTTTTGAATTTATTACGCGGTATACATAACACTCTACAATGAATATTATATCTTACCACGAAACATAGATATGAAATGCGATATCTCGTTTTAAGAAGCATTAGAACTCTATTGCTGCGATACGTATACATCTGCAAACGGTATTTCCTAGCATGTAAGTGCAGCATTTACATTCCTTTGAAGTTAATACGAGGTAGACATGACTCTTCGCAATGAATATTATATCTTATCTCGAAACATAGATGTGAGATGCGATATCGCGATTTAAGAAGCACTAGAACTCTATTGCTACGATGCGTAGGCATCTGCAAATGTCATTTCCTAGCAAGGAAGTGTCGCATTTACATTCTTTTGACGTGAACACGAGGTAAACATAACATTCCACAATGAAAATTACACCTTATTACGAAATATAGAAATGAAATGCGACTTCTCATTTTAAGAAGCATTAGAACTCTATTGCTACGACACGTAGACATCTGCAAACCCTATTTCCTAGCATGGAAGTGCCGCATTTACATTCTTTTGAAGTGAATACGAGGTATACATGACACTTCGCAATGAATATTATATCTTAACATGAAACATAGCAGTGAGATGCGATATCGCGTTTTTAGAAGCATTAGAACTCTATTGCTACGATACGTAGACATCTGCAAACGCTATTTCCTAGCATGGAAGTGTCGCATCTACATTCTTTTGAAGTGAATACGAGGTATACATGACAATTCGCAATGAATATTATACCTTATCATGAAACATAGAAGAGAGATGCGATATCGCGTTTTAGGAAGCATTAGAACTCTACTGCAACGATACGTAGACATCTGCAAACGCTATTTCCTAGCATGTAAGTGTCGCATTTACATTCTTTTGAAGTGAATACGAGGTATACATGACACTTCGCAATGAATATTATATCTTATCTCGAAACATTGAAGTGAGGTGCGATATCGCGATTTAAGGAGCACTAGAACTCTATTGCTACGATGCGTAGACATCTGCAAATGTTATTTCCTAGCAAGGAAGTGTCGCATTTACATTATTTTGAAGTGAATACGAGGTATACATAACACTCCACAATGAATATTACATCTTATCACGAAACATAGAAATGAAATGCGACATCTCGTCTTAAGTAGCATTAGAACTCTATTGCAACGATACGTATAAATCTGCAAACGCTATTTCCTAGCATGGAAATGACGCACTTACATTCCATTAAAGCGAATACGAGGTATACATAACATTACACAATGCATATTATATCCTATTACGAAACATAGAAATGAAATACGACATCTCGTTTTAAGAAGCATTAGTACTCTATTGCTGTGATACGTAGACATCTGCAAACAATATTTCCTAGCATGTGAGTGTCGCATTTACATTCTTTTGAAGTGAGTACGAGGTATACATGACACTTCGCAATGAATATTATATCTTATCATGAAACATAGGTATGAGGTGCTATATCGCATTTTAAGAAGCATTAGAACCCTATTGCTACGATACGTAGACATCTGCAAACGCCACTTCCCAGCATGGAAGTGTCGCATTTACATTCTTTTGAAGTGAATACGAGGTATACATGACACTTCGCAATGAATATTATATCTTATCATGAAACATAGAAGTGAGATGCGATATGGCATTTTAAGAATCATTAGAACTCTATTGTTTCGACACGTAGTCATCTGGTAACGCTATTTCCTAGCAAGGAAGTGTCGCATTCACATCCTTTTGAGGTGAATACGAGGTATACATGACACTTCGCAATGAATATTATATCTGGACATGAAACATAGAAATGAGATGCGACATCTCGTTTTAAGAAGCATTAGAACTCTATTGCTAGGATACGTAGACACCTGCAAACGCTATTTCCTAGCATGTAAGTGTCGCATTTACATTCTTTTGAAGTGAATACGAGGTATACATGACACTTCGCAATGAATATTATATCTTATCATGAAACATAGAAGTGAAATGCGATATCGCGTTCTAAGAAGCATTTGAAATCTATTGCTACGATACGTAGGCATATGGAAACGCTATTCCCTAGCATGGAAGTGTCGCATTTACATTCTTTTGAAGTGAATACGAGATATACATGACACTTCGCAATGGATACTATATCTTATCATGAAATATAGAAGTGAGATGCGATATCGCGTTTTAGGAAGCATTAGAAATCTACTGCTACGATACGTAGACATCTGCAAACGCTATTTCCTAGCATGGAAGCGTCGCATTTACATTCTTGTCATGTGAATACGAAGTATACATGACACTTCGCAATGAATATTATATCTTATCATGAAACATAGATGTGAGATGCTATATCGCGTTTTGAGAAGCATTAGAACTCTATTGCTAATATACGTAGACATCTGCAAACAATATTTCCTAGCAAGGAAATGTCGCACTTACATTCCATTGAAGTCTATACGAGGTATACATAACATTACACAATGAATATTATATCTTATTACGAAACATAGAAATGAAATACGACATCTCGTTTTAAGAAGCATTAGTACTCTATTGCTGTGATGCGTAGACATCTGCAAAGGCTATTTCCAAGCATGGAAGGGTCGCATTTACATTCTTTTGTAGTGAATGCGAGGTATACATAACACTCAATAATGAATATTATATCTTATCATGAAACATAGAAATGAAATACGACTTCTCAATTTAAGAAGCATTAGAACTCTATTGCTACGATACGTAGACATCTGCAAACGCTATTTCCTAGCATGGAAGTGCCGCATTTACATTCTTTTGAAGATAATACGAGGTATACATAACATTCCGCAATGAATATTATATCTTATTACGAAGCATAGAAATGAAATACGACTTCTCGTTTTAAGAAGCATTAGAACTCTATTGCTACGATACGTAGACATCTGCAAACAATATTTCCTAGCAAGGAAGTGTCGCATTTACATTCTTTTGAAGTGAATACGAGGTATACATAACACTCAACAATGAATATTGTATCTTATCACGAAACATAGAAATGAAATGCGACATCTAGTTTTAAGTAGCATTAAAACTCTACTGCTACGATACGTAGACATCTGCAAACGCTATTTCCTAGCATGGAAGCGTCGCATTTACATTCTTGTCATGTGAATACGAAGTATACATGACACTTCGCAATGAATATTATATCTTATCATGAAACATAGATGTGAGATGCGATATCGCGTTCTAAGAAGCATTAGAACTCTATTGCTGCGATACGTAGACACCTGAAAATGCTATTTCCTAGCACGTAAGTGTCGCATTTAGATTCTTTTGAAGTGAATACGAGGTATACATGACACTTCGCAGTGAATATTATATCTTATCATGAAACATAGAAGTGAGATGCGATATCGCGTTCTAGGAAGCATTAGTACTCTATTGCTACGATACGTAGACATCTGCAAACTCTATTTCCTAGCATGGAAGTGACTTACTTACGTTCTTTTGAAGTGAATACGAGGTATACATGTCACTTCGCAATGAATATTATATCTTATCATGAAACATAGAAGAGAGATGCGATATCGCGTTCTAAGAAGCATTAGAAATCTATTGCTACGATACGTAGACATATGGAAACGCTATTCCCTAGCATGGAAGTGTCGCATTTACATTCTTTTGAAGTGAATACGAGATATACATGACACTTCGCAATGAATACTATATCTTATCATGAAATATAGAAGAGAGATGCGATATCGCGTTTTAGGAAGCATTAGAAATCTATTGCTACGATGCGTAGACATCTGCAAATGTTATTTCCTAGCAAGGAAGTGTCGCATTTACATTCTTTTGAAGTGAATGCGAGGTATACATAACTCTCCACAATGAATATTGTATCTTATCACGAAAGATAGAAATGAAATGCGACATCTAGTTTTAAGTAGCATTAAAACTCTACTGCTACGAAACGTAGACATCTGCAAACGCTATTTCCTAGCATGGAAGTGTCGCATTTACATTCCTTTGAAGTGAATACGAGATATACATGACACTTCGCAATGAATATTATATGTTATCATGAAACATTGGAGTGAGATGCGATATCGCGTTTTAAGAAGCATTAGAACTCTATTGCTACGATACGTAGACATCTGCAAACCCTATTTCCTAGCAAGGAAGTGTCGCATTTACATTCATTTGAAGTGAATACGAGGTATACATAATACTCTACAATGAATATTATATCTTACCAAGAAACATAGAAATGAAATGCGACATCTCGTTTTATAAAGCATTAGAATTCTATTGCTGCGATACGTAGACATCTGCAAACACTATTTCCTAGCATGTAAGTGTCGCATTTACATTCTTTTGAAGTGAATACGAGGTATACATGACACATCGCAATGATTATTATATCTTATCATGAAACATAGGTGTGAGATGCGATATCGCGTTTTAAGAAGCATTAGATCTCCCTTGCTACGATACGTAGACATCTGCAAACGCTATTTCCTAGCATGTAAGTGTCGCATTTACATTCTTTTGATGTGAATACGAGGTATACATGACACTTCGCAATGAATATTATATCTTATCATGAAACATGGAAATGCGATGCGACATCTCGTTTTAAGATGTATTAGAACTCTATTATTTCCATACGTAGTCGTCTGGAAACGCAATTTCCTAGCAAGGAAGTGTCGCACTTACATCCTTTTGAAGTGAATACGAAGTATACATAACACTTCGCACTGAATATTATATCTTATCATGAAACATAGAAATGAGATGCGGCATCTCGTTTTAAGAAGCATTAGAACACTATTGTTACGACACGTAGACATCTGCAAACGCTATTTCCTAGCATGGAAGCGTCGCATTTACATTCTTGTCATATGAATACGAAGTATACATTACACTTCGCAATGAATATTATATCTTATCATGAAACATAGATGTGAGATGCGATATCGCGTTCTAAAAAGCATTAGAACTCTATTGCTGCGACACGTAGACATCTGCAAATGCTATTTCCTAGCATGTAAGTGTCGCATTTACATTCTTTTGTAGTGAATACGAGGTAATCATGACACTTCGCAATGAATATTATATCTTATCATGAAACATAGAAGTGAGATGCGATATCGCGTTCTAAGAAGCATTAGAAATTTATTGCTACGATACATAGACATATGGAAACGCTATTCCCTAGCATGGAAGTGTCGCATTTACATTGTTTTGAAGTGAATGCGAGGTATACATAACACTCCACAATGAATATTGTATCTTATCACGAAACATAGAAATGAAATGCGACATCTAGTTTTAAGTAGCATTAAAACTCTACTGCTACGATACGTAGACATCTGCAAACGCTATTTCCTAGCATGGAAGTGTAGCATTTACATTCTTTTGAAGTGAATACGAGATATACATGACACTTCGCAATGAATATTATATGTTATCATGAAACATTGGAGTGAGATGCGATATCGCATTTTAAGAAGCATTAGAACTCTATTGCTACGATACCTAGACATCTGCAAACGCTATTTCCTAGCATGGATGTGTCGCATTTACATTCTTTTGAAGTGAATGCGATGTGTACATAACACTTCGCAATGAATATTTTATCTTATCATGAAACATAGAAGTGAGATGCGATATCGCGTTTTAAGAAGCATTAGAACTCTATTGCTACGATACGTAGACATCTGCAAACAATATTTCCTAGCAAGGAAATGTCGCAATTACATTCCATTGAAGTGAATACGAGGTATACATAACATTACACAATGAATATTATATCTTATTACGAAACATAGAAATGAGATGCGACATCTCGTATTAAGAAGCAATAGAACTCTATTGCTACGATACGTAGACATCTGCAAACGCTATTTCCTAGCATGTAAGTGTCGCATTTACATTCTTTTGAAGTGAATGCGAGGTATACATGACACATCGCAATGATTATTATATCTTATCATGAAACATAGGTGTGAGATACGATATCGCGTTTTAAGAAGCATTAGATCTCTCTTGCTACGATACGTAGACATCTGCAAACGCTATTTCCTAGCATGGAAGTGTCGCATTTACATTCTTTTGAAGTGAGTACGATGTATACATAACAATCCATAATGAATATTATATCTTATCATGAAATATAGCAGTGAGATGCGATATCGCGTTATAAGAAGTATTAGAACTCTATTGCTACGATACGTAGACATCTGCAAACGCTACTTCCTAGCATGGAGGTGTCGCATTTACATTCTTTTGATGTGAATACGAGGTATACATGACACTTCGCAATGAATATTATATCTTATCATGAAACATAGAAATGCGATGCGACATCTCGTTTTAAGATGTATTAGATCTCTATTATGTCCATACGTAGTCGTCTGGAAACGCAATTTCCTAGCAAGGAAGTGTCGCACTTACATCCTTTTGAAGTGAATACGAAGTATACATAACACTTCGCACTGAATATTATATCTTATCATGAAACATAGAAATGAGATGCGGCATCTCGTTTTAAGAAGCATTAGAACTCTATTGCTGCGATACGTAGACATCTGCAAACGCTACTTCCTAGCATGTAAGTGTCGCGTTTACATTCTTTTGATGTGAATACGAGGTATACATGACACTTCGCAATGAATATTATATCTTATCATGAAACATAGAAATGCGATGCGACATCTCGTTTTAAGATGTATTAGATCTCTATTATGTCCATACGTAGTCGTCTGGAAACGCAATTTCCTAGCAAGGAAGTGTCGCACTTACATCCTTTTGAAGTGAATACGAAGTATACATAACACTTCGCACTGAATATTATATCTTAACATGAAACATAGAAATGAGATGCGGCATCTCGTTTTAAGAAGCATTAGAACTCTATTGCTACGATACGTAGACATCTGCAAACGCTATTTCCTAGCATGGAAGTGACTTATTTACGTTCTTTTGAAGTGAATACGAGGTATACATGACACTTCGCAATGAATATTATATCTTATCATGAAACATAGAAGTGAGATGCGATATCCCGTTCTAAGAAGCATTAGAAATCTATTGCTACGATACGTAGACATATGGAAACGTTATTCCCTAGCATGGAAGTGTCGCATTTACATTCTTTTGAAGTGAATACGAGATATACATGACACTTCGCAATGAATATTATATGTTATCATGAAACATTGGAGTGAGATGCGATATCGCGTTCTAAGAAGCATTAGAACTCTATTGCTACGATACCTAGACATCTGCAAACGCTATTTCCTAGCATGGATGTGTCGCATTTACATTCTTTTGAAGTGAATACGATGTGTACATAACACTTCGCAATGAATATTTTATCTTATCATGAAACATAGATGTGAGATGCGATATCGCGTATTAAGAAGCATTTGAAATCTATTGCTACGATACGTAGACATCTGCAAACGCTATTTCCTAGCATGGAAGTGTCGCATTTACATTCTTTTGTAGTGAATACGAAGTATACATGACACTTCGCAATGAATATTATATCTTATCATGAAACATAGAAGTGAGATGCGATATCGCGTTTTAGGAAGCATTAGAACTCTATTGCTACGATATGTAGTCATCTGCAAACGCTACTTCCTAGCATGGAAGTGTCGCATTTACATTCTTTTGAAGTGAATACGAGATATACATGACACTCCGCAATGAATATTATATCTTATCATGATACATAGGAATGAGGTGCTATATCGCGTTTTGAGAAGCATTAGAACTCTATTGCTAATATACGTAGACATCTGCAAACAATATTTCCTAGCAAGGAAATGTCGCACTTACATTCCATTGAAGTCTATACGAGGTATACATAACATTACACAATGAATATTATATCTTATTACGAAACATAGAAGTGAAATACGACATCTCGTTTTAAGAAGCATTAGTACTCTATTGCTGTGATGCGTAGACATCTGCAAAGGCTATTTCCAAGCATGGAAGGGTCGCATTTACATTCTTTTGTAGTGAATACGAGGTATACATAACACTCAATAATGAATATTATATCTTATCATGAAACATAGAAATGAAATACGACTTCTCAATTTAAGAAGCATTTGAACTCTATTGCTACGATACGTAGACATCTGCAAACGCTATTTCCTAGCATGGAAGTGCCGCATTTACATTCTTTTGAAGATAATACGAGGTATACATAACATTCCGCAATGAATATTATATCTTATTACGAAGCATAGAAATGAAATACGACTTCTCGTTTTAAGAAGCATTAGAACTCTATTGCTACGATACGTAGACATCTGCAAACAATATTTCCTCGCAAGGAAGTGTCGCATTTACATTCTTTTGAAGTGAATACGAGGTATACATAACATTCCGCAATGAATATTATATCTTATCACGAAACATAGGAATGAGATGCGACATCTCGTATTAAGAAGCATAAGAACTCTATTGCTACGATACGTAGACATCTGCAAACGCTATTTCCTAGCATGGAAGTGTCGCATTTACATTCTTCTGATGTGAATACGAGATATACATGACACTTCGCAATGAATATTATATCTTATCATGAAACATAGAAATGGGATGCGATATCGCTATTTAAGAAACATTAGAACTCTATTGCTTCGATACGTAGACATCTGGGAACGCTATTTCCTTGCAAGGAAGTGGCGCATTTACAATCATTTGAAGTGAATACGAGGTATACGTAACACTCTACCATGTATATTATATCTTATCACGAAACATAGAAATGAAATGTGACATCTCGTTTTAAGAAGCATTAGAACTCTATTGCTACGATACGTGGACATCTGCAAACGCTATTTCCTAGCATGAAAGTGTCGCATTTACATTCTTTTGAAGTGAATACGAGGTATACATGACACATCGCAATGATTATTATATCTTATCATGAAACATAGATGTGAGATGCGATATCGCGATTTAAGAAGCATTAGAACTCTATTGCTACGATACGTAGACATCTGCAAACAATATTTCCTAGCATGGAAGTGTCGCATTTACATTCTGTTGAAGTGAATACGAGGTATACATGACACTTCGCAATGAATATTATATCTTATCATGAAACATAGGAGTGAGATGCGATATGGCATTTTAAGAATCATTAGAACTCTATTGTTCCGACACGTAGTCATCTGGAAACGCTATTTCCTAGCAAGGAAGTGTCGCATTTGCATTCTTTTGAAGTGACTACGGGGTATACATAACACTCCATAATGAATATTGTATCTTAACATGAAACATAGCAGTGAGATGCGATATCGCGTTTTAAGAAGCATTAGAACTCTATTGCTACGATACGTAGACATCTGCAAACGCTATTTCCTAGCATGGAAGTGTCGCATCTACATTCTTTTGAAGATAATACGAGGTATACATAACATTCCGCAATGAATATTATACCTTATCATGAAACATATAAGAGAGATGCGATATCGCGTTTTAGGAAGCATTAGAACTCTACTGCTACGATACGTAGACATCTGCAAAGGCTATTTCCTAGCATGGAAGGGTGGCATTTACATTCTTTTGAAGTGAGTACGAGGTATACATGACACTTCGCAATGAATATTATATCTGAACATGAAACATAGAAGTGAGATGCAACATCTCGTTTTAAGAAGCATTAGAACTCTATTGCTACGATACGTAGGCATCTCCAAACGCTATTCCCTAGCATGGAAGTGTCGCATTTACATTCTTTTGAAGTGAATACGAGATGTACATGACACTTCGCTATGGATACTATATCTTACCATGAAATATAGAAGTGAGATGCGATATCGCGTTTTAGGAAGCATTAGAACTCCATTGCTACGATACGTAGACATCTGCAAACGCAATTTCCTAGCATGGAAGTGTCGCATTTACATTCTTCTGATGTGAATACGAGATATACATGACACTTCGCAATGCATATTATATCTTGTCTTGAAACATAGAAATGGGATGCGATATCGCTATTTAAGAAACATTAGAACTCTATTGCTTCGATACGTAGACATCTGGGAACGCTATTTCCTTGAAAGGAAGTGGCGCATTTACATTCATTTGAAGTGAATACGCGGTATACATAACACTCTACAATGAATATTATATCTTACCACGAAATATAGATATGAAATGCGACATCTCGTTTTAAGAAGCATTAGAACTCTATTGCTGCGATACGTATACATCTGCAAACGGTATTTCCTAGCATGTAAGTGTCGCATTTACATTCCTTTGAAGTTAATACGAGGTATACATGACTCTTCGCAATGAATATTATATCTTATCTCGAAACATAGATGTGAGATGCGATATCGCGATTTAAGAAGCACTAGAACTCTATTGCTACGATGCGTAGACATCTGCAAATGTTATTTCCTAGCAAGGAAGTGTCGCATTTACATTCTTTTGACGTGAATACGAGGTAAACATAACATTCCACAATGAAAATTACACCATATTACGAAATATAGAAATGAAATGCGACTTCTCATTTTAAGAAGCATTAGAACTCTATTGCTACGATGCGTAGACATCTGCAAATGTTATTTCCTAGCATGGAAGTGTCGCATTTTCATTCATTTGAAGTATATGCGTGGTATACATGACACTTCGCATTGAATATTATGTCTTATTAGGAAACATAGGAATGAAATGCGACATCTAGTTTTAAGTAGCATTAAAACTCTACTGCTACGACACGTAGACATCTGCAAACGCTATTTCCTAGCATGGAAGTGTCGCATTTACATTCTTTTGAAGTGAATACGAGATATACATGACACTTCGCAATGAATATTATATGTTATCATGAAACATTGGAGTGAGATGCGATATCGCGTTTTAAGAAGCACTAGAACTCTATTGCTACGATACCTAGACATCTGCAAACGCTATTTCCTAGCATGGATGTGTCGCATTTACATTCTTTTGAAGTGAATACGAAGTGTACATGACACTTCGCAATGAATATTATATCTTATCATGAAACATATAAGTGAGATGCAATATCGCGTTTTAGGAAGCATTAGAACTCTATTGCTACGATATGTAGACATCTGCAAACGCTACTTACTAGCATGGAAGTGTCGCATTTACATTCTTTTGAAGTGAATACGAGATATACATGACACTTCGCAATGAATATTATATCTTATCATGAAACATAGGAGTGAGATGCGATATGGCATTTTAAGAATCATTAGAACTCTATTGTTCCGACACGCAGTCATCTGGAAACGCTATTTCCTAGCAAGGAAGTGTCGCATTTGCATTCTTTTGAAGTGACTACGGGGTATACATAACACTCCATAATGAATATTATATCTTAACATGAAACATAGCAGTGAGATGCGATATCGCGTTTTAAGAAGCATTAGAACTCTATTGCTACTATACGTAGACATCTGCAAACGCAATTTCCTAGCATGGAAGTGTCGCATTTACATTCTTCTGATGTGAATACGAGATATACATGACACTTCGCAATGCATATTATATCTTATCATGAAACATAGAAATGGGATGCGATATCGCTATTTAAGAAACATTAGAACTCTATTGCTTCGATACGTAGACATCTGGGAACGCTATTTCCTTGAAAGGAAGTGGCGCATTTACATTCATTTGAAGTGAATACGCGGTATACATAACACTCTACAATGAATATTATATCTTACCACGAAATATAGATATGGAATGCGACATCTCGTTTTAAGAAGCATTAGAACTCTATTGCTGCGATACGTATACATCTGCAAACGGTATTTCCTAGCATGTAAGTGTCGCATTTACATTCCTTTGAAGTTTATACGAGGTATACATGACTCTTCGCAATGAATATTATATCTTATCTCGAAACATAGATGTGAGATGCGATATCGCGATTTAAGAAGCACTAGAACTCTATTGCTACGATGCGTAGACATCTGCAAATGTTATTTCCTAGCAAGGAAGTGTCGCATTTACATTCTTTTGACGTGAATACGAGGTAAACATAACATTCCACAATGAGAATTACACCATATTACGAAATATAGAAATGAAATGCGACTTCTCATTTTAAGAAGCATTAGAACTCTATTGCTACGATGCATAGACATCTGCAAATGTTATTTCCTAGCATGGAAGTGTCGCATTTTCATTCATTTGAAGTATATGCGTGGTATACATGACACTTCGCATTGAATATTATGTCTTATTAGGAAACATAGGAATGAAATGCGACATCTAGCTTTAAGTAGCATTAAAACTCTACTGCTACGATACGTAGACATCTGCAAACGCTATTTCCTAGCATGGATGTGTCGCATTTTCATTCTTTTGAAGTGAATACGAAGTGTACATGACACTTCGCAATGAATATTATATCTTATCATGAAACATAGAAGTGAGATGCGATATCGCGTTTTAGGAAGCATTAGAACTCTATTGCTACGATATGTAGACATCTGCAAACGCTACTTACTAGCATGGAAGTGTCGCATTTACATTCTTTTGAAGTGAATACGAGGTATACATGACACTTCGCAATGAATATTATATCTTATCATGAAACATAGGAGTGAGATGCGATATGGCATTTTAAGAATCATTAGAACTCTATTGTTTCGACACGTAGTCATCTGGAAACGCTATTTCCTAGCAAGGAAGTGTCGCATTTACATTCTTTTGAAGTGACTACGGGGTATACATAACACTCCATAATGAATATTATATCTTAACATGAGACATAGCAGTGAGATGCGATATCGCGTTTTAAGAAGCATTAGAACTCTATTGCTACGATACGTAGACATCTGCAAACAGTATTTCCTAGCAAGGAAGTGTCGCATTTACATTCTTTTGAAGTGAATACGAGGTATACATAACATTCCGCAATGAATATTATATCTTATTACGAAACATAGAAATGAGATGCGACATCTCGTATTAAGAAGCATTAGAACTCTATTGCTACGATACGTGGACATCTGCAAACGCTATTTCCTAGCATGTAAGTGTCGCATTTACATTCTTTTGAAGTGAATACGAGGTATACATGACACATCGCAATGATTATTATATCTTATCATGAAACATACGTGTGAGATACGATATCGCGTTTTAAGAAGCATTAGATCTCTCTTGCTACGATACGTAGACATCTGCAAACGCTATTTCCTAGCATGGAAGTGTCGCATTTACATTCTTTTGAATTTATTACGCGGTATACATAACACTCTACAATGAATATTATATCTTACCACGAAACATAGATATGAAATGCGACATCTCGTTTTAAGAAGCATTAGAACTCTATTGCTGCGATACGTATACATCTGCAAACAGTATTTCCTAGCATGTAAGTGTCGCATTTACATTCCTTTGAAGTTAATACGAGGTATACATGACTCTTCGCAATGAATATTATATCTTATCTCGAAACATAGATGTGAGATGCGATATCGCGTTTTAAGAAGCACTAGAACTCTATTGCTACGATACCTAGACATCTGCAAACGCTATTTCCTAGCATGGATGTGTCGCATTTACATTCTTTTGAAGTGAATACGAAGTGTACATGACACTTCGCAATGAATATTATATCTTATCATGAAACATAGAAGTGAGATGCGATATCGCGTTTTAGGAAGCATTAGAACTCTATTGCTACGATATGTAGACATCTGCAAACGCTACTTACTAGCATGGAAGTGTCGCATTTACATTCTTTTGAAGTGAATACGAGATATACATGACACTTCGCAATGAATATTATATCTTATCATGAAACATAGGAGTGAGATGCGATATCGCGTTTTAAGAAGCATTAGAACTCTATTGCTACGATACGTAGACATCTGCAAACGCTATTTCCTAGCATGGAATTGTCGCATTTACATTCTTTTGAAGTGAATACGAGGTATACATGACACTTCGCAATGAATATTATATCTTATCATGAAACATAGGAGTGAGATGCGATATGGCATTTTAAGAATCATTAGAACTCTATTGTTTCGACACGTAGTCATCTGGAAACGCTATTTCCTAGCAAGGAAGTGTCGCATTTACATTCTTTTGAAGTGACTACGGGGTATACATAACACTCCATAATGAATATTATATCTTAACATGAAACATAGCAGTGAGATGCGATATCGCGTTTTAAGAAGCATTAGAACTCTATTGCTACGATACGTAGACATCTGCAAACAGTATTTCCTAGCAAGGAAGTGTCGCATTTACATTCTTTTGAAGTGAATACGAGGTATACATAACATTCCGCAATGAATATTATATCTTATTACGAAGCATAGAAATGAAATACGACTTCTCGTTTTAAGAAGCATTAGAACTCTATCGCTACGATACGTAGACATCTGCAAACAATATTTCCTAGCAAGGAAGTGTCGCATTTACATTCTTTTGAAGTGAATACGAGGTATACATAACATTCCGCTATGAATATTATATCTTATCATGAAACATAGAAATGGGATGCGATATCGCTATTTAAGAAACATTAGAACTCTATTGCTTCGATACGTAGACATCTGGGAACGCTATTTCCTTGAAAGGAAGTGGCGCATTTACAATCATTTGAAGTGAATACGAGGTATACATAACACCCTACCATGTATATTATATCTTATCACGAAACATAGAAATGAAATGTGACATCTCGTTTTAAGAAGCATTAGAACTCTATTGCTACGATACGTGGACATCTGCAAACGCTATTTCCTAGCATGTAAGTGTCGCATTTACATTCTTTTGAAGTGAATACGAGGTATACATGACACATCGCAATGATTATTATATCTTATCATGAAACATAGATGTGAGATGCGATGTCGCGATTTAAGAAGCACTAGAACTCTATTGCTACGATGCGTAGACATCTGCAAATGTTATTTCCTAGCAAGGAAGTGTCGCATTTACATTCTTTTGACGTGAATACGGGGTAAACATAACATTCCACAATGAAAATTACACCTTATTACGAAATATAGAAATGAAATGCGACTTCTCATTTTAAGAAGCATTAGAACTCTATTGCTACGATACGTAGACATCTGCGAACCCTATTTCCTAGCATGGAAGTGCCGCATTTACATTCTTTTGAAGTGAATACGAGGTATACATGACACTTCGCAATGAATATTATATCTTATCATGAAACATAGGAGTGAGATGCGATATCGCGTTTCAAGAAGCATTAGAACTCTATTGCTACGATACGTAGACATCTGCAAACAATATTTCCTAGCATTGAAGTGTCGCATTTACATTCTTTTGAAGTGAATACGAGGTATACATGACACTTCGCAATCAATATTATATCTTATCATGAAACATAGGAGTGAGATGCGATATGGCATTTTAAGAATCATTAGAACTCTATTGTTCCGACACGCAGTCATCTGGAAACGCTATTTCCTAGCAAGGAAGTGTCGCATTTGCATTCTTTTGAAGTGACTACGGGGTATACATAACACTCCATAATGAATATTATATCTTAACATGAAACATAGCAGTGAGATGCGATATCGCGTTTTAAGAAGCATTAGAACTCTATTGCTACGATACGTAGACATCTGCAAACGCTATTTCCTAGCTTGGAAGTGTCGCATCTACATTCTTTTGAAGATAATACGAGGTATACATAACATTCCGCAATGAATATTATACCTTATCATGAAGCATATAAGAGAGATGCGATATCGCGTTTTAGGAAGCATTAGAACTCTACTGCTACGATACGTAGACATCTGCAAAGGCTATTTCCTAGCATGGAAGGGTCGCATTTACATTCTTTTGAAGTGAGTACGAGGTATACATGACACTTCGCAATGAATATTATATCTGAACATGAAACATAGAAGTGAGATGCAACATCTCGTTTTAAGAAGCATTAGAACTCTATTGCTACGATACGTAGGCACCTGCAAACGCTATTCCCTAGCATGGAAGTGTCGCATTTACATTCTTTTGAAGTGAATACGAGATATACATGACACTTCGCAATGGATACTATATCTTATCATGAAATATAGAAGTGAGATGCGATATCGCGTTTTAGGAAGCATTAGAACTCTGTTGCTACGATACGTAGACATCTGCAAACGCTATTTCCTAGCAAGGAAGTGTCGCATTTACATTCTTTTGAAGTGAATACGAGGTATACATAACATTCCGCAATGAATATTATATCTCATAACGAAACATAGAAATGAGATGCGACATCTCGTATTAAGAAGCATTAGAACTCTATTGCTACGATACGTAGACATCTGCAAACGCAATTTCCTAGCATGGAAGTGTCGCATTTACATTCTTCTGATGTGAATACGAGATATACATGACACTTCGCAATGCATATTATATCTTATCTTGAAACGTAGAAATGGGATGCGATTTCGCTATTTAAGAAACATTAGAACTCTATTGCTTCGATACGTAGACATCTGGGAACGCTATTTCCTTGAAAGGAAGTGGCGCATTTACATTCATTTGAAGTGAATACGCGGTATACATAACACTCTACAATGAATATTATATCTTACCACGAAATATAGGTATGGAATGCGACATCTCGTTTTAAGAAGCATTAGAACTCTATTGCTGCGATACGTATACATCTGCAAACGGTATTTCCTAGCATGTAAGTGTCGCATTTACATTCCTTTGATGTTTATACGAGGTATACATGACTCTTCGCAATGAATATTATATCTTATCTCGAAACATAGATGTGAGATGCGATATCGCGATTTAAGAAGCACTAGAACTCTATTGCTACGATGCGTAGACATCTGCAAATGTTATTTCCTAGCAAGGAAGTGTCGCATTTACATTCTTTTGACGTGAATACGAGGTAAACATAACATTCCACAATGAGAATTACACCATATTACGAAATATAGAAATGAAATGCGACTTCTCATTTTAAGAAGCATTAGAACTCTATTGCTACGATGCGTAGACATCTGCAAATGTTATTTCCTGGCATGGAAGTGTCGCATTTTCATTCATTTGAAGTATATGCGTGGTATACATGACACTTCGCATTGAATATTATGTCTTATTAGGAAACATAGGAATGAAATGCGACATCTAGTTTTAAGTAGCATTAAAACTCTACTGCTACGATACGTAGACATCTGCAAACGCTATTTCCTAGCATGGATGTGTCGCATTTACATTCTTTTGAAGTGAATACGAAGTGTACATGACACTTCGCAATGAATATTATATCTTATCATGAAACATAGAAGTGAGATGCGATATCGCGTTTTAGGAAGCATTAGAACTCTATTGCTACGATATGTAGACATCTGCAAACGCTACTTACTAGCATGGAAGTGTCGCATTTACATTCTTTTGAAGTGAATACGAGGTATACATGACACTTCGCAATGAATATTATATCTTATCATGAAACATAGGAGTGAGATGCGATATGGCATTTTAAGAATCATTAGAACTCTATTGTTTCGACACGTAGTCATCTGGAAACGCTATTTCCTAGCAAGGAAGTGTCGCATTTACATTCTTTTGAAGTGACTACGGGGTATACATAACACTCCATAATGAATATTATATCTTAACATGAGACATAGCAGTGAGATGCGATATCGCGTTTTAAGAAGCATTAGAACTCTATTGCTACGATACGTAGACATCTGCAAACAGTATTTCCTAGCAAGGAAGTGTCGCATTTACATTCTTTTGAAGTGAATACGAGGTATACATAACATTCCGCAATGAATATTATATCTTATTACGAAACATAGAAATGAGATGCGACATCTCGTATTAAGAAGCATTAGAACTCTATTGCTACGATACGTGGACATCTGCAAACGCTATTTCCTAGCATGTAAGTGTCGCATTTACATTCTTTTGAAGTGAATACGAGGTATACATGACACATCGCAATGATTATTATATCTTATCATGAAACATACGTGTGAGATACGATATCGCGTTTTAAGAAGCATTAGATCTCTCTTGCTACGATACGTAGACATCTGCAAACGCTATTTCCTAGCATGGAAGTGTCGCATTTACATTCTTTTGAATTTATTACGCGGTATACATAACACTCTACAATGAATATTATATCTTACCACGAAACATAGATATGAAATGCGACATCTCGTTTTAAGAAGCATTAGAACTCTATTGCTGCGATACGTATACATCTGCAAACAGTATTTCCTAGCATGTAAGTGTCGCATTTACATTCCTTTGAAGTTAATACGAGGTATACATGACTCTTCGCAATGAATATTATATCTTATCTCGAAACATAGATGTGAGATGCGATATCGCGTTTTAAGAAGCACTAGAACTCTATTGCTACGATACCTAGACATCTGCAAACGCTATTTCCTAGCATGGATGTGTCGCATTTACATTCTTTTGAAGTGAATACGAAGTGTACATGACACTTCGCAATGAATATTATATCTTATCATGAAACATAGAAGTGAGATGCGATATCGCGTTTTAGGAAGCATTAGAACTCTATTGCTACGATATGTAGACATCTGCAAACGCTACTTACTAGCATGGAAGTGTCGCATTTACATTCTTTTGAAGTGAATACGAGATATACATGACACTTCGCAATGAATATTATATCTTATCATGAAACATAGGAGTGAGATGCGATATCGCGTTTTAAGAAGCATTAGAACTCTATTGCTACGATACGTAGACATCTGCAAACGCTATTTCCTAGCATGGAATTGTCGCATTTACATTCTTTTGAAGTGAATACGAGGTATACATGACACTTCGCAATGAATATTATATCTTATCATGAAACATAGGAGTGAGATGCGATATGGCATTTTAAGAATCATTAGAACTCTATTGTTTCGACACGTAGTCATCTGGAAACGCTATTTCCTAGCAAGGAAGTGTCGCATTTACATTCTTTTGAAGTGACTACGGGGTATACATAACACTCCATAATGAATATTATATCTTAACATGAAACATAGCAGTGAGATGCGATATCGCGTTTTAAGAAGCATTAGAACTCTATTGCTACGATACGTAGACATCTGCAAACAGTATTTCCTAGCAAGGAAGTGTCGCATTTACATTCTTTTGAAGTGAATACGAGGTATACATAACATTCCGCAATGAATATTATATCTTATTACGAAGCATAGAAATGAAATACGACTTCTCGTTTTAAGAAGCATTAGAACTCTATCGCTACGATACGTAGACATCTGCAAACAATATTTCCTAGCAAGGAAGTGTCGCATTTACATTCTTTTGAAGTGAATACGAGGTATACATAACATTCCGCTATGAATATTATATCTTATCATGAAACATAGAAATGGGATGCGATATCGCTATTTAAGAAACATTAGAACTCTATTGCTTCGATACGTAGACATCTGGGAACGCTATTTCCTTGAAAGGAAGTGGCGCATTTACAATCATTTGAAGTGAATACGAGGTATACATAACACTCTACCATGTATATTATATCTTATCACGAAACATAGAAATGAAATGTGACATCTCGTTTTAAGAAGCATTAGAACTCTATTGCTACGATACGTGGACATCTGCAAACGCTATTTCCTAGCATGTAAGTGTCGCATTTACATTCTTTTGAAGTGAATACGAGGTATACATGACACATCGCAATGATTATTATATCTTATCATGAAACATAGATGTGAGATGCGATGTCGCGATTTAAGAAGCACTAGAACTCTATTGCTACGATGCGTAGACATCTGCAAATGTTATTTCCTAGCAAGGAAGTGTCGCATTTACATTCTTTTGACGTGAATACGGGGTAAACATAACATTCCACAATGAAAATTACACCTTATTACGAAATATAGAAATGAAATGCGACTTCTCATTTTAAGAAGCATTAGAACTCTATTGCTACGATACGTAGACATCTGCGAACCCTATTTCCTAGCATGGAAGTGCCGCATTTACATTCTTTTGAAGTGAATACGAGGTATACATGACACTTCGCAATGAATATTATATCTTATCATGAAACATAGGAGTGAGATGCGATATCGCGTTTCAAGAAGCATTAGAACTCTATTGCTACGATACGTAGACATCTGCAAACAATATTTCCTAGCATTGAAGTGTCGCATTTACATTGTTTTGAAGTGAATACGAGGTATACATGACACTTCGCAATCAATATTATATCTTATCATGAAACATAGGAGTGAGATGCGATATGGCATTTTAAGAATCATTAGAACTCTATTGTTCCGACACGCAGTCATCTGGAAACGCTATTTCCTAGCAAGGAAGTGTCGCATTTGCATTCTTTTGAAGTGACTACGGGGTATACATAACACTCCATAATGAATATTATATCTTAACATGAAACATAGCAGTGAGATGCGATATCGCGTTTTAAGAAGCATTAGAACTCTATTGCTACGATACGTAGACATCTGCAAACGCTATTTCCTAGCTTGGAAGTGTCGCATCTACATTCTTTTGAAGATAATACGAGGTATACATAACATTCCGCAATGAATATTATACCTTATCATGAAGCATATAAGAGAGATGCGATATCGCGTTTTAGGAAGCATTAGAACTCTACTGCTACGATACGTAGACATCTGCAAAGGCTATTTCCTAGCATGGAAGGGTCGCATTTACATTCTTTTGAAGTGAGTACGAGGTATACATGACACTTCGCAATGAATATTATATCTGAACATGAAACATAGAAGTGAGATGCAACATCTCGTTTTAAGAAGCATTAGAACTCTATTGCTACGATACGTAGGCATCTGCAAACGCTATTCCCTAGCATGGAAGTGTCGCATTTACATTCTTTTGAAGTGAATACGAGATATACATGACACTTCGCAATGGATACTATATCTTATCATGAAATATAGAAGTGAGATGCGATATCGCGTTTTAGGAAGCATTAGAACTCTGTTGCTACGATACGTAGACATCTGCAAACGCTATTTCCTAGCAAGGAAGTGTCGCATTTACATTCTTTTGAAGTGAATACGAGGTATACATAACATTCCGCAATGAATATTATATCTCATAACGAAACATAGAAATGAGATGCGACATCTCGTATTAAGAAGCATTAGAACTCTATTGCTACGATACGTAGACATCTGCAAACGCAATTTCCTAGCATGGAAGTGTCGCATTTACATTCTTCTGATGTGAATACGAGATATACATGACACTTCGCAATGCATATTATATCTTATCTTGAAACGTAGAAATGGGATGCGATTTCGCTATTTAAGAAACATTAGAACTCTATTGCTTCGATACGTAGACATCTGGGAACGCTATTTCCTTGAAAGGAAGTGGCGCATTTACATTCATTTGAAGTGAATACGCGGTATACATAACACTCTACAATGAATATTATATCTTACCACGAAATATAGGTATGGAATGCGACATCTCGTTTTAAGAAGCATTAGAACTCTATTGCTGCGATACGTATACATCTGCAAACGGTATTTCCTAGCATGTAAGTGTCGCATTTACATTCCTTTGAAGTTTATACGAGGTATACATGACTCTTCGCAATGAATATTACATCTTATCTCGAAACATAGATGTGAGATGCGATATCGCGATTTAAGAAGCACTAGAACTCTATTGCTACGATGCGTAGACATCTGCAAATGTTATTTCCTAGCAAGGAAGTGTCGCATTTACATTCTTTTGACGTGAATACGAGGTAAACATAACATTCCACAATGAGAATTACACCATATTACGAAATATAGAAATGAAATGCGACTTCTCATTTTAAGAAGCATTAGAACTCTATTGCTACGATGCGTAGACATCTGCAAATGTTATTTCCTGGCATGGAAGTGTCGCATTTTCATTCCTTTGAAGTATATGCGTGGTATACATGACACTTCGCATTGAATATTATGTCTTATTAGGAAACATAGGAATGAAATGCGACATCTAGTTTTAAGTAGCATTAAAACTCTACTGCTACGATACGTAGACATCTGCAAACGCTATTTCCTAGCATGGATGTGTCGCATTTACATTCTTTTGAAGTGAATACGAAGTGTACATGACACTTCGCAATGAATATTATATCTTATCATGAAACATAGAAGTGAGATGCGATATCGCGTTTTAGGAAGCATCAGAACTCTATTGCTACGATATGTAGACATCTGCAAACGCTACTTACTAGCATGGAAGTGTCGCATTTACATTCTTTTGAAGTGAATACGAGGTATACATGACACTTCGCAATGAATATTATATCTTATCATGAAACATAGGAGTGAGATGCGATATGGCATTTTAAGAATCATTAGAACTCTATTGTTTCGACACGTAGTCATCTGGAAACGCTATTTCCTAGCAAGGAAGTGTCGCATTTACATTCTTTTGAAGTGACTACGGGGTATACATAACACTCCATAATGAATATTATATCTTAACATGAGACATAGCAGTGAGATGCGATATCGCGTTTTAAGAAGCATTAGAACTCTATTGCTACGATACGTAGACATCTGCAAACAGTATTTCCTAGCAAGGAAGTGTCGCATTTACATTCTTTTGAAGTGAATACGAGGTATACATAACATTCCGCAATGAATATTATATCTTATTACGAAACATAGAAATGAGATGCGACATCTCGTATTAAGAAGCATTAGAACTCTATTGCTACGATACGTGGACATCTGCAAACGCTATTTCCTAGCATGTAAGTGTCGCATTTACATTCTTTTGAAGTGAATACGAGGTATACATGACACATCGCAATGATTATTATATCTTATCATGAAACATAGGTGTGAGATACGATATCACGTTTTAAGAAGCATTAGATCTCTCTTGCTACGATACGTAGACATCTGCAAACGCTATTTCCTAGCATGGAAGTGTCGCATTTACATTCTTTTGAATTTATTACGCGGTATACATAACACTCTACAATGAATATTATATCTTACCACGAAACATAGATATGAAATGCGACATCTCGTTTTAAGAAGCATTAGAACTCTATTGCTGCGATACGTATACATCTGCAAACAGTATTTCCTAGCATGTAAGTGTCGCATTTACATTCCTTTGAAGTTAATACGAGGTATACATGACTCTTCGCAATGAATATTATATCTTATCTCGAAACATAGATGTGAGATGCGATATCGCGTTTTAAGAAGCACTAGAACTCTATTGCTACGATACCTAGACATCTGCAAACGCTATTTCCTAGCATGGATGTGTCGCATTTACATTCTTTTGAAGTGAATACGAAGTGTACATGACACTTCGCAATGAATATTATATCTTATCATGAAACATAGAAGTGAGATGCGATATCGCGTTTTAGGAAGCATTAGAACTCTATTGCTACGATATGTAGACATCTGCAAACGCTACTTACTAGCATGGAAGTGTCGCATTTACATTCTTTTGAAGTGAATACGAGATATACATGACACTTCGCAATGAATATTATATCTTATCATGAAACATAGGAGTGAGATGCGATATCGCGTTTTAAGAAGCATTAGAACTCTATTGCTACGATACGTAGACATCTGCAAACGCTATTTCCTAGCATGGAATTGTCGCATTTACATTCTTTTGAAGTGAATACGAGGTATACATGACACTTCGCAATGAATATTATATCTTATCATGAAACATAGGAGTGAGATGCGATATGGCATTTTAAGAATCATTAGAACTCTATTGTTTCGACACGTAGTCATCTGGAAACGCTATTTCCTAGCAAGGAAGTGTCGCATTTACATTATTTTGTAGTGAATACGAAGTATACATGACACTTCGCAATGAATATTATATCTTATCACGAAACATAGAAATGAAATGCGACATCTCGTTTTAAGTAGCATTAGAACTCTATTGCAACGATACGTATAAATCTGCAATCGCTATTTCCTAGCATGGAAATGACGCACTTGCATTCCATTAAAGCGAATACGAGGTATACATAACATTACACAATGCATATTATATCCTATTACGAAACATAGAAATGAAATACGACATCTCGTTTTAAGAAGCATTAGTACTCTATTGCTGTGATACGTAGACATCTGCAAACAATATTTCCTAGCATGTGAGTGTCGCATTTACATTCTTTTGAAGTGAGTACGAGGTATACATGACACTTCGCAATGTATATAATATCTTATCATGAAACATAGAAGTGAGATGCGATATGGCATTTTAAGAATCATTAGAACTCTATTGTTTCGACACGTAGTCATCTGGTAACGCTATTTCCTAGCAAGGAAGTGTCGCATTCACATCCTTTTGAGGTGAATACGAGGTATACATGACACTTCGCAATGAATATTATATCTGAACATGAAACATAGAAATGAGATGCGTCATCTCGTTTTAAGAAGCATTAGAACTCTATTGCTAGGATACGTAGACATCTGCAAACGCCACTTCCTAGCATGGAAGTGTCGCATTTACATTCTTTTGAAGTGAATACGAGGTATACATGACACTTCGCAAAGAATATTATATCTTATCATGAAACATGGAAGTGAGATGCGATATCGCGTTCTAAGAAGCATTAGAACTCTATTGCTACGATACGTAGACATCTGCAAAGGCTATTTCCTAGCATGGAAGGGTCGCATTTACATCCTTTTGAAGTGAGTACGAGGTATACATAGCAATCCATAATGAATATTATATCTTATCATGAAATATAGCAGTGAGATGCGATATCGCGTTATAAGAAGTATTAGAACTCTATTGCTACGATACGTAGACATCTGCAAACGCTATTTCCTAGCATGGAAGTGTCGCATCTACATTCTTTTGAAGTGAATACGAAGTATACATGACAATTCGCAATGAATATTATAACTTATCACGAAACATAGAAGAGAGATGCGACATCTCGTTTTATAATGCATTAGAATTCTATTGCTGCGATACGTAGACATCTGCAAACGCTATTTCCTAGCATGTAAGTGTCGCATTTACATTCTTTTGAAGTGAATACGAGGTATACATGACACTTCGCAATGAATATTATATCTTATCTCGAAACATTGAAGTGAGGTGCGATATCGCGATTTAAGGAGCACTAGAACTCTATAGCTACGATGCGTAGACATCTGCAAATGTTATTTCCTAGCAAGGAAGTGTCGCATTTACATTATTTTGAAGTGAATACGAGGTATACATAACACTCCACAATGAATATTACATCTTATCACGAAACATAGAAATGAAATGCGACATCTCGTTTTAAGTAGCATTAGAACTCTATTGCAACGATACGTATAAATCTGTAAACGCTATTTCCTAGCATGGAAATGACGCACTTACATTCCATTAAAGCGAATACGAGGTATACATAACATTACACAATGCATATTATATCCTATTACGAAACATAGAAATGAAATACGACATCTCGTTTTAAGAAGCATTAGTACTCTATTGCTGTGATACGTAGACATCTGCAAACAATATTTCCTAGCATGTGAGTGTCGCATTTACATTCTTTTGAAGTGAGTACGAGGTATACATGACACTTCGCAATGAATATTATATCTTATCATGAAACATAGGTATGAGGTGCTACATCGCATTTTAAGAAGCACTAGAACCCTATTGCTACGATACGTAGACATCTGCAAACGCCACTTCCTAGCATGGAAGTGTCGCATTTACATTCTTTTGAAGTGAATACGAGGTATACATGACACTTCGCAATGAATATTATATCTTATCATGAAACATGGAAATGCGATGCGACATCTCGTTTTAAGATGTATTAGAACTCTATTATTTCCATACGTAGTCGTCTGGAAACGCAATTTCCTAGCAAGGAAGTGTCGCACTTACATCCTTTTGAAGTGAATACGAAGTATACATAACACTTCGCACTGAATATTATATCTTATTACGAAACATAGAAATGAGATGCGACATCTCGTATTAAGAAGCATTAGAACTCTATTGCTACGATACGTGGACATCTGCAAACGCTATTTCCTAGCATGGAAGTGTCGCATTTACATTCTTTTGAATTTATTACGCGGTATACATAACACTCTACAATGAATATTATATCTTATCATGAAACATAGATGTGAGATGCGATATCGCGTTCTAAGAAGCATTAGAACTCTATTGCTGCGATACGTAGACATCTGCAAATGCTATTTCCTAGCATGTAAGTGTCGCATTTACATTCTTTTGAAGTGAATACGAGGTAATCATGACACTTCGCAATGAATATTATATCTTATCACGAAACATAGAAGTGAGATGCGATATCGCGTTCTAAGCAGCATTAGAAATTTATTGCTACGATACATAGACATATGGAAACGCTATTCCCTAGTATGGAAGTGTCGCATTTACATTCTTTTGAAGTGAATGCGAGGTATACATGACACTTCGCAATGAATATTATATGTTATCATGAAACATTGGAGTGAGATGCGATATCGCGTTTTAGGAAGCATTAGAACTCTTTTGCTACGATATGTAGACATCTGCAAACGCTACTTCCTAGCATGGAAGTGTCGCATTTACATTCTTTTGAAGTGAATACGAGATATACATGACACTTCGCATTGAATATTATATCTTATCATGATACATAGGAATGAGGTGCTATATCGCGCTTTGAGAAGCATTAGAACTCTATTGCTAATATACGTAGACATCTGCAAACAATATTTCCTAGCAAGGAAATGTTGCACTTACATTCCATTGAAGTGTATACGAGGTATACATAACATTACACAATGAATATTATATCTTATTACGAAACATAGAAATGAAATACGACATCTCGTTTTAAGAAGCATTAGTACTCTATTGCTAATATACGTAGACATCTGCAAACAATATTTCCTAGCAAGAAAATGTTGCAATTACATTCCATTGAAGTGAATACGAGGTATACATAACATTCCGCAATGAATATTATATCTTATTACGAAACATAGAAATGGAATACGACTTCTCGTTTTAAGAAGCATTAGAACTCTATTGCTACGTTACGTAGACATCTGCAAACGCTATTTCCTAGCATGGAAGTGTTGCATCTACATTCTTTTGAAGTGAATACGAGGTATATATGACAATTCGCAATGAATATTATACCTCATCATGAAACATAGAAGTGAGATGCGATATTGCGTTCTAAGAAGCATTAGAACTCTATTGCTACGATACGTAGACATCTGCAAACACTGTTTCCTAGCATGGAAGTGTCGCATATACATTTTTTTGAAGTGAATACGAAATATACATGACACTTCGCAATGAATATTATATCTTATCATGAAACATAGAAGTGAGAAGCGATATCGCGTTCTAAGAAGCATTAGAACCCTATTGCTACGGTACGTAGACATCTGCAAACACTATTTCCTAGCATGGAAGTGTCGCATTTACATTCTTTTGAAGTGAGTACGAGGTATACATGACACGTCGCAATGAATATTATACCTTATCATGAAACATAGAAGAAATATGCGATATCGCGGTTTAGTAAGCATTAGAACTCTATTGCTGCGATACGTAGACATCTGCAAACGCTATTTCCTAGCATTACACTTACAATCCACTTACATTCCACTGAAGTGAATACGAGGTATACATAACACTCCACAATGAATATTATATCTTATCACGAAACATAGAAATGAAATGCGGCATCTCGTTTTAAGACGCATTAGGACTCTATTGCTACGATACGTAGACATCTGCAAACGCTATTTCCTAGCATGGAAGTGTCATATTAACATTCTTTTGAAGTGAATACGAGGTATACATGACACTTCGCAATGAATATTATATCTTATCATGAAACATAGAAGTGAGATGCGATATCGCGTTCTAAGAAGCATTAGAACTCTATTGCTACGATACGTAGACATCTGCAAACGCTATTTCCTAGCATGTAAGTGTCGCATTTACATTCTTTTGAAGTGAATACGAGGTATACATGACACATCGCAATGATTATTATATCTTATCATGAAACATAGGTGTGAGATGCGATATCGCGATTTAAGAAGCATTAGATCTCCCTTGCTACGATACGTAGACATCTGCAAACGCTATTTCCTAGCATGTAAGTGTCGCATTGACATTCTTTTGATGTGAATACGAGGTATACATGACACTTCGCAATGAATATTATATCTTATCATGAAACATAGAAATGCGATGCGACATCTCGTTTTAAGATGTATTAGAACTCTATTATTTCCATACGTAGTCGTCTGGAAACGCAATTTCCTAGCAAGGAAGTGTCACACTTACATCCTTCTGAAGTGAATACGAAGTATACATAACACTTCGCACTGAATATTATATCTTATCATGAAACATAGAAATGAGATGCGGCATCTCGTTTTAAGAAGCATTAGAACACCATTGTTACGACACGTAGACATCTGCAAACGCTATTTCCTAGCATGGAAGCGTCGCATTTACATTCTTGTCATGTGAATACGAAGTATACATGACACTTCGCAATGAATATTATATCTTATCATGAAACATATAGGAGAGATGCGATATCGCGTCTTAGGAAGCATCAGAACTCTATTGCTACGATACGTAGACATCTGCAAACGCTACTTCCTAGCATGGAGGTGTCGCATTTACATTCTTTTGAAGTGAATACGAGGTATACATGACAATTCGCAATGAATATTATACCTTATCATGAAACATGGAAGTGAGATGCAACATCTCGTTTTAAGAAGCATTAGAACTCTATTGCTACGATACGTAGACATCTGCAAACGCTATTTCCTAGCATAGAAGTGACTTATTTACGTTCTTTTGAAGTGAATACGAGGTATACATGACACTTCGCAATGAATATTATATCCTATCATGAAACATAGAAGTGAGATGCGATATCGCGTTCTAAGAAGCATTAGAAATCTATTGCTACGATATGTAGACATATGGAAACGTTATTCCCTAGCATGGAAGTGTCGCATTTACATTCTTCTGAAGTGAATACGAGATATACATGACACTTCCCAATGAATATTATATGTTATCATGAAACATTGGAGTGAGATGCGATATCGCGTTTTAAGAAGCATTAGAACTCTATTGCTACGATACCTAGACAGCTGCAAACGCTATTTCCTAGCATGGATGTGTCGCATTTACATTCTTTTGAAGTGAATACAATGTGTACATAACACTTCGTAATGAATATTTTATCTTATCATGAAACATAGAAGTGAGATGCGATATCGCGTTTTAAGAAGCATTAGAAATCTATTGCTACGATACGTAGACATCTGCAAACGCTATTTCCTAGCATGGAAGTGTCGCATTTACATTCTTTTGTAGTGAATACGAAGTATACATGACACTTCGCAATGAATATTATATCTTATCATGAAACATAGAAATGAAATACGACTTCTCATTTTAAGAAGCATTAGAACTCTATTGCTACGATACGTAGACATCTGCAAACGCTATTTCCTAGCATGGAAGTGCCGCATTTAGATTCTTTTGAAGATAATACGAGGTATACATAACATTCCGCAATGAATATTATATCTTATTACGAAGCATAGAAATGAAATACGACTTCTCGTTTTAAGAAGCATTAGAACTCTATTGCTACGATACGTAGACATCTGCAAACAATATTTCCTTGCATGGAAGTGTCGCATTTAAATTCTTTTGAAGTGAATACGAGGTATACATAACATTCCGCAATGAATATTATTTCTTATCACGAAACATAGAAATGAGATGCGACATCTCGTATTAAGAAGCATTAGAACTCTATTGCTACGATACGTAGACATCTGCAAACGCTATTTCCTAGCATGGAAGTGTCGCATTTACATTCTTCTGATGTGAATACGAGATATACATGACACTTCGCAATGAATATTATATCTTATCATGAAACATATAAGAGAGATGCGATATCGCGTTTTAGGAAGCATTAGAACTCTACTGCTACGATACGTAGACATCTGCAAACGCTATTCCCTAGCATGGAAGTGTCGCATTTACATTCTTTTGAAGTGAATACGAGGTATACATGACACTTCGCAATGAATATTATATCTTATCATGAAACGTAGGAGTGAGATGCGATATGGCATTTTAAGAATCATTAGAACTCTATTGTTTCGACACGTAGTCATCTGAATACGCTATTTCCTAGCAAGGAAGTGTCGCATTTACATTCTTTTGAAGTGACTACAAGGTATACATAACACTCCATAATGAATATTATATCTTAACATGAAACATAGCAGTGAGATGCGATATCGCGTTTTAGGAAGCATTAGAACTCTACTGCTACGATACGTAGACATCTGCAAAGGCTATTTCCTAGCTTGAAAGTGTCGCATTTACATTCTTCTGATGTGAATACGAGATATATATGACACTTCGCAATGAATATTATATCTTATCATGAAACATAGAAATGGGATGCGATATCGCTATTTAAGAAACATTAGAACTCTATTGCTTCGATACGTAGACATCTGGGAACGCTATTTCCTTGAAAGGAAGTGGCGCATTTACAATCATTTGAAGTGAATACGAGGTATACATAACACTCTACCATGTATATTATATCTTATCACGAAACATAGAAATGAAATGTGACATCTCGTTTTAAGAAGCATTAGAACTCTATTGCTACGATACGTGGACATCTGCAAACGCTATTTCCTCCATGTAAGTGTCGCATTTACATTCTTTTGAAGTGAATACGAGGTATACATGACACATCGCAATGATTATTATATCTTATCATGAAACATAGATGTGAGATGCGATATCGCGATTTAAGAGGCATTAGAACTCTATTGCTACGATACGTAGACATCTGCAAACAATATTTCCTAGCATGGAAGTGTCGCATTTACATTCTTTTGAAGTGAATACGAGGTATACATGACACTTCGCAATGAATATTATATCTTATCATGAAACATAGGAGTGAGATGCGATATGGCATTTTAAGAATCATTAGAACTCTATTGCTACGATACGTAGACATCTTCAAACGCTATTTCCTAGCATGGAAGTGTCGCATCTACATTCTTTTGAAGATAATACGAGGTATACATAACATTCCGCAATGAATATTATACCTTATCATGAAACATATAAGAGAGATGCGATATCGCGTTTTAGGAAGCATTAGAACTCTACTGCTACGATACGTAGACATCTGCAAAGGCTATTTCCTAGCATGGAAGGGTCGCATTTACATTCTTTTGAAGTGAGTACGAGGTATACATGACACTTCGCAATGAATATTATATCTGAACATGAAACATAGAAGTGAGATGCAACATCTCGTTTTAAGAAGCATTAGAACTCTATTGCTACGATACGTAGGCATCTGCAAACGCTATTCCCTAGCATGGAAGTGTCGCATTTACATTCTTTTGAAGTGAATACGAGATATACATGACACTTCGCAATGGATACTATATCTTATCATGAAATATAGAAGTGAGATGCGATATCGCGTTTTAGGAAGCATTAGAACTCTATTGCTACGATACGTAGACATCTGCAAACGCTATTTCCTAGCAAGGAAGTGTAGCATTTACATTCTTTTGAAGTGAATACGAGGTATACATAACATTCCGCAATGAATATTATATCTCATAACGAAACATAGAAATGAGATGCGACATCTCGTATTAAGAAGCATTAGAACTCTATTGCTACGATACGTAGACATCTGCAAACGCAATTTCCTAGCATGGAAGTGTCGCATTTACATTCTTCTGATGTGAATACGAGATATACATGACACTTCGCAATGAATATTATATCTTATCATGAAACATAGAAGTGAGATGCGATATCGCATTTTAAGAAGCATTCGAACTCTATTGCCTCGACGCGTACACTTCTGCAGACGCTATTTCCAAGCATGGGAGTGTGGCATTTACATTCTTTTGAAGTGAATACGAGGTGTACATGACACTTCGCAATGAATATTGTATCTTATCACGAAACGTAGAAATGCGTTGCGATATCGCGATATAAGTAGCATTAGAACTCCATTCCTACGATACGTGGACATCTGAATGCGCTATTTCCTAGCATGGAAGTGTCGCACTTACATTCTTTTGATGTGAATACGAGGTATACATGACACTTCGCAATGAATATTATATCTTATCATGAAACATAGAAGTGAGATGCGATATCGCATTTTAAGAAGCATTCGAACTCTATTGCCTCGACGCGTACACTTCTGCAGACGCTATTTCCAAGCATGGGAGTGTGGCACTTACATTCTTTTGAAGTGAATACGAGGTGTACATGACACTTCGCAATGAATATTGTATCTTATCACGAAACGTAGAAATGCGTTGCGATATCGCGATATAAGTAGCATTAGAACTCCATTCCTACGATACGTGGACATCTGAATGCGCTATTTCCTAGCATGGAAGTGTCGCACTTACATTCTTTTGATGTGAATACGAGGTATACATGACACTTCGCAATGAATATTATATCTTATCATGAAGCATAGAAATGAGATGCGATATCGCGTTTTAAGAAGCATTAGGACTCTATGGCCTCGATGCGGAGACATCTGCAAACGCTATTTCCTAGCATGGAAGTGTCGCACTTACATTCCTTTGAAGTGAATACGAGGTATACATGATACTTCGCAATGAATATTATATCATATCACGAAGCATATAAATGAGATGCGATATCGCGATTTAAGTAGCATTAGAACACTATTGCTACGATACGTAGACATCTGCGAACGCTATTTCCTAGGGTGGAAACGTCGCATTTACATTGTTTTGAAGTAAATACGAGGTATACATGACACTTCGCAATGAACATTATATCTTATCATGAGACATAGAAGCGAGATGCGGTATCGCGTTTTAAGAAGCATTAGAACCCTATTGCCTCGATGCGGAGATATCTGCAAAGGCTATTTCCTAGCATGGAAATGTCACATTTACATTCTTTTGAAGTGAATACCAGGTGTACATGACACATCCCAATGAATATTATATCATATCACGAAACATGGAAATGAGATGTGATATCGCGTTTTAAGAAGCATTAGAACTCTATGGCTTCGATGCGGAGACATCTGCAAACGCTACTTCCTAGCAAGGACGTGTCGCACTTACATTCTTTGAAGTGAATATGAGGTATACATGACACTTCGCAATGAATATTATATCTTATCACGAATCATATAAATGAGATGCGATATGGCGATCTAAGAAGCACTAGAACTCTACTGCTTCGATACGTAGACTTCTGCAAACGCCATTTACTAGCAAGGAAGTGTCGCATTTACATTCTTTTGAAGTGAATACGAGGTATACATAACACTCCACAATGAATATTATATCTTATCATGAAACATAGAAATGTGATGTAATATGGCGACTTAAGAAGCATTAGAACACTATTTCTTCGATACGTAGACATCTGCAAACGCTACTTCCTAGCAAGGAAGTGTCGCATTTACATTCTTTTGAAAGGAATACAAGGTATACATGACACTTCGCAATGAATATTATATCTTATCATGAAACATAGAAATGAGATGCGATATGGCGATTTATGAAGCATTTGATGTCTATTACTTCGATACGTAGACATCTGCAAACGCTATTTCCTAGCAAGAAATTGTAGCATTTACATCCATTTGAAGTATAGACGAGATATACATAACACTGCACAATGTATATTATATCTTATCATGAAACATAGAGATGAGTTGCGATATCGCGATTTAAGAAGCATTAGAAATCTATTGCTTCGATTCGTAGACATCTGCAAACGCTATTTCCTAGCAAGGAAGTGTCGCATTTACATACATTTTAAGTGTATGCGAGGTAGACATGACACTTCACAATGAATATTATATCTTATCATGAAACATAGAATTGAAATGCGATATGGCGATTTATGAAGCATTAGAACTCTATTGCTTCGATACTAGATATGTGCAAACGCTATTCCCTAGCAACGAAGTCTCGCATTTACATTCTTTTGAGGTGAATACGAGGTATACATAACACTGCACAATGAATATTATATCTTATCATGTAACATAGAAATGAGATGCGATAGGGCGATTTATGAAGCATTAGATGTCTATTGCTTCGATACGTAGACACCTGCAAACGCTATTTCCTAGCAACGAAGTGTCGCATTTACATTCTTTGAGGTGAATACGAAGTATACATAACACTGCACAATGAATATTATATCTTATCATGTAACATAGAAATGAGATGCGATATGGCGATTTATGAAGCATTGGATGTCTATTGCTTCGATACGTAGACATCTGCAAACGCTATTTCCTAGCAAGGAAGTGTCACATTTACATTCTTTTGAAAGGAATACGAGGTATACATGACACTTTGCAATGAATATTATATTTTATCATGAAACATAGAAATGAGATGCGGTATGACGATTTGAGAAGCATTAGAACTCTATTGCTTCGATACGTAGACATCTGCAAACGCTACTTCCTAGCAAGGAAGTGTCGCATTTACATACATTTTAAGTGTATGCGAGGTAGACATGACCCATCGCAATGAATATTATATATTGTCATAAAACATAGAAATGAGATGCGATATCGCGATTTAAGAATCGTTAGAACACTATTGCTTCGATACGTAGACATTTGCAATCGCTACTTCCTAGCAAAGAAATGTCCCATTTACATTCTTTTGAGAGGAATACGATGTATACATGATACTTCGCAATGAATATTATATCTCATCATGAAACATAGAAATGAGATGCGATATGGCGATTTATGAAGGATTAGATGTCTATTGCTTCGATACGTAGACATCTGCAAGCGCTATTTCCTACGAAGGAAGAGTCGCATTTACATTCTTTTGAAAGGAATACGAGGTATACATGACACTTCGCAATGAATATTATATCTTATCATGAAACATAGAAATGAGATGCGGTATGACGATTTGAGAAGCCTTAGAACTCTATTGCTTCGATACGTAGATATCTGCAAACGCTATTTCCTAGCAAGGATGTGTCGCATTTACATTCTTTTGAAGTGAATACTAGGTATACATAACACTGCACAATGAATATTATATCTTATCATGAAACATAGAAGTGAGATGCGATATCGCGATTTAAGAAGCATTAGAACACTATTGCTTCGATACGAAGACATCTGCAAACGCTATTTCCTAGCAAGGAAGTGTCGCATTTACATTATTTTGAAGTGAGTACTAGGTATACATGACACTTCGCAATGAATATTATATCTTATCATGAAACATAGAAATGAGAAGCGATATGGCGACTTAAGAAGCCTTAGATCCCTATTGCTTCGATACGTAGACATCTGCTAACGATACATCCTAGCAAGGAAGTATCGCATTTACATTCTTTTGAATGGAATACGAGGTATACATGGCACTTCGCAATGAATATTATATCTTATCATGAAACATAGAAATGTGATGCGATATCGCGATTTAAGAAGCTTTAGAACAATATTGCTTCGATACGTAGATATCTGCAAACACTATTTCCTAGCTGGGAACTGTTGCATACACATTCATTTGAAGTGTATGCGAGGTATACATGACACTACGCAATGAATACTATATATATTATCACGAAACATAGATATGAGATGCGATAACGCGAATTAGCATGCTTTAGAAATCTATTGCTTCGATACGTAGACGTCTGCAAACGCTATTTCCTAACAAGGAAGTGCCGCATTTACATTCATTTTAAGTGTATGCGAGGTATACATGGCACTTCGCAATGAATATTATATATTATCGTGAAACATACAAAAGGGGAAGCGATAACGCGATTTGAGAAGCATTAGAGCTCTAATGCCACGATACGTAGACATCTTCAAACGCTACTTCCTAGCAAGGAAGTGTCGCGTTTACATTCATTTGAAGTATAGACGAGATATACATAACACTGCACAATGAATATTATATCTTATCATGAAACATAGAAATGAGATGCGATATGGCGATTTAAAAAGCATAAGAAATCTATTGCTTCGATACGTAGACATCTGCAAACGCTGCATCCCAGCAAGGAAGTGTCGCATTTACATTCTTTTGAAGTGAGTACGAGGTATACATGACACTTCGCAATGAATATTATATCTTAACATGAAGCACAGAAATGAGATGCGATATGACGATTTATGAAGCGTTAGAACTCTATTGCTACGATACGTAGACTTCTGCAAACGCTATTTCCAAGATAGGAAGTGTCGCATTTACATTCATTTGAAGTGTATGCAAGGTATACATGACACTTCGCAATGAATATTATATCTTATCATGAAACATAAAAATGAGATACGATTTCGCGTTTTAAGAAGCATTAGAACTCAATTGCTTGGGTACGTAGACATCTGCCAACGCTATTTCCTAGGAAGGAAGTGTCGCATTTGCATTCTTTTGAAGCGAGTACGATGTAGACATAACACTCCACAATGAATATTATATCTTATCAGGATAGATAGAAATGAGATTCGATATCGCGATTTAAGAAGCATTAGAACACTATTGCTTCGATACGTAGACATCTGCAAACGCTATTTCCTACCAAGGAAGTATCGCATTTACATTCACTTGAAGCGCATGCGAGGTATACATGACACTTCGCAATTAATATTATATCTTACCATGAGTATAGAAATGAGATGCGATATCGCGTTTTGAGAAGCGTTAGATCTCTGATGCTACGATACGTAGACATCTGCAAACGCTATTTCCTAGCATGGAAGAGTCGCATTTACATTCATTTGAGGAGTATGCGAGGTATACAAGACACTTGGCAATGAATATTATATCTTATCATAAAACATAGAAAAGAGATGCGATAACTCTATTTAAGAGGCATTAGAACTCTATTGCTTCTGTCACGTCCTGGCGAACAAATTATTCGTATCCCAGGAGGCTGAATGACTCAAGCCTTTTAGTCGCGAATTCGGTCCGGTATAAAACGCGTATGACCGGGTCCGTCGATTCTGGCAAGACGCGGGCACCGTAAACAATCGCGTACGCGTGTAAGGAGGGATTTTACTTACCTTTCGCTGATTTCTCTCTTCTGCTTTCAGATGTGGCGATCATCGAAGGTCGTTCTCGGGGGAGGAGTCGGCGTACGGCTGGCTGGAATCGGCGTTGTGACGGTGGAAGCTGCGATGAATGTCGCCGTCCGTCGATGAACGAAGAATTCTGGCGTTTTACCAACGTATTCCGCACGAGATAATGGATTAAATTCTTCCTCCCGGCGCGAATACTTCGTTTGTAAACACTCAAGTTGTTACGAACTTGGAAGAATTTGTATTAAAATAAAATTGAATTTAGAAATGGAGTTGGAATGAACCAGAACTTGATGTGGTAGAAGAATAATAAAGTATATTCTAAATCAAAGAGTACAAGAACAATTATTTCTAAGTATTAAGACTAGGTTAACTATGAATTAGGAATTAGAACAAAGACTTTAGAACTAGGAACCTCATCGAGGCTGCGCGACGGCCCTAAGGCGCGACTTGGAAGAGACTTGGAATTAGAAGTGCCCGAAGGCGAGATAGAACTGTACCGTACTGACGGTACTGACTGACTGTGTCTGACTGTCCGTCATGACTGTCTGTAATTGACTGTCTGTAATTGACTGTGTCTCCCAAGATGCGCCTGCGACCTCTTCGACTCTCGGAGCGCTTCGGTCGCGTGCGAACGTAGGTGGGAGTATGTGGACGCCGGAGTGGGGTCTCGGCGTTGCGTGGTGGGGCTAGCGGCGCGTGCCGCTGAGGCGGTCGCGATTTCGCGCGTCGCGGCTTACTTAATTAGCGCAACTTATGAATATAGAGGTACAAGTATGAAATTAGAAACTACGCCTTAAATGTAAAATGTGTGTTGTTTGTTTCGTTATAAAGTTGTGTCGTGTAAATTCTATGAGCTAGGAATACAGAGTTTAGAATGTAGGAGTATATATATAATGTTAATTAATAATCTTAGAAATAGTATTTTGGGCATGGCAGATCTGGGATGGTGAAATCGTAGAGTCCTTTGTACGGTGAGGGTTCCCGTCGTCGGATCTCGTAGAGGTTGATTCTCCTGGTACGTCCCTGGAGTGAGCGAGAGGGCGAGTTTCCCTGCAGGTAAGAGTGAGACGGTGGGTGACTCCTTGAGTGGGAGCGAGACAGCGCACATGGTCCTCGGTGCGAGTGGGACAGAGTGTGTTGCCCTTGGAGCGAGAGAGGTGGCGAACACCTCTGCGGGTGCGAGTGAGACGGAGGGTAGGTCCCTTGGAGTGAGAGAGACGGCGAGCACCTCTGCGGGTGCGAGCGAGTCGATGGTCGTAGCCCTTGGCCTGAGTGAGACGGCGAGTTGCGCCTGGGTGTTGCCTGTGGTGCAGGCGCGTGAGGGTGGTTGCTGTGGTGCGTTGAGAGGGTGGCAGGCGGCACGCCTGACGTCACACCTTCCCCCTTAGAAAAAGAATTTCGCCTATGGCGAAATCTCTGGACTGATGTGGCCTCGATGTGGGATGCTACTCGTTTCGTGTGCTGTGGAGGAGATTGGTCCTCCTTGGCGTGTATGCTGCTCTCATCTCGTGGATGCTGTGGTCTATCATCTCGTGGATGCTGTGGGCTCTCGTCTCGTGGATGCTGTGGTCTCTGCGTATGTTGTGCTGCTACGGCTGCACTCTGTTTGGTTGCACTTTTCTTCTGTGGTGCACTTTGTTCGTTTGTCACTGTCACCGATTCTTTTACTCTTTGTTCATTAAGATTTTCAGTTTTTGATTTCGACTTACACTTTTCACTGTCTCCTACATTCGATCGAACTCTCATACGTGCATTCATCGTTTGTAGGCGCTTACAATTTTTTAATTTATTTGAATACACAATCTTGTGCCTCCCCTTAACATTCATTTTTACATTATTGTTAGGTAGAATCTCCAAGATCTTATATGGGCCTGTGTATTGAGAATCGAATTTATGTCTAAGTGGTTCGCGGAGCAAATAAACCCATTGTCCGATTTGGAAATCCTTTACATTAAGTTTCTTATCGTAATAGAATATAGGGCGTGTTTTTGCACAGTCTAAGTTTGTTTTCGCTATTTCTTGTGAAGTACGTATTCTATCGTTGAGTTCATCTAAATACGCGGCGTACGATTCGTTTTCTAATAATTGATCTATTTGACGTTGTATTTCTTCCTTGTGTATCGGCGGGAAGCGGTATTGTTTCACGTTTATTGGGTGATCGTTTATCGTTGGAATGCGGTGCTCGGTTACATTGGTAAATCCTAATTTATCGCCTGGGAGATGGAATAAATCTTGATTGTTAGAAATCAGTTTGTAGATATTATTTCTTTCTTCGCTGTTTAGATGATCTAGACGGAGTGACGCGACTATTTCCTCGAATCGGCTTTGAGGTCGCGTTACATTTTGAGTGGCGCGCGGAGTGTCGCGTTTCGAGTGTCGTTCGCTATCGCTTTTGAGAAGAGGTTTATTTTGTGTATCTTTCACGCGGATGTTTAAGTTACGTTGCGTACCTTCGATGGCACTTGAACAAATTTTTGTGGATTTTGAGGTTGTTATTGGAAGATTTATCATGATTGGAAACTTTGTGTTGAATATCGCGTGACGATGGTAAGAGATTTTCGTTGGAATTCGTAGAATTTGAAGTGGATTTTGAAACAATGTTAGCATAAGATACAGTGGGATTTGGGAATACTCGTTTTAGAGTGGATACAGTGGATTTGGAATTAGTCGAGTTAGTACGCATGCTTGAGACAGTGGATTTAGTATTAATTGGATTAGTAGGCATGCTGGAAACAGTGGATTTAGTATTAGTAGAATTAGTAGGCATGCTTGAAACAGTGGATTTAGTATTCATTTTTGTATTAGAAACAGTGGATTTAGAAGTATTCGTAAATAACGAATATAACGCTGGTTCTCGTTTCAGCGATTCGAGAACGGGAAGCGGGTCCAGATGAATTCTGGGCACCGCGATCTCGATCTCGGTATCGGTCGCATTAATTATGCGTGCTATCGCATGGCCGTTTCGCACTTTAACGATAGCATCACCGAAATATACTCCCTTCGCGATCTGTGTTCGGGGGATTATTCCTTCGCCTACGCCTGAATTAATTATTCCGACGCGTATGCCCGAGTTAGTCCGCGGAGGAAGTATTATTTTATTTAAAACGTCTTCGCGACGTGCAAATAGGATCCTATTCCCGTGCCACAGGATATATTTATTTCTAAAAGATATATCCGCGTCTGCACAAAACCCGGATCCCAGGATCCCGGCGGTTTTAATTGGGAAGTCGGAACTGACGACATTAAACGGAACATCACGAGAAAATATCGGTAACGTAACCGTCCCTAAGGTGGCTACGGTACCCTGAGTTACTCCGGTAATAGTTAGGCGTTCTGCAGTGTTAATTAGAGTTTTATGTTTTAGCGCGTTTTCCTTGATCACGTTGATCTCGGCTCCGGTGTCGATCATCATTACTACGGGTTCAATTAACGCGTTAGAATTTATGACAACCGTGGGGACGCTAGTTTTACCCGTTATGTTTACTGCTGCTCTTCTATTATCGAGGTTGACTCGTCGTTCGTTAAGGCGAGAACTCGGCGATCGTAGCCGGCCTCGCGTACCGTCTCGCGGCGGGTCGGGAGGCCGTTCGCGTTTCCCGGATTCGGGCGCGAAACGTTATTTCCGACATTATTAAATTGTCGCTTTCGACATTCGTCTATGCTATGTTCCAGGTTTCGGCAGTACCTACAAACGATATCCCGTCGATCGGGCGGTGCGTACTGACCGCGTGGAGGTCCCGTTACAAGCGGTCGTTCCTGTCGAGGATACCTCGGGGTTTCTTCCCGTGGGTACGTGACTGACGGTCTATGACTTGCGTACTTGCAGTCGCAAGTGACATGACCGCGACTATTACAACGAGCGCAAACCGATTCTTGCCGGCGCTCGAAGTGAAAATTTTCCGTACGGGGACGCGACGAGAAGAGTCTCTCTTTGTCTAATTCGTGTCGCCTGTACAACTCCTTAGCGTGAGCGAACGCGTCCGCGTATGTTTCGTACAATCGCGTGTTTATGGAATGTCGAATTTCCGGGATAAGCCCGTCGCAAAAACACCTAAGCGTAAGCGCGTCTATTCCGGAACGTGAATTTACTAATTCGGCGGAATCGAATCGTTCGCAGTCGATTGCTGCGTTACGTAGGTCTTTAATTCTACCTATGAAATCGAGGATATGTTCTCCTGGGCGCATGAAAGTATTAGTTAGTTCGCCCCTGTAATGGTCGGTTGACTTTGTATTTTCGATTGCGGCTCGTAGAATATCGGTCAGTTGTCCGACCGAAGAGCATTGCTCGTCCTCTACGGCCAGATATGCACGGCCGCGTAAACGATTGACAATGAGTTTGGTGAACGAGGGTTCTCCTTCGGGCGAAATCAACTCCCTTGCCCGTTTACAGGCCCGCACGAACTGTAATATTGGGAAGTTTTTGCCATCAAATATAGGGATGCTATCTATTGCTTCGCGAAAAATAAGCCTATCTGTTTGAGAGTTTGGTGAATCAGACCCTGAGCTACGTGTCGGTTGCAGGTGCGGAGTTCCGAAAGAGATAGTGTCGGCGATTGCGGATTGTGCCGCGCGTAAGTATTCCAATTCCCGACGCATGAAATCTATTTGGCGATTTAACGTAGCGATCGCTTCTTCTTTATCCGTATTATCGTTTGAAGGTCCGACGGCGTCGTTTGCAAGAGCATCGTGAAAATCTAACGTTCGGTGAGTATTGGATTCGGTTGCGGCGGCGTCCTTCTGTACCTGAAGCCGCGTTCGCTTTGTCGGCGTGCGCGTTGCCATGGCTGTTCGTACACTTATTCAGCAGAATTTCCGATAAGTTATACGCGAAAATCCCACCGCTGCCACCAGAAATTTTGTCACGTCCTGGCGAAAAAATTATTGGTATCACAGGAGGCTGAATGACACTTGCTATTTCCTAGCAAGGAAGTGTCGCATTTACATTCATTTGAAGTATAGACGAGATATACATAACACTGCACAATGAATATTATATCTTATCATGAAACAAAGAAATGAGATGCGATATCGCGATTTAAGAAGCTTTAGAACTCTTTTGCTTCGATACGTAGATATCTGCAAACGCTATTTCCTAGCAAGGATCTGTTGCATTTACATTCATTTGAAGTGTATGCGAGGTATACATGACACTTGGCAATGAATATTATATATTATCATGAACCATAGAAATGAGAAGCGATATCGCGTTTTGAGAAGCAGTGGATCTCTAATCCCACGATACGTAGACATCTGCAAACGCTATTTCCTAGCAAGGAAGTGTCGCATTTACATTCTTTTGAAGTGAATACGAGGTATACATAGCACTGCACAATGAATATTATATCTTATCATGAAACATAGAAATGAGATTCGATATCGCTATTTAAGAAGCTTTAGAACTCATTTGCTTCGATACGTAGATATCTGCAAACGCTATTTCCAAGCAAGGAACTGTCGCATTTACATTCATTTGAAGTGTATTCGAGGTATACATGACACTTCGCAATGAATATTATATATTATCATGAAACATGGAAATGAGATGCGATATCGCGAATTAGCAAGCTTTAGAACTCTATTGCTTCGATACGTAGACATCTCCAAACGCTACATCCTAGCACGGAAGTGTCGCATTTACATTCTTTTGAAAGGAATACGAGGTATACATGACACTTCCCAATGAATATTATATCTTATCATGAAACATAGATATGAGATGCGATATGACGATTTAAGAAGCATTAGAACTCTATAGCTATAATACGTAGACACGTACAAACGCTATTTCCTAGGAAGGAAGTGTCACATTTCCATTCCTCTAATGCGAATACGAGGTATACATAACACTGCACAATGAATATTATATGTAATCATGAAACACAGAAATGAGATGCGACTTCGCGTTTTGAGAAGCATTAGAACACTATTGCTTCGATACGGAGACATCTTCAAACGCTATTTCCTAACAAGGAAGTGTCGCATTTAGATTCTGTTGAAGTGAATACGAGGTATACATGACACTTCGCAATGAATATTATATCTTATCATGAAACGTAGAAATGAGTTGCGATCTCGCGCTTGAAGAAGCGTTAGAACTCTATTGCCATGATACATAGACACCTGCAAACGCTATTTCCTAGGAAGGAAGTGCCGCAATTACATTCATTTGAAGTGTATGCGAGGTATAAGTGACACTTCGCAATGAATATTATATCTTATCACGAAACATAGAAAAGAGATGCGATATCGCGATTTAAGAAGTATTAGAACACTGATTCTTCGATACGGAGACATCTGCAAACGCTATTTCCTGGCAAGGTATTGTCGCATTCACTTTCTTTTGTAGTGAATACGAGGAGTACATAACACTGCACATTAAATATTATATCTTATCATGAAACATAGAAATGAGAAACGATATCGCGTTTTGAGAAGCATTAGAGCACTAATGCTACGATACGTAGGCATCTGCAAACGCTATTTCCTAGCAAGGAATTGTGGCATTCACTTTCTTTTGATGTGAATACGAGGAGTACATAACACTGCACATTAAATATTATATCTTATCATGAAACATAGAAATGAGAAACGATATCGCTTTTTGAGAAGCATTAGAACACTATTGCTTCGATACGTAGACATCTGCAAACGCTACTTCCTAGCAAGAAAGTGTCGCATTTACATTCTTTTGAAGTGAATACTAGGTATACATAACACTGCACAGTGAATATTATATCTTATCATGAAACATAGAAATGAGATGCGATATCGCGATTTAAGAAGCACTAGAACACTATTGCTTCGATACGTAGAGATCTGCAACCGCTATTTCCCAGCAAGGAAGTGTCGCATTTACATTCTTTTGAAGTGAATACGAGGTATACATGATACTTCGCAAAGAATATTATATCTTATCATGAAACATAGATATGAGGTGCGAAATCTCGTTTTGAGACGCATTAGAACTGTATTGCTACGATACGTAGACTTCTACAAACGCTATATCCTAGGAAGGAAGTGTCGCATTTACATACTTTGAAGTGAATACGAGGTATACATGACACTTCGCAATGAATATTATATCTTATCGTGAAACATAGAAATAAGATGCGATATCGTGATTTAAGAAGCATTAGAACACTATTGCTTAGATACGTAGACGTCTGCAAATGCTATTGCCTAGCAAGGAAGTGTCGCATTTACATTCTTTTGAAGTGAATACGAAATATTCATAACACTTCACAATGATTATTATATCTTATCATGAAACATAAAAATGAGATGCGATATCGCGATTTAAGAAGCATTAGAACAGTATTGCTTCGACACGTAGATATCTGCAAACGCTATATCCCAGCAAGGAAATGTCGAATTTACATTCTTTTGAGGTGAGTACGAGGTATACATAACACTGCACAATGAATATTATATCTTATCATGAAACAAAGGAATGAGATGCGATATGGCGATTTAAGAAGCACAAGAAATCTATTGGTTCGATACGTAGGCATCTGCAAACGCTACTTCCTAGCAAGGAAGTGTCGCATTTACATTCTTTTAAAAGGAATACGAGGTATACATGATAATTCGCAATGAATATTATATATTATTATGAAACATAGAAATGCGAAGCGATATCGCGATTTAAGAAGCATTAGATCCGTATTGCTTCGATACGTAGACAACTGCAAGCGCTACTTCCTACAAGGAAGTGTCGCATTTACATTCCTTTGAAAGGAATACGAGGTATACATGACACTTCGCAATGGATATTATATCTTATCATGAAACGTAGATATGAGATGCGATATGACTATTTAAGAAGCAATAGAAAACTATTGCATCGATAAGTAGTCATCTGCAAACGCTATTTCCAAGCAAGGAAGTGTCGCATTTACATTCTTTTGAAGTGAATACGAGGTAGTCATAACACTGCGCAATGAATATTACATCTTATCATGAAACATAGAAATGAGATGCGTTATCGCGATATAAGAAGCATTAGAAATCTATTGCTTCGATACGTGGATATCTGCAAGCACTATTTCCTAGCAAGGAACTGTCGCATTCACATCCATTTGAAGTGTATGCGAGGTATACATGACACTTCGCAATGAATATTACATATTATCATGAAACATATATATGAGATGCGATATCGCGAACTAGCAAGCTTTAGAAACCTATTGCTTCGATACGTAGACATATGCAAACGCTATTTCCTAGCAAGGAATTGTAGCACTTACATTATTTTGAAGTGAATACTAGGTATACATAACACTGCACAATGAATATTATATCTTATCATGGAACATAGGAAGGAGATGCGATATCGCGTTTTAACAAGCGTTAGAACTCTATTGCTATGATACGTAGACACCTACAAACGCTATTTCCTAGCAAGGAAGTTACGCATTTATATTCTTCTGTTGTGAATACGAGGTATACATAACACTGCACAATGAATATTACATGTAATCATGAAACACAGAAATGAGATGCGATATCGCGATTTAAGAAGCTTTAGAACACTATTGCTTCGATACGAAGACATCTGCAAACGCTATCTCCTAGCAAGGAAGTATCGCATTTACATTATTTTGAAGTGAGTACGAGGTAGACATTACACTTCGCAATGAATACTATATCTTAACATGAAGCATAGAAATGAGATGCGACATCGCGTTTTGAGAAGCATTAGAACTCTATTGCTAGGATACGTAGATATCTGTAAACGCTATTTCCTAGCAAGGAAGTGTCGCATTTACATTCTCTTGAAGTGAATACGAGGTATACATAACACTCCACAATGTATATTATATCTTATCATGAAACATAGAAATGAAGTGCGATTTCGCGCTTTAGGAGGCATTAGAATTCTATTGCTACGATACCTAGACATCTGCAAACGCTACTTCCTTGCAAGGAAGTGTCGCAATTACATTCTTTAGAAGTGAATACGAGGTATACATGACACCTGGCATTGAATATTATATGTATTCATGAAACATAGAAGTGAGATGCGATATCGCTTCTTAAGAAGCATTAGAAACCTATTGCTACGATACGCAGACATCTGCAGTCGCAATTTCCTGGCATGGAAGTGTCGCGTTTACATTCTTTTGAAGTGAGTACGAGGTGTACATGACACCTCGCATTGAATATTATATGTATTCATGAAACATAGAAGTGAGATGCGATATCGCTTCGTAAGAAGCATTAGAAACCTATTGCTACGATACGCAGACATCTGCAGTCGCAATTTCCTGGCATGGAAGTGTCGCGTTTACATTCTTTTGAAGTGAGTACGAGGTGTACATGACACCTCGCATTGAATATTATATGTATTCATGAAACATAGAAATGAGATGCGATATCGCTTCTTAAGAAGCATTAGAAACCTATTGCCACGATACGCAGACATCTGCAGACGCAATTTCCTGGCAAGGAAGTGTCGCGTTTACATTCTTTTGAAGTGAATACAAGGTATACATAACACTCCACAATGAATACTAAATCTTATCATGAAACATAGAGATGAGATGCAATATGGCGATTTAAGGAGCATTGGAATTCTGTTGCTTCGATACGTAGACATCTGCAAACGCTATTTCCTAGCAAGGAAGTGTCGCATTTACATTCTTTTGAAGTGAATACTAGCTGTACATAACACTGCACAATGAATATTATATCTTATCATGAAACATAGGAATGAGGTGCGATATCGCGTTTTAACAAGCGTTAGCACCCTATTGCTATGATACGTAGGCACCTACAAACGCCAATTCCTAGCAAGGAAGTGTCGCATTTACATTCTTTTGAAGTGAGTACGAGGTATACATGACACTTCGCAATGAATATTATATCTTAACATGAAGCATAGAAATGAGATGCGACATCGCGTTTTGAGAAGCATTAGAACTCTATTGCTACGATACGTAGATATCTGTAAACGCTATTTCCTAGCAAGGAAGTGTAGCATTTACATTCATTTGAAGTGTATGCGAGGTATACATAACACTTCGCAATGAATATTATATATTATCATGAAACATAGAAATGAGATGCGATATCGCGAATTAGCAAGCTTTAGAACTCTATTGCTTCGATACGTAGAAATCTGCGAAAGCTATTTCCTAGTAAGGATGTGTCGCATTTACATACTTTTGAAGTGAATACGAGGTATACATAACACTCCACAATGTATATTATATCTTATCATGAAACATAGAAATGAGGAGCGATTTCGCGCTTTAGGTGGCATTAGAATTCTATTGCTACGATACGTAGACATCTGAAAACGCTATTTCCTAGCAAGGAAGTGTCGCATTTACATTCATTTGAAGTGAATACGAGGCATACATGAATGTTCGCAATGAATATTATATATTATCATGAAACATAGTAATGAGAAGTGATATCGCGTTTTGAGAAGGATTAGAACTCTAATGCTACGATACGTAGACATCTGCAAACGCCACTTCTTAGCAAGGAAATGTCGCATTTTATTCATTTTAAGTGTATCCGAGGTATACATGACACTTCGCAATGAATATTATATATTATAAAGAAACATAGAAATGAGAAGCGATAACGCGTTTTGAGAAGCATTATAGCACTAATTCTGCGATACGTAGACATCTGCAAACGCTATTTCCTAGCAAGGAAGTGTCGCATTTACATTCATTTGAAGTATAGACGAGATATACATAACACTGCACAATGAATATTATATCTTATTATGAAACATAGAAATGAGATGCGATATCGCGAATTAGCAAGCTTTAGAACTCTAATGCTACGATACGTAGACATCTTGCAAACGCTATTTCCAAGCAAGGAAGTGTCGCATTTAATTTCATTTGAAGTGTATGCGAGGTATACATGACACTACGCAATGAATATTGTATACTATCATGAAACACAGAAAAGAGAAGCGATATGGTGATTTAAGAAGCATTAGATCCCTATTGCATCGGTACGTAGACATCTGCAAACGCTACTTCCTAGCAAGGAAGTGTCGCATTTACATTCTTTTGAAGTGAATACGAGGTATACATAACACTGCACAATGAATATTATATCTTATCATGAAACATAGAAAAGAGATGCGATATCGCGATTTAAGAAGCATTACAACTCTATTGCTTCGATACGTAGACATCTGCAAACGCTACTTCCTATCAAGCAAGTGTCGCATTTACATTCATTTGAAGTGAATGCGAGGTATACATGACACTTCGCAGTGAATATTATATATTATCATGAAACATAGTAATGAGAAGCGATATGGCGATTTAAGAAGCATTAGACCCCTATTGCTTCGATACGTAGACATCTGCAAACGCTACTTCCTAGCAAGGAAGTGTCGCATTTACATTCTTTTGTAAGGAATACGAGGTATACATGACACTTTGCAATGAATATTATATCTTATCAAGAAACATAGAAATGAGATGCGATATCGCGATTTAAGAAGCATTTGAACAGTATTGCCCCGATACGTAGATATCTGGAAGCGCTATTTCCTAGCAAGGAAGTGTCGCATTTACATTCTTTTGAAGTGAATACGGGGTACACATAACACTCCACAATGAATATTATACCTTATCACGAAGCATAGATATGCATTGCGATAACGCGATTTATGAAGCGTTAGATCTCTACTGCTTCGATACGGTAACATCTGCAAACGCAATTTCCCAGCAAGGAAGTGTCGCATTTACATTCTTTTGAAGTGAATACGAGGTATACATATCACCTCGCAATGAATATTATATCCTATCATGAAACATAGGAATAAGATTCGATATCGAGTTCTAAGAAGCATTAGAACTCGACTGCTTCGATACGTAGTCATCTGCAAACGCTATTTTCTAGCAAGGAAGGGTCGCATTTACATTCGATTGAAGTGTATGAGGGGTTTAAGTGACATTTCGCAATGAATATTATAGCCTATCATGAAACATAGAAATGAGATGCGATATCTCGTTTTAAGAAGCATTAGAACTCTATTGTTACGATAGGTAGACATCTGCAAACGCTATTTCCTAGCAAGGAAGTGTCGCATTTACATTCTTTTGATGTGAATACGAGGTATTCATAACACTGCACAATGAACATTATATCTTATCATGAAACACAGAAATGAGATGCGATATGGCGATTTATGAAGCATTATATGTCTATTGCTTCGATACGTAGACATCTGCAAACGCTATTTCCTAGCAAGGAAGTGTCGCATTTACATTATTTTGAGGTGAATACGAGGTATACATAACACTGCACAATGAATATTATATCTTATCATGAAACATAGAAATGAGATGCGATATCGCGATTTAAGAAGCATTAGAACTCTATTGCTTCGATACGTAGATATCTGGGAACCCTATTTCCTGAGAAGGAAGTGTCGCATTTGCATTCATTTCAAGTATAGACGAGATATACACAACCCTGCACAATGAATATTACATCTTATCATAAAACATAGAAATGAGATGCGATATCGCGATTTAAGAAGCATTACAACACTGTTGTTTCGATACGTAGACATCTGCAAACGCTATTTCCAAGCAAGGAAGTGTCGCAATTACATTCTTTTGAAGTGAATACGAGGTATTCATAACACTGCGCAATGAATATTATATCTTATCAAGAAACATAGAAATGAGGAGCGATTTCGCTTTCTAAGAAGCATTAGGACTCTATTGCTACGATACGTAGACTTCTGCAAACGCTATTTCCTAGCAAGGAAGTGTCGCATTTACATTCATTTGAAGTATAGACGAGATATACACAACACTGTACAATGAATATTATATCTTATCATGAAACATAGAAATGAGATGCGATATCGCTTTTTGAGAAGCATTAGAACTCTATTGCTTCGATACGTAGACATCTGCCAACGCAATTTCCTAGCAAGGAAGTGTCGCATTTACATTCTTTTGAAAGGAATACGAGGCATACATGACACTTCGCAATGAATATTATATCCTATCATGAAACATAGAAATGAGAAGCGATATGGCGATTTAAGAAGCATTAGATCCCTGTTGCTTCGATGCGTATACATCTGCAATCGCTACTTCCTAGCAAGGAAGTGTCGCATTTACATTCTTTTCAACTGAATACGAGGTATGCATAACACTGCACAATGAATATTATATCTTATCGTGAAACGTAGGAGTGAGATGCGATATCGCGTCTTAACAAGCATTAGAACTCCATGGCTTCTATTGTCACGTCACGAGTGTGGAAAATTTCCGCTTTACTCGGAGACGACACCCAGCCAATTTGCGGAAACGGCTCGCTTAATTGCGACTAATGCTGGGTTCTTTCCGTGGGACAACGAACGCTTTTAGGAACACGCTAACGCTGTAAATGTGGAAAAATCCTACCTTTGCCGTCTTGATAGCGAACAAATCAATATTCTTTCTTGAGATATCTCTGCTTACACTGTACTTTCCCTAAGACTAAGTTAAAAGTAGACTTAATTGTTTAAAATTGGAATTAGAACTAGACTCGATGATTGGAATTGAACTTGAATTTAGAATAGAATTACGAACACCTCTGACTAAGGTGGATAATAGCCCGTAGGCATTAGAGCTGTCTAATGAAGAAAGCTTGGAACGAGGCTTGGAACGTGAGCCGCGCGCGTCGGACGCCCTCTCGAACGTAACGCAACCTATAATTACAGATATTTACGTTGATCTTAGAAGCTATGTGTGTGTTGTCTGCGTATGTACAATGTATGTGTCGAGTACTTAGAACTAGAGTACGATTTACGAATATATACTTTGGAAATAGGAATAACGCTGTAATGGTGTAGGTGATTCGCTGCTGTGCCCAGTGGTCCAGTCGTCTGGTTGGATGCTGCATCTTTCCTGGCTCTGGAAATGCTGCACGTTGTCACACGGTCGATCGGTCGAACTCCTAGGTCTTCGTACCTTGACAGCAGCCTTGGCTCGGCGGACGTGGTGTATGTTTGGTTGTGGTGGCGCTCGTCCCGTGTGCTTAGGTGCAGCTACGGTGAGTACGTCGCTGCCGGAGCTGTGGGAGGCGCTGGGGGATGGAAGGCAGTACGCGAGACGTTACACTAGGAAATAGCGTTTGCAGATGTCCACGTACCGAAGCAATAGAGTTCTAATGCTTCTTAAATCGTCATACCGCATCTCGTTTCTATGTTTCATAATAAGATATAATATTCATTGCGAAGTGTCATGTATACCTCGTATTCCTTTAAAAAAAATGTAAATGCGACACTTCCTTGCAAGGAAATAGCGTTTGCAGACGTCTACGTATCGTGGCATTAGAGTTCTAATGCTTCTTAAATCGCAATATCGCATCTCATTTCTATGTTTCATAATAAGATATAATATTCATTGCGAAGTGTCATGTATACCTCGTATTCCTTTAAAAAGAATGTAAATGCGACACTTCCTTGCAAGGAAATAGCGTTTGCAGACGTCTACGTAACGTGGCATTAGAGTTCTAATGCTTCTTAAATCGCAATATCGCATCTCATTTCTATGTTTCATGATAAGATATAATATTCATTGTGCAGTGTTATGTATACCTCGTATTCACTTCAAAAGAATGTAAATGCGACACTTCCTTGCTAGGAAGTAGCGTTTGCAGATGTCTACGTATCGAAGTAATAGAGTTCTAATGCTTCTTAAATCGTCATACCGCATCTCATTTCTATGTTTCATGATAAGATATAATATTCATTGTGAAGTGTCATGTATACCTCGTATTCCTTTCAAAAGAATGTAAATGCGACACTTCCTTGCTAGGAAGTAGCGTTTGCAGATGCCTTCGTATCGAACCAATAGGCATCTAATGCTTCTTAAATCGCCATATCGCATCTCATTTCCATGTTTCATGATAAGATATAATATTCATTGTGCAGTGTTATGTATACCTCATATTCACTTCAAATGAATGTAAATGCGACACTTCCTTGCTTGGAACTAGCGTTTGCAGATGTCTACGTATCGAAGCAATAGTTTTCTAATGCTTCTTAAATCGTCATATCGCATCTCATATCTACGTTTCATGATAAGATATAGAATTCATTGCGAAGTGTCATGTATAGATCGTATTCCATTCAAAAGAATGTAATTGCGACACTTCCTTGCTAGGAAATAGCGTCTGCAGATGTCTACGTATAGAAGCAATAAGGATTTAATGCTTCTTAAATCGCCATATCGCTTCCCATTTCTATGTTTCATGATAATATATAATATTCACTGCGAAGTGTCATGTATACCTCGCATACACTTCAAACGAACGAAAATGCGACATTTCCTTGCTAGGAAATAGCGTTTGCAGATGTCTACGTATCGAAGCAATAGTGTTCTAATGCTTCTTAAATCGCGATATCTCATCTGATTTCTATGTTTCATGATAAGATATAATATTCATTGCGAAGTGTCATGTATACCTCGCATACACTTCAAATGAATGTAAATGCGACACTTCCGTGCTAGGAAATAGAGTTTGCAGATGTCTACGTATCGAAGCAATAGAGTTCTAAAGCTTCTTAAATCGCGATATCGCATCTCATATCTACGTTTCATGATGATATATAATATTCATTGCGAAATGTCATGTATACCTCGCATACACTTCAAATGAATGTGAATGCGACAGTTCCTTGCTAGGAAATAGTGTTTGTAGATATCTAGTATGGAAGCAATAGACTTCTAAAGCTTCTTAAATCGCGATATCGCATCTCATTTCTATGTTTCGTGATAAGATAAAATATTCATTGTGCAGTGTTATGTATACCTCGTATTCACCTCAAAAGAATGTAAATGCGACACTTCCTTGCCAGGAAATAGCGTTCGCAGATATCTACGTATCGAAGCAATAGTGTTCTGATGCTTCTTAAATCGCGATATCGCATCTCATTTCTGTGTTTCATGATAAGATATAATATTCATTGTGCAGTGTTATGTATACCTCATATTCACTTCAAATGAATGTAAATGCGACACTTCCTTGCTTGGAACTAGCGTTTGCAGATGTCTACGTATCGAAGCAATAGTTTTCTAATGCTTCTTAAATCGTCATATCGCATCTCATATCTACGTTTCATGATAAGATATAGAATTCATTGCGAAGTGTCATGTATAGCTCGCATACACTTCAATGGAATGTAAATGCGACACGACCTTGCTAGGAAATGGCGTTTGCAGATGTTTGCGTGTCGAAGCAATAGGGATCTAATGCCTCTTAAATCGCCATATCGCTTCTCATTTCTATGCTTCATGATAAGATATAAAATTCATTGCTAAGTGTCACGCATGCCACGCATACACTGAAAAAGAGTGTAAATGCGACACTTCCTTAATATTAAATATCGTTTGCAGATGTCTCCGTATCGAAGCCATAGGGGTCTAATGTTTCATAAAACGCGATATCGCATCTCCATTCTGTGTTTCATGATAAGATATAATATTCATTATGCAGTGTTATCTATACCTCGTATTCACTTCAATTGAATGTAAATGCGACAATTCCTTGCTACTAAATAGCGTTTCCAGATGTCTACGTATCGCAGCATTAGAGTTCTTGTGCTTTCTAAATCGCGATATCGCATCGCATTACTATATTTCAAGATAAGATATAATATTCATTGTGAATCGTTATGTATACCTCGTATTCATCTCAAGCGAATGTAATTGCGACACTTGCCTGGTAAGAAATAGGGTTTGCAGATGTCTACGTACCGAAGCAATAGAGTTCTAATGCCTCTTAAAACGCGCTATCGCATCTCATTTCTATGTTTCACGATAAGATATGATATTCATTGTGCAGTGTTATGTATACCTCGTATTCACTTCAAAAGAATGTAAATAGAAAACTTCCTTGCTAGGACATGGCGTTTGCAGTTGTCTCCGTATCGAAGCAATAGAGTTCCAATGCTTCTTATATCGCGATATTGCACCTCACTTCTATGTTTCACGATAAGATATAATGTTCATTGTGTAGTGTTATGCATACCTCATATTCACTTCAAATGAATGTAAATGCGACCCTTCCTTGCTAGGAAATAGCGTTTGCAGATGTCTACTTCTCGTAGCAATAGAGTTCTAATGCTTCTCAAATAGCGATATCGCACCTCATTTCTATGTTTCATGTTAAGATATAATATTAATTGCGAACTGTCACGTATACCTCGCATACACTTCAAATGAATGTAAATGCGACACTTACTTGCTCGGAAATAGCCTTTGCAGATGTCTCCGTATCGAAGCAATAGTATTCTAATGCTTCTTAAATCGCGATATCGCATCACATTTCAATGTTTCGTGATAAGATATAATATTCATTGTGGAGTGTTATGTATACCTCGCATTCATTTCAGAAGAATGTAAATGCGACACTTCCTTGCAGGGAAGTAGCGCTTGCACATGTCTACGTATCGAAGCAATAGAGTTCTAATGCATCTTAAATCGCGATATCACATCTCATTCCTATGTTTCATGATAAGTTATGATATTCATTGTGGAGTGTTATGTATACCTCGTATTCACCTCAAAAGAATGTAAATGCGCAAGTTCCGTGCCAGGAAATAGCGATTGCGGATGTCTACGTATCGTAGCAAAAGGGTTCTAATGCTTCTTAAATCGTCATATTGCATCTCATTTCTATGTTTCATGATAAGATATAATATTCATTGCGAAGTGTCATGTATACCTCGTATCCATTCAAAAGAATGTAAATGCGACACTTCCTTGCGAGGAAGTAGCGTTTGCAGATGTCTACGTATCGAAGCAATAGTGTTCAAAGGTTTGCTAATTCGCGATACCGCATCTCATTTCTATGTTTCATGTTAAGATATAATATTCAATGCGAAGGGTCATGTATACCTCGTATTCACTTCAAAACAATGTAAATTCTACATTTCATTGCTAGGAAGTAGTGTTTGCAGATGTCTACGTATCGAAGCAATAGAGCTCAAATGCTTCTTAAATCGTCATATTGCATCTCATTTCTATGTTTCATGATAAGATATAATATTCATTGCGAAGTGTCATGTATACCTCGTATCCATTCAAAAGAATGTAAATGCGACACTTCCTTGCGAGGAAGTAGCGTTTGCAGATGTCTACGTATCGAAGCAATAGTGTTCTAAGGTTTGCTAATTCGCGATACCGCATCTCATTTCTATGTTTCATGTTAAGATATAATATTCAATGCGAAGGGTCATGTATACCTCGTATTCATTTCAAAACAATGTAAATGCTACATTTCATTGCTAGGAAGTAGTGTTTGCAGATGTCTACGTATCGGACAAATAGAGTTAAAATGCTTCTTAAATCGCGATATCGCATCTCATTCCTATGTTTCATGATATAATATTCATTGCTAAGTGTTATGTATTCATCGTCTACACTTCAAATGAATGTAAGTGCGACACTTCCTTTCCAGGAAGTTGCGTTTGCAGATGTCTATATATCGAAGCAACAGAGTTCTAATGCTTCATAAATCGCGATATCGCATTTCATTTCTATGTTTCATGATAAGATATACTATTCATTGCGAAGTGTCATGTATTCCTCGTCTACACTTCAAATAAATGTAAATGCGACACATCCTTCCTAGGAAATAGCATTTTCAGATGTCAGCGTATCGATGCATTAGAGTTCAAATGCTTCCTACATCGCGTTATCGCATCTCATTACATGTTTCATGATAAGATATCATATTCATTGTGGAGTGTTATGTACACCTCGTATTCACTTCAAAAGAATGTAAATGCGACACTTCCTTTCTAGGAAATAGCGTTTCCAGATGTCTACGTATCGAAACAATAGAGTTCTAATGCTTCTTAATACAGGATATCGTATCTCATTTCTATGTTTCATGAAAAGATACAATATTCATTGTACAGTGTGTTATGTATACCTTCAATTCACATTAAATGAATGCAGTTGCGACACATCCTTGCAAGGAAATAGCGTTTGCAGATGTCTACGTATCGTAGCAATAGAATTCTAATGATCCTTAAAACGCGATATCGCATTTCGTTTCGATGATTCATGATAAGATATAATATTCATTGCGATTTCTCATGTATACCTCGTATTCGCTTCAAAAGAATGTAAGTACGACACTTCCTTGCTAGGAATTAGCGTTTCCAGATGTCTACGTATCGATGCAGTAGATTTCTAATGCTTCTTAAATCCCGATATCGCATTTCATTTCCATGTTCCATGATAAGATATAATATTAATTGCGAAGTTTCATGTATACCTCGTATTCACTTCAAAAGAATGTAAATGCGACACTTCCTTGCTAGGAAGTAGCGTTTGCAGATGTCTACGTATCGTAGCAATAGAGATCTAATGCATCTTATAACGAGATGACGCATCTCGTTTCTCAGTTTCATGATAAGATATAATATTCATTGCGAAGTGTCATGTATACCTCGTATCCACTTCAAAAGAACGTAAATGCGACACTTGCTTGCTAGGAAATAGCGTTTGCAGATGTCAACTTATCGTTGCAATATATTTCTGATGGTTCTATAAACGGGATATGGCATCTCATTTCTATGCTTCATGATAAGATATAACATTCATTGCGAAGTGTCATGTATACATCGCATTCACTTCAAATGAATGTAAATGCGACACTTCCTTGCTAGGTAATAGCGTTTGCAGATGTCTTCGTATCGTAGCAACAGCGTTCTGACACTTCTTAAAACGCGATATCGCATCTCATTTCTATGTTTCATGATAAGATATGATATTCATTGCGAAGTGTAATGTATACCTCGTATTCACTTCAAAAGAATGTAAATGCGACTATTGCTTGGTAGGAACTAGTGTTTGCAGATATATACGTATCGCAGCAATAGAGATTTTATGCTACATAAATCGCGGTATCGCATCTCATTTATATGTTTCGTGATAAGATATAATATTCATTGCCAAGTGTCATGTATACCTCGTATTCACTTCAAAAGAATGTAAGTGCGAAACTTCCTTGCTAGGAAATAGCGTTTGCAGATGTCTCCGCATCGAGGCCATAGGGTTCTAATGCTTCTTAAAACACGATATCGCATCTCACTTCTATGTTTCATAATGAGATATAATATTCATTGCGAAGTGTCATGTATACCTCGTATTCACTTCAAAAGAATGTAAATGCGACACTTCCATGCTAGGAAAAAGCGTTTGCGGATGTCTACGTATCGTAGCAATAGAGTTCTAATGCATCTTAAAACGCGATATCGCATTCCATTTTTATGTTTCGTGATAAGATATATTATTCATTGCGAAGTGTCATGTATATCTCTTATTCACTTCAAATAAAATGCAAATGCGACACTACCTTGCTAGGTAATAGTGTTTCCAGATATCAACGTACCGTAGCCATAGAGTTCAAAAGCTTCTTAAAACAAGATATCGCATCTGGTTTCTATGTTTCATGATAAGATATAGTATACATTGCGAAGTGTCATGCATACCTCGTAATCACTTCAAAAGAATGTAAACGCGACACTTCCTTGCTAGGAAATGTCGTTTGCAGATGTCTACGTATCGTAGCAATAGAATCCTAATGCTTCATAAAACGCGATATCGCATCCCATTTCTATGTTTCATGATAAGATATGATATTCATTGCGAAGTGTCATGTATACCTCGTATTCACTTCAAAAGAATGTAAATGCGACACTTCCTTGCTTGGAAATAGCGTTTGCAGATGTTTACGTATCGTAGAAATAGAGTTCTAATGCTTCTTGAAACGCGATATCGCAAATCATATCTATGTTTCACAATAAGATATAATATTCAATGCGAAGTGTCATGTATACCTCGTATTCACTTCAAAAGAATGTAAATGCGACACTTCCATGCTAGGAAATAGCGTTTGCGGATGTCTACGTATCGTAGCAATAGAGTTCTAATGCTTCTTAAAACGCGATATCGCATCTCATTTCTATGTTTCACGATAAGATGTAATATTAATTGCGTAGTGTCATGTATACCTCGTACTCCTTTCAAAAGACTGTGAATGCAACAGTTTCTTGCTAGGAAATAGTGTTTGCAGATATCTACGTATCGAAGCAATAGTGTTCCAAATCTTCTTAAATCGCGATATCGCATCTCATTTTTATGTTTCATGATAAGATATAATATTCATTGTGCAGTGTTATGTATACCTCGTATTCACTTCAAAATAATGTAAATGCGACACTTCCTTGCTAGGAAATTGCGTCTGCAGATATCTACGTATCGAAGCAATAGAATTCTAATGCTTCTTAAATTGTCATATCGCCTCTCATTCCTATGTTTCATGATAAGATATAATATTCATTGCGAAGTTTCATGTATACCTCGCAAACACTCCAAACGATTGTAAATGCGACACTTCCTTGCTAGGAAATAGCGTATTCAGATGTCTACGTATCGTAGCAATAGAGTTCTAATGCTACTTAAATCGCGATATCGCATCTCATTTCTATGTTTCGTGATAAGACAGAATATTCATTGCGAATGGTCATGTATACTTGTATTAAATAATATAATGTTCTTTGCGAAGTGTCATGTATACTTCGTATTCACTTCAAAAGAATGTAAATGCGACACTTCCATGCTAGGAAATAGCGTATTCAGATGTCCACGTATCGTAGCAATAGAGTTCTAATGCTACTTAAATCGCGATATCGCAACTCATTTCTACGTTTCGTGATAAGATATAATATTCATTGCGAAGTGTCATGTACACCTCGTATTCACTTCAAAAGAATGTAAATGCGACACTTCGATGCTAGGAAGTAGCGTTTGCAGATGCCTACATATCGTAGCAATAGAATTCTAATGCTACTTAAATCGCGATATCGCATCTCTCTTCTATGTTTCGTGATAAGATATAATGTTCTTTGCGAAGTGTCATGTATACCTCGTATTCACTTCAAAAGAATGTAAATGCGAATCTTCGCTGCTAGGAAATAGCGTTTGCACATGTCTACGTATCGTAGCAATAGAGTTCTAATGCTTCTTGAAACGCGATATCGCATCTCTCTTCTATGTTTCGTGATAAGATATAATGGTCTTTGCGAAGAGTCATGTATACTTCGTATTCACTTCAAAAGAATGTAAATGCGACACTTCCATGCTAGGTAATATCGTATTCAGATGTCTACGTATCGTAGCAATAGAGTTCTAATGCTGCTTAAATCGCGATATCGCTTCTCATTTCTACGTTTCGTGATAAGATATAATATTCATTGCGAAGTGTCATGAATACCTCGTATTCACTTCAAAAGAATGTAAATGCGACTATTGCTTGCTAGGAAATAGCGTTTGCAGATGTCTCCGCATCGAGGCCATAGAGTTCTAATGCTGCTTGGAACGCGATATCGCATCTCTCTCCTATGTTTCATGATAAGATATAATATTCATTGCGAAGTGTCATGTATACCTCGCAAACACTCCAAACAATTGTAAATGCGACACTTCCTTGCTAGGAAATAGCGTATTCAGATGTCCACGTATCGTAGCAATAGAGTTCTAATGCTACTTAAATCGCGATATCGCAACTCATTTCTACGTTTCGTGATAAGATATAATATTCATTGCGAAGTGTCATGCATACCACCTATTCACTCCAAACGAATGTAAATGCGACACTTCCTTGCTAGGAAATAGCGTCTGCAGATGCCTACGCATCGAGGCAATAGAGTTCTAATGCTTCTTAAAACGCGATATCGCATCTCACTTCTATGTTTCATGATAAGATATAATATTCATTGCGAAGTGTCATGTATACCTCGTATTCACTTCAAAACAATGTAAGTGCGACACTTCCATGCTAGGAAATAGCGTTTGCAGATGTCTCCGCATCGATACCATACAGTTCTAATGCTTCTTAAAACGCGATATCGCATCTCACTTCTATGTTTCATGATAAGATAAAATTTTCATTGCGAAGAGTCATGTATACCTCGTATTCACTTCAAAAGAATGTAAATGCGACTATTCCTTGCTAGGGCATAGCGTTTGCAGATGTCTACGTATCGTAGCAATGGAGTTCTAATGCTTCTCAAAACGCGATATCGCATCTCATATCTATGCTTCGTGATAAGATATAATATTCATTGCGAAGTGTCATGTATACATCGTATTCACTTCAAAAGAATGTAACTGCGACTCTTCCATGCTAGGAAATAGCGTTTGCAGATGTCTCCGCATCGAGGCCATAGAGTTCTAATGCTTCTTAGAACGCGATATCGCATCTCTCTTCTATGTTTAATGATAAGATCTAACATTCATTGCGAAGTGTCGTGTATACATCATATTCACTTCAAATGAATGTAAATGCGACACTTCCTTGCTAGGAAATAGCGTTTGCAGATGTCTTCGTATCGTAGCAACAGCGTACTGACACTTCTTAAAACGGGATATCGCATCTCATTGCTATGTTTCATGACAAGATATAATATTCCTTGCGAAGTGTAATGTGTTCCTCGTATTCACTTCAAATAATTGTAAATGCGACACTTCCTTACTAGGAAATAGCGACTGCAGATGTCTCCGTATCGAAGCAATAGAGATCTAACGCTTCTTAAATCGCGATATCGCATCTCATTTCTATGTTTCATGATAAGATTTAATATTCATTGCGTAGTTTCACCTGTACCTCGTATTCACTTCAAAGGAATGTAAATGCCACACTTTCTTGCTAGGAAATAGCGTTTTCAGGTGTCTACGTATGGAAGCAATACAGCTCTAATGGTTCTTAAAACGCGATATCGCATCCCATTCCTATGATTCATGATATGATATAATATTCACTGCGAAGTGTTACGTATACCTCGACCACACTTCAAAAGAATGTGAATGACACACTTGCTTGCTAGAAAATAGCGTTTCCGGATCTCTACGTATCGAAGCAATAGAGTTGTAATGCTTCTTAATTCCCGTAATCGCATCGCAGTTCTATGTTTCATGATAAGATATAATATTCATTGCGAAGTGTTGTGTATACCTCGTCAGAACTTCAAAAGAATGCAAATGCCACTCTACCTAGCTAGGAAATGCGTTTCCAGATGTCTGCGTTCCGAAGCAATAGAGTTCTAATGCTGCATTAATCGCGATATCGCATCACAATACGATGTTTCAAGATAAGATATAGTATTCATTGCGAAGTGTTAAGTATACCTGGTCTACACTTCAAAAGAATATAAATGCCACACATCCTTGCTAGAAAATGCAATTCTATATATCTACGTATCGAAGCAATAAAGTTCTAATGCTTCTTAAAACGCGATATCGCCTCGCGGTTCTATGCTTCATGATAAGATATAATATACATTGCGAAGTGTTAAGTATAAATCGTTTACATTTCTAAAGAATGTAAACACCACACTTCCTTGCCAGGAAATGCGTTTCCAGATGTCTGCGTATCGAAGCAATGGAGTTCTAATGCTTCCTAAAACACGATATCGCATCGCACTTCCATGTTTCATGATAAGATATAAAATTCATTGCGAATTATTATGTATACCTCGTCTACATTTCAAAAGAATGTAAACGCCACACTTCCTTGCCTCGAAATGCGTTTCCAGATGACTACGTATTGAAGAAATGGAGTTCTAATCCTTCTTAAAACGCGATATCGCTTCTCATTTTTATGTTTCATGATATGATATAATCATCATTGGGAAGTGTCATGTATACCTCGTATTCACTTCTAAAGAATGTAAATGCGACTATTCCTTGCTAAGAAATAGCGTTTGCAGATGCCTACGTATCGTAGCAATAGAGCTCTAATGCTTCTTATATCGCGATATCGCATCTCATTTCTATGTTTCGTGATAAGATAAAATTTTCATTGCGAAGTGTCATGTATACCTCGTATTCACTTCAAAAGAATGTAAATGCGACTATTCCTTGCTAGGGCATAGCGTTTGCAGATGCCTACGTATCGTAGCAATAGTGTTCTAATGCTTCCTAGATCGCGGTATCGCATCTCATTTTTATGTTTCGTGATAAGTTATAATATTCATTCCGAAGTGTCATGTAAACCTCGAATTCAATTCAAAAGAATGTAAATGCGACTATTGCTTGCTAGGAAATAGCGTTTGCAGATATCTCCACATCGAGGCAATAGGGTTCTAATGCTTCTTAAGACGCGATATCGCAACTCACTTATATGTTACATGATAAGATATAATGTTCATTGTGAAGTGTCATGTATACCTCGTATTCACTTCAAAAGAATGTAAATGCGAATCTTCCTTGCTAGGAAATAGCGTTTGCAGATGTCTACGTATCGTAGCAATGGAGTTGTAATGCTTCTCAAAACGCGATATCGCATCACATATCTATGCTTCGTGATAAGATATAATATTCATAGCGAAGTGTCATGTATACCTCGTATTCACTTCAAAAGAATGTAACTGCGACTCTTCCATGCTAGGAAATAGGGTTTAAAGATGTCTCCGCATCGAGGCCATAGAGTTCTAATGCTGCTTGAAACGCGATATCGCATCTCTCTCCTATGTTTCATGAAAAGATATAATATCCATTGCGTAGTGTAATGTATACCTCGTATTCTCTCCAAACAAATGTAAATGCGACAATTCCTTGCTAGGAAATGGCGTTTTCAGATGTCTACGTATCGGAGCAATAGAGCTCGAATGCTTCTCAAAACGCAATATCGCATCTCATTTCTATGCTTCATGATAAGATATAATATTCATTGCGAAGTGTCATGTATACCTTGTATTCACTTCAAAAGAATGTAAATGCGACTATTGCTTGCTAGGAAATAACGTTTGCAGATGTCTACGTATCGTAGCAATAGCGTTCTAATGCTACTTAAACCGCTATATGACACCTCATTTATAGGTTTCGTGATAAGTTATAATATTCGTTGCGAAGTGTCATGTACACCCCGTATTCACTTCAAAAGAATGTAAATGCGACTATTGCTTGCTAGGAAATAGCGTTTGCAGATGTCTACGTATCGTAGCAATAGGTTTCTAATGCTACTTAAAACTCGATATCGCATCTCTCTCCTATGTTTCGTGATAAGATATAATGATCTTTGAGAAGTGTCATGTATACCTCGTATTCACTTCAAAAGAATGTAAATGCGAATCTTCCCTGCTAGGAAATAGCGTTTGCAGATGCCTACGTATCGTAGCAATAGCGTTCTAATGCTTCATATATCTCGATATCGCATCTCATTTCTATGTTTCGTGATAAGATATAATATTCATTCCGAAATGTCATGCATACCACGAATTCCCTTCAAAAGAATGTAAATGCGACACTTCCATGCTAGGAAATAGCGTTTGCAGATAGCTGCGCATCGAGGCAATAGGGATCTAATGCTTCTTAAAACGCGATATCGCATCTCTCTACTATGCTCGAGGATAAGATATAAAATTCATTGCGAAGTGTCATGTATACCTCGTATTCACTCCAAACGAATGTAAATGCGACACTTCCTTGCAAGGAAATAGCGTATTCAGAAGTCTACGTATCGTAGCAATAGAGTTCTAATGCTACTTAAATAGCGATATCGCATCTCATGTCTATGTTTCGTGATAAGATATAATATTCATTGCGAAGTGTCATGTATACCTCGTATTCACTTCCAAAGAGTGTAAATGCGACATTTCCTTGCTAGGAAATGGCGTATTCAGATGTCTACGTATCGTAGCAATAGATTTCTAATGCTACTTAAATCGCGATATCGCATCTCTTTTCTATATTTCGTGATAAGATATAATATTCATTGCGAAGTGTCATGTATACCTCGTATTCACTTCATAAGAATGTAAATGCGACTATTGCTTGCTAGGAAATAGCGTTTGCACATGTCTACGTATCGTAGCAATAGAGTTCTAATGCTTCTTGAAACGCGATATCGCATTTCTCTTCTATGTTTCATGATGAGATATAATGTTCTTTGCGAAGTGTCATGTATACATCGTATTCACTTCAAAAGAAAGTAAATGCGACTATTGCTTGCTAGGAAATAGCGTTTGCAGATGTCTCCGCATCGAGGCCATAGAGTTCTAATGCTGCTTGAAACGCGATATCGCATCTCTCTCCTATGTTTCATGATAAGATATAATATTCATTGCGAAGTGTCATGTACACCTCGTATTCACTTCAAAAGAATGTAAATGCGACACTTCGATGCTAGGAAATAGCGTCTGCAGATGTCTCCGCATCGAGGCCATAGAGTTCTAATGCATCTTAGAACGCGATATCGCATCTCTCTTCTATGTTTCATGAAAAGATATAATATCCATTACGAAGTGTAATGTATACCTCGTATTCTCTCCAAACAAATGTAAATGCGACACTTCCTTGCTAGGAAATGGCGCTTTGAGATGTCTAGGTATCGTAGCAATAGATTTCTTATGCTACTTAAATCGCGAAATCGCATCTCATGTCTGTGTTTCGTGATAAGATATAATATTCATTGCGAAGTGTCATGTACACCCCGTATTCACTTCAAAAGAATGTAAATGCGACTATTGCTTGCTAGGAAATAGCGTTTGCAGATGTCTACGTATCGTAGCAATAGATTTCTAATGCTACTTAAAACTCGATATCGCATCTCTCTTCTATGTTTCGTGATAAGATATAATGTTCTTTGAGAAGTGTCATGTATACCTCGTATTCACTTCAAAAGAATGTAAATGCGAATCTTCCCTGCTAGGAAATAGCGTTTGCAGATGCCTACGTATCGTAGCTATAGAGTTCTAATTCTTCATAGACCGCGATATCGCATCTCATTTCTATGTTTCGTGATAAGATATAATATTCATTCCGAAATGTCATGCATACCACGAATTCCCTTCAAAAGAATGTAAATGCGACACTTCCATGCTAGGAAATAGCGTTTGCAGATAGCTGCGCATCGAGGCAATAGGGATCTAATGCTTCTTAAAACGCGATATCGCATCTCTCTACTATGCTTGAGGATAAGATATAATATTCATTGCGAAGTGTCATGTATACCTCGTATTCACTCCAAACGAATGTAAATACGACACTTCCTTGCAAGGAAATAGCGTATTCAGATGTCTACGTATCGTAGCAATAGAGTTCTAATGCTACTTAAATCGGGATATCGCATCTCATTTCTATGTTTCGTGATAAGATATAATATTCATTGCGAAGTGTCATGTGTACCTCGTATTCACTTCCAAATAGTGTAAATGCGACACTTCCTTGATAGGAAATAGCGTTTGCTGATGTCTATGTATATTAGCAATAGAGTTCTAATGCTACTTAAATCGCGATATCGCATCTCATTTATATGTTTCGTGATAAGATATAATGATCTTTGAGATGTGTCATGTATACCTCGTATTCACTTCAAAAGAATGTAAATGCGAATCTTCCCTGCTAGGAAATAGCGATTGCAGATGCCTACGTATCGTAGCAATAGCGTTCTAATGCTTCATAGATCGCGATATCGCATCTCATTTCTATGTTTCGTGATAAGATATAATATTCACTCCGAAATGTCATGCATACCACGAATTCCCTTCAAAAGAATGTAAATGCGACACTTCCATGCTAGGAAATAGCGTTTGCAGATAGCTGCGCATCGAGGCAATAGCGATCTAATGCTTCTTAAAACGCGATATCGCATCTCTCTACTATGCTCGAGGATAAGATATAAAATTCATTGCGAAGTATCATGTATACCTCGTATTCACTCCAAACGAATGTAAATGCGACACTTCCTTGCAAGGAAATAGCGTATTCAGATGTCTACGTATCGTAGCAATAGAGTTCTAATGCAACTTAAATAGCGATATCGCATCTCATGTCTATGTTTCGTGATAAGATATAATATTCATTGCGAAGTGTCATGTATACCTCGTATTCACTTCCAAAGAGTGTAAATGCGACACTTCCTTGATAGGAAATAGCGTTTGCTGATGCCTACGTATCGTAGCAATAGAGTTGTAGTGCTTCTCAAAACGCGATATCGCATCTCATTTCTATGCTTCATGATAAGATATAATATTCATTGCGAAGTGTCATGTATACCTCGTATTCACTCCAATCGAATGTAAATGCGACATTTCCTTGCTAGGAAATAGCGTTTGCACATGTCTACGTATCGCAGCGAAAGGGTCCTAATGCTTCTTAAAACGAGATGTCGCATTTCATTTCTATGTTTCGTGATAAGGTATAATACTCATTGCGAAATGTCATGTATACCTCGTATTCACTTCAAACGAATGTAAATGCGACTATTCCTTGCTAAGGAATAGCGTTTGCAGATGCCTACGGATCGTAGCAATACAGCCCTAATGCTTCTTAGATCGCGATATCGCATCCCATTTCTATGCTTCGTGATAAGATATAATATTCAATGCGAAGTGTCATGTATACCTCGTACTCACTTCAAAAGAATGTAAATGCGACACTTCCTTGCTAGGAAATTGCGTTTGCAGATTTCTACGTATCGTGGCAATAGAGATCTAATTCATCTTAGAACGAGATGTCGCATCTCATTCCTATGTTTCACGACAAGATATAATATTCATTGCGAAGTGTAATGTGTTCCTCGTATTCACTTCAAATAATTGTAAATGCGACACTTCCTTACTAGGAAATAGCGACAGCAGATGTCTCCGTATCGAAGCAATAGAGTTCTAATGCTTCTTAAATCGCGATATCGCATCTCATTTCTATGTTTCATGATAAGATATAATATTCATTGCGAAGATTCACTTGTACCTCGTATTCACTTCAAAGGAATGTAAATGCCACACTTTCTTGCTAGGAAATAGCGTTTTCAGATGTCTACGTATGGAAGCAATACAGCTCTAATGGTTTTTAAAACGCGATATCGCATCCCATTCCTATGATTCATGATATGATATAAAATTCACTGCGAAGTGTTACGTATACGTGGTCCACTCTTCAAAAGAATGTAAATGACACACTTGCTTGCTAGAAAATAGCGTTTCCGGATCTCTACGTACCGAAGCAATAGAGTTCTAATGCTGCATTAAACGCGATATCGCATCACAATACTATGTTTCAATATAAGATATAGTATTCATTGCGAAGTGTTAAGTATACCTGGTCTACACTTCAAAAGAATATAAATGCCACACATCCTTGCTAGAAAATGCGATTCCAGATATCTACGTATCGAAGCAATAAAGTTCTAATGCTTCTTAAAACGCGATATCGCCTCGCGGTTCAATGCTTCATGATAAGATATAATATACAAAGCGAAGTGTTAAGTATAACTCGTCTACATTTCTAAAGAATGTAAACACCACACTTCCTTGCCAAGAAATGCGTTTCCAGATGTCTACGTATCGAAGCAATGGAGTTCTAATGCTTCTTAAAACACGATATCGCATCGCACTTCCATGTTTCATGACAAGATATAAAATTCATTGCGAATTGTTATGTATACCTCGTCTACATTTCAAAAGAATGTAAACGCCACACTTCCTTGCCTCGAAATGCGTTTCCAGATGACTACGTATTGAAGAAACGGAGTTCTAATCCTTCTTAAAACGCGATATCGCTTCTCATTTCTATGTTTCATGATATGATATAATCATCATTGGGAAGTGTTATGTATACCTCGTCTACACTTCAAGAGAATGTAAATGCCGCACTTCCGTGCTAGGAAGTAGTGATTCCCAATGTCTACGTATCGAATCAATAGAGATGTAATGCTCTTTAAATCGCGATATCACAATCTCAATTCTATGTTTCATGATATGATATAATATTCATTGCGAAGTGTCACGTACACCTCGTATTCACTTCAAAAGAATGTAAATGCGACACTTCCATCCTAGGAAATAACGTCTGCAGATGTCTACGCGCCGAGGAAATAGAGATCTAATGCTTCTTAAAACGCGATATCGCATCTCACTTCTGTGTTTCATGATAGGATATAATATTCATTGCGAAGTGTCATGTATACCTCTTATTCACTTCAAAAGTATGTATATGCGACTCTTGCTTACAAGGAAATAGCGTTTGCAGATGCCTACATATCGTAGCAGTAGAATTCTAATGCTTCTTATATAGCGATATCGCATCTCATTTCTATGTTTCGTGATAAGTTATAATATTCATTCCGATGTGTCATGTATACATCGAATTCACTTCAAAAGAATGTAAATGCGACACTTCCATGCTAGGAAATAGCGTTTGCAGATGTCTACGTATCGTAGCAATAGGGATCTAATGCTACTTAAATCGCGATATCGCATCTCATATAAATGTTTGGTGATAAGATATAATATTCATTGCGGACTGTCATGTATACCTCCTATTCACTCCAAACGTATGTAAATGCGACATTTCCTTGCTAGGAAATAGCGGTTTCAGATGTCTACGTATCGTAGCAATAGAGTTCTAATGCTACTTAAATCGCGATATCGCATCTCATTTCTATATTTCGTGATGAGATGTAATATTCATTGCGAAGTGTCATGTACTCCTCGTATTCACTTCAAAAGAATGTAAATACGACACTTTCATGCTAGGAAATAGCGTCTGCAGATGTCTACGTGTCGTTGCAATAGAGTTCTGATGCTTCTCAAAACGCGATATCGCATCTCATTTCTATGTTTGATGATGAGATAAAATATTCATTGCGAAGTGTCATGTATACCTCGTATTCACTTCAATGGAATGTAAATGCGACAATTCCTTGCTAGGAAATAGCGTTTGCTGATGTCTACGTATATTAGCAATAGAGTTCTAATGCTACTTAAATCGCGATATCCCATCTCATTTCTATGTTTCGTGATAAGATATAATATTCATTGCGAATGGTCATGTATACCTTGTATTCACTTCAAAAGAATGTAAATGCGACTATTGCTTGCTAGGAAATAGCGTTTGCTGATGTCTACGTATCGTAGCAATAGCGTTCTAATGCTACTTAAATTGCGATATGACACCTCATTTATATGTTTCGTGATAAGATATAATATTGATTGCGACGCGTCATGTATACCTCGTATTCACTTCAAGAGAATGTAAATGCGACACTTCCATGCTAGGAAATATCGTTTGCAGATATCTCCGCATCGAGGCAATAGGGTTGCAATGCTTCTTAAAACGCGATATCGCATCTCACTTCTATGTTACATGATAAGATATAGTATTCATTGCGAAGTCTCATGCATACCTCGTATTTACTTCAAAAGAATGTAAATGCGACACTTCCATGCTAGGAAATAGCGTTTGCAGATATCTCCGCATCGAGGCAATAGGGTTCTAATGCTTCTTAAAACGCGATATCGCATCTCACTTCTATGTTACATGATAAGATATAATGTTAATTGCGAAGTGTCATGTATACCTCGTATTCGCTTCAAAAGAATGAAAATGCTACACTTCCATACTAGGAAATAGCGTATTCAGATGTCTACGTATCGCAGCAATAGAGTTCTAATGCTACTTAAATCGCGATATCGCAAATCATTTCTACGTTTCGTGATAAGATATAATATTCATTGCGAAGTGTCATGTACACCTCGTATTCACTTCAAAAGAATGTAAATGCGAATCTTCCTTGCTAGGATATAGCGTTTGCAGATGTCTACGTATCGTGGCAATAGAGATTTAATGCATCTTAAAACGAGATGTCGCATCTCGTTTCTCTGTTTCATGATAAGATATAACATTCATTGCGAAGTGTCATGTAGACATCGTATTCACTTCAAATAAATGTAAATGCGACACTTCCTTGCTAGGAAATAGCGTTTGCATATGTCTTCGTATCGTAGCAATAGACATCTTGTGCTTCTTAAAACGCGATATCGCATCTCACTCCTATCTTTCATGATAAGGTATAATATTCATTGCGAAGTGTCATGTATACCTGGTACTCACTTCAAAAGAATGTAAATGCGACACTTCCTTGCTAGGAAATAGCGTTGCACATGTCTACGTATCGTTGCAATAGAGTTCTAATGCTTCTATAAACGGGATATCGCATCTCATTTCTATGTTTCATGATAAGATCTAACATTCATTGCGAAGTGTCGTGTATACATCATATTCACTTCAAATGAATGTAAATGCGACACTTCCTTGCTAGGAAATAGCGTTTGCAGATGTCTTCGTATCGTAGCAACAGCGTACTGACACTTCTTAAAACGGGATATCGCATCTCATTGCTATGTTTCATGACAAGATATAATATTCCTTGCGAAGTGTAATGTGTTCCTCGTATTCACTTCAAATAATTGTAAATGCGACACTTCCTTACTAGGAAATAGCGACTGCAGATGTCTCCGTATCGAAGCAATAGAGATCTAATGCTTCTTAAAACGCGATATCGCATCTCATTTCTATATTTCATGAAAAGATATAATATCCATTCCGAAGTGTCATGTATACCTCGTCTCACTTCAAATGAATGTAAATGCGACACTTCCTTTCTAGGAAATAGCATTTGCAGATGTCTACGTATAGTAGCAATAGAGTTCTAGTGCTCCTTAAAACGCGATATCGCATCTCACTCCCATGTTTCATGATAAGATATAATATTCAATGCGAAGTGTCATGTATACCTCGTACTCACTTCAAAAGAATGTAAATCCGACTATTCCTTGCTATGAAATAGCGTTTGCAGATGTCTACGTATCGTAGCAATAGAGTTCTTATGCTGCTTAAATCCCGATATCGCAACTCATTTCTATGTTTCATGACAAGATATAAGATTCATTGCGAAGAGTCATGTATATCTCGTATTCACTTCAAAAGAATGTAAATGCGACACTTCCATGCTAGTAAGTAGCGTTTGCAGATGTCTACATATCGTAGCAATAGAGTTCTAATGCTTCCTAAAACGCGATATCGCATCTCACTTCTATGTTTCATGATAAGATATAATCTTCATTGCGAAGTGTCATGTATACCTCGTCTACACTTCAAAAGAATGGGGGGGGGGGGAGGTTCTACCATCGTGTATTTCACGCTCCTCGCAAATACAGCTATCGCGATGGTCCGTGTCGCGCTTCTCGCATGGGTGGTGATCTGCGGGCTAGTCTAACCGAAGCAGGGGGGGGGGGGGGGTGAGCGAGCCTTGTGACTTCACCACGTCACAGTACGTACAAATTTGCGATTAAGTAGCTATGTGTTCAAATTCAATTCCGAATAGTGCACTAAAAAGCATCCCAGATAACAAACGGCTAGATGGTAGCGACACCATGCCGGCACTATATTGCCACTTCCGAGGAGTGTCAGCTGATTCGTAGTCATCTGTGACCGGATTCGTTGACTAAAATGTCAGAACGTGTTACCAGCACGTTTTAGACAAGCGAATCGCGCAGAACCTGCACCATGGTGACACGCGTATCATCGCTCCATTCATGAATCTCCTCAGCAATGACGCAGGATCACATTTGGCAATGGGGAACCTGTGCTTTCATACAAATTAGAACCGTTAGATGTCAGTAGATGTTCAGCATATGAGTATTGATAGACATTTTGATGGTCGTTTTCCTATATTTATAGTTATTGAGCGAGTCGTATGTATTTCATTCAATCCATCATAGACTAAAAATATTATTTATAAAAAAAATATTACTTATAAAATAAAAATTCATGCTGTTGCGTCCCTAACTTCGCCTTGTGTAGTTTTTGAAATAACATGCTGTCATTGTATTTAATGTAACCCCCAATTGCATGAATTTGTATCAATAAATTGAAGAAAATATATATAAAATAAGTGTATATATTTTTATGACAAAGTAATTATCGACTTTATGGAAAAAATCGCCCTATCGAGCTAGTTTATAGAAAATAATAAAATCGAGTTCTTATATCTTTGTTTTGTGCCGGTGTATCTATATTGGAATCAAAATAAATAAATTGCACAGTTTAGTCATTTTTCATGTTTGCTTGTTATTTTTATGGAAACAGCTTCCCCATTAGTAAATGTCAGCCTACGCCACAACCACGCGTGTAGCTATGGTGAGCTGATAGTGTCATTGTCACGGCCGTGTAGCCCGTGTGCTATATCTCGGTGCTTTAATAGTGCCGTGATACGAATGCCGCCCCAGTACTAACAGTATGCCATTTCGAAAGCTGAGTAGGAGCACTTTGTTAGCACAGTTCTGTCACGGAATTCGTTCCATCCGTTGTCATTGGCGTGCCAATCGCTGGCTGTTTGGGATATTGTAGTGCATGAGGCAGACTCGTTCCTTATCATCGTCAAGGAGATGGATTTTCACTCCTCCCTTTTTGAATTTTTTAAATTATTGTTTGGAATTTTTGCCGTTTCTGTATCTCTATGACCGCATTGTGGATTCAACTTATGTACGATCTTTTTGGTCTTCATCTTTTGTTACATGTAAAATTATATATGTGATGCACGTTTGTTATGTAATGCTCCGATTTGTAAGCCTCAGATACTTTTATTCTTTGGTAAAGCAACTTATTCGATTAATATATATTTATTAGACATAGATATAAACAATTAGAAAAATGTTATTAAAACGCTATTAAATATGTTGTTGCAATTATATATTTAAGGTCTGAAGATGTAGATGCAATTAATGTCCGATATTTTACGTGATCCAATCGACGTATCAAGTGAGGCTATGAAATATAAAAATCTTTTACTATTCTTCGACCCCTTTACATGTTACATGAATGATAAGTTCTGCAAGACAAGAAGCCTGAATTAGTGAGATATCTAGGAACATAAGTAATTTGTAAGTAACACATCTTTTCTCTTTGAAATATTTGCCTTTGCATAGAATAGAACGTATAGATATAATTGCCTGTTTTGTATCCATTTCGGTCCAATTCTATTATAGCCTTTGAGCAGAAGTAATATTGATGATACTTGATTTTTGCAATAGTTCTTTAATTAACAGATTTTATTAACCTAGAATCATCATTTGACGGATGTATCAATCTACTTTGTAGCTCCATCAGTTTCTTTTTCTGCTCGCTACTTTCCATTTTCAGTTCCGTATACTTATCCTTTATCACCATCATATATGTTGCGTAAAATTACAATAACCTTTTGTCCTCAAATTTTGCGGATATTTCAATTAAATTTCCTTTGATTAAATAAACGGAAATTAAAAAACAGTGGCACGTACCATTTCTTGGAAACGTTGTATCGTAATTTGCATCTGACTGTTTGAAAGGCACGCACTTTACTTAACGTTTGCAATGATTCGGTTGGCGAAGTAAAGTAATATTCTACTTTCGAAATTATTGGCTCTTGTAATTCTAAGGCAAATATCTGTCGACATCGTGAACATTGTTTTTTGGCAAAATTCCAGAAAAACAAATATACTATAAGTAAAATAATAAACATCATAATATTAAATTTAACTCTGTTCATCGTTGCCTTGTTGGACACATCCATAACAATATACAGGGTGGGGCAGTAGTAATTAGCACCTCAGATATCCACGAAACTATAAGTTTCATAGAAGTTTTTGCTAATATAAAATTGCATAGTACAAAGGGGCCATCCGTTGATGAAAATAGTTTTTTAAAATGAATTGGTATGTCCATTCTTCCGTACTACGATAGAGCATTTTAAAGCAAGTTTAACGATCTGTAACATGAAGGCATTGAAGGTTACAAAAAGTAAAGAAAGGCGATAATACTCACGGTTTTGATAGTAAATGAAACATACGTATTGTAAACAGTGGTGGAAGGAGTAATACTTACCGTTTACTTCACTGTGAATAAATACTTTTCGAAGGGCATTTCAATAGTTTGCAGCATAAGTTAAACATGATAAGATTAGTATTGAAAAATCGGTTCGAATACGTTTGGTTAGGCTGTTCTTTGTGCCGTTCATTTAATAAGTACTGAGCTGCGGATTCCTGAGGACAGCTCACAAAATTGTTGACCTATGGAAGATTATCATTGTGAATTTGAATCAAAAGGTAATTAAATTCCATTAGATTGTAAACAGATCTCAATGTTTCATTTTAGATAGTAAGATTAAATACTCTTTACAAAACTACAAGAATGGATACATACCTTTCTGTTATTATTATTTCATATAGAATTATAATTGCAATTATATAGTTCATTACGATAAAAAATATTTCTCAGAAAATTCTAAATATTAAATAAAAGAATCAAGTAAAACATTTTTAATAATTACGAATATGAAAAATACTTGAACATTCCAATAGAAAGATGTCTAAACAGGAGCTAGAAAAGTCAAACATTCAATTTCAATTCCAGAATTCATCTATAAGAGGTAAAATGTTTCGAAAGCTTTAATTACAGTCTTTAATGCAAGCAGTTGGGCAGTATTTCAATTTTTAAGAAAATTGATGAAAGTCAACCATTTTGAAGTGGTCAGAATCTTTGTCGTTTGAGCAATAAGTGAATAAGAAATAACTGCATAAATTCCAGGCTTAAAAACTTATGGATTAAATCCTATGCAGACTCGTTTATGAGCGAGTTACTAAATAATAATCCACACTAAGTAATCATTTTAAAACTTAAACGATTACATCTCGCGAACTTTCAAAGATATCAGAAGCGTGAAAAATATGTGGTTTATCAAAAACTCTTCTAAAAGAACGGACGAAGCCAATAGAAATCTTTGTTGAAGTAAGCAAGTTATAAAGTTCTAAGCAACGCGATGGCCCTTATCTGCCTATGTTTCATAGCAAGTAAGTTCTGAATTTCTATGAAATCCGATGGAATTTCTCACTACTAACGTTTCAAAGTAAGTTCTCGAATTCTCAGTTCTACGTTTAAAACTATGTGTGTTCAATATATCTATGTAAAGTGATGGTTCCTATTAGTTGTGACGGAAACCTATATATAGTAAGTCAGGGAAGCTAGAAGGGGTTAATTATCTAAATGCTTTAAGGTGTAAAACGTACTTTAATCTAAAGCGATCTATCGTTCCACGGTATCCGCTCACGTACAACTTTTCTTGGGCGCCAGCTGCTCAGAAAGTAGCAAAGGGATAGACTACACGACCCCGGGAACCCTGGGGCGGAACAACCCTTGAAACTTCGAAATCCTCCTCCTCTCGACTACGCCTAGCCAAGTACACACACTCAGGTCGCGAGATACTGAAGTCACGGCATGTTTATTTATGGTCTCGACGTGGGTTTAACTAAGAAGGGCTACGGGAAACTACGCAACACGCCGCAAATTACCGGGTATCATAACTCGCTTCACGATATAAGATACAATATACAATATGCGACACAAGAAATGGGACGCTTAAGCGAATAAGGTCTCACGATCTCTTCTTCAGGTTCCTTGAATTCGCTGGTGGTCCTCGGGTCTCCTGCATCCTCCTCAGGGCTCCTTGGTGGAGTGGGCTGTAGGCTTCGGTATTGTTCGAGTCCATCGATCAGTGGATTTCGGCGATTTACTCTTCTCGCCCTCTTGGGTGTCCCTGAGGGGAACCTCCTGATCATTAAAATTGCGTAGCGCCTCGCGCGCCGCGCTCCCATGGCCCACCTGCAGGGCCGCTGGACTTTTGACTCCTCTTTAGGGGGTTAAGGATGGTTGAGGACCTTCTCACATCCCAGAGCATTATAAAGCACAAAAGCAGATAAGCATAATGCGATGCATAGAGCTTTACAACCTTCTAACTTACTTTGAACTGTTTATATGAAATGCAATATTGAGGTGCATGAAGCATGACAAATTAAATGCTTCGGCACCTGGACATCTAGAAACGCTATCCCCGGGCAGGAAAGTATAGGCTTCACACTCAATTCATATGCAGAAGCAGATAAATATAACGCGATGCTATGAATATTACATCTTATCATGAAATATAGAAGTAAAATGCGCAGCCGCGTTTTACGAAGCATTAGAACTCTATTGCTTCTATACCTTCAGATATGGAAACGATATTCCGCAGCAAGGAAGTGATCCATTTACATTCATTTGAAGTGTAGAGGAGATATACATAACGTGTTGCATTGAAATTACATCTAATCATGTGACTTAGAATTGATATGCGATATCGCGTTTTCTAAAGAGTTAGAAATCTATTGCTTCGATGCGTAGACATCTGGAAACGCTATTTCCTAGCAAGGAAGTGTGGTATTTGCAATATTTGGAAGTGTAGTCGAGGTATACATAATACTTCGCAATGAATATTATAACTTATCTTGAAACCCAGAAATGAGATGCGATATCGCGTTTTAAGAAGCATTGGAGCTCTATTGCTTCGATAAGCAGACATCTGGAAACGCATTTGCTATGAAACATGTGTGGCATTTACATTCTTTTGAAGTGAATACGAGGTGTACATGACACTTCGCAATGTATATTATATCTTATAATGAAACATAGAACTGAGATGCGATATCGCGTTTTAAGAAGCATTAGAACTCCATTGCTTCGATACGTCGTCTCCAGGAAACGCATTTCCCAGCAAGGAAGTTTGGAATTCACATTCCTTTGAAGTGTAGACGATGTATACATAACACTTCGCAATGAATATTATATCATATCATGAAACGTAGAAATGAGGTGCGATATCGCGTTTTAAGAAGCATTAGAACTCAATTGGTTCTACATGTAGACATCTGGAAACGATATTTCCTAGCAAGGACATGTGATATTTACATTCTTTTGAAGTGTAGATTAGGTATACATAACACTTCGCTATAAATAGTATATCATATCATGAAACATAGAAATGAGATGCAATATCGCGTTTTAAGAAGCATTACAGCTCTATTGCTTCGATTCGTAGACATCTGGAAACACTATTTCCTAGCAAGGACATATGACATTTAGATTCTTCTGAAGTGTAGACGAGGTATACATAACGCTTCGTGATGAATATTATATCACATCATGAAACATAGAAATGAGGTGCGTTATCGCGTTTTAAGAAGCAATAGATCTCTATTGCTTCGATTCGTAGATATTTGGAAAACCATTCCCTAGCTAGGATGTGTGACATTTACATTCTTTTGACGTGTAGACGAGGTATACATAACACTTTGCAATGAATATTACACCTTATCACGAAACATTGAAATGAGATTCGATATCGCGTTTTAAGAAGCATTAGATCCGAATTGCTTCCATACGTAGACTTCTGGAAACGCTATTTTCTAGCAGGGAAGTGTGACATTTACTTTCTTTTGAAGTGTAGACGAGGAGTACATGACACATCGCAATGAATATTATATCTTATCACGAAACATAGGAATGAGATGCGATATCGCGATTTAAGTTGCATTAGAATTCTATTGCTACGATACCTAGACATCTGAATAAGCAACTTCCTAGGAAGGAAGTGTCGCATTTACATTCGTTTGGAGAGAATACGAGGTATACATGACACTTCGCAATGAATATTATATCTTATCACGAATCATAGAAATGAAATGCGACATCTCGTTTTAAGAAGCATTAGGACTCTTTTGCTATCGATACGTAGACATCTGCAAAGGCTATCTCCTATGATGGAAACGTCGCATTTACATTCTTTTGAAGGGAATACGAGGTATACATGACACTTCGCAATGAGTGTTATATCTTATCACGAAACATATAAATGAGATGCGATATCGCGATTTAAGTAGCATTAGAATTCTATTGCTACGATATGTAGGCACCTGCAAACGCTATTTCCTAGAAAGCAATAGACGCATTTACATTTTTTTGAAGTGAATACGAGGTATACATGACACTTCGCAATGAATATTATATCTTATCACGAAATATAGAAATGAGATGCGATATCGCGATTTAAGTAGCATTAGGACCCTTTTGCTACGATAAGTAGACATCTGCAAACGATATTCCCAAGGAAGGAAACGTCGCATTTACATTCTTATGAAGTGAATACGAGGTATACATGACACTTCGCAATGAGTATTATATCTTATCACGAAATATAGAAAAGAGATGCGATATCGCGATTTAAGTAGCATTAGAAACCTATTGCTACGATACGTAGACATCTGAATACGCTATTTCCTAGCACGGAAACGTCGCACTTACATTCGTTTGGAGTGAATACGAGGTATACATGACACTTCGCAATGGATATTATATCTTATGACGAAACATAGAAATGAAATGCGACATTTCGTTTTAAGAAGCATTAGGACACTTTTGCTACGATACGTAGACATCTGCGAAGGCTATTTCTTAGGATGGAAACGTCGCATTTACATTCTTTTGAAGGGAATACGAGGTGTACATGACACTTCGCAATGAATATTACATCTTATCATGAAACATAGAAGAGAGATGCGATATCGCAATTTATGAAGCATTGGAACTCTATGGCCTCGATGCGGAGACATCTGCAAACGCTATTTCCTAGCATGGAAGTGTCGCACTTACATTCTGTTGAAGTGAATACAAGGTATACCCGACACTTCGCAATGAATATTATATCTTATCACGAAACATAGAAATGAGATGCGATATCGCGATCTTAGACGCATTAGAACCCTATTGCTACGATACTCAAGCATCTGCAAACGCTATTTCCTAGCAAGGAATTGTCGCATTTACATTCGATTGGAGTGAATACGAGGTATACATGACATTTCGCAATGAATATTATATCTTATCACCAAACATAGAAATCAAATGTGACATCTTGTTTTAAGAAGCATTAGGACTCTATTGCTACGTTACATATACATCTGCAAACGCTATTTCCTAGGATGGAAACGTCGCAATTACATTTTTTGAAGTGAATACGAGGTATATATGACACTTCGCAATGAATATTATATCTTATCATGAAGCATCGAAATGAGATGTGATATCGCGTTTTAAGAAGCATTTGAACTCTATTGCCTCGACCCGTGGACATCTGCAGACGCTATTTCCTAGCATGGAAGTGTCGCATTTACATTCTTTTGTAGTGAACACGTGGTATACATGACACTTCGCAATGACTATTATATCTTATCATGAAACATAGAAGGGAGATGCGGTATCGCAATTTATGAAGCATTAGAACTCTATGGCCTCGATGCGGAGACATCTGCAAACGCTATTTCCTAGCATGGAAGTGTCGCACTTACATTCTGTTGAAGTGAATACGAGGTATACATGACACTTCGCAATGAATATTATGTCTTATCACGAAACATATAAATGAGATGCGATATAGCGGTTTAAGTAGCATTAGAACTCTATTGCTACGATACTCAGGCATCTGCAAACGCTATTTCCTAGCATGGAAGTGTTGCACTTACATTCTTTTGAAGTGAATTCGAGGTATACATGACACTTCGGAAGAATATTATAACTTATAACGAATCATAGAAGAGAGATGCGATATCGCGATCTACGAAGCATTAGAACTCTATTGCTACGATACGTTGGCATCTGCAAACGCTATTTCCTAGCAAGCATTAGTCGCATTTACAGTCTTTTCAAGTGAATACGATGTATGCATGACACTTCGCAATGAATATTATATCATATCACAAAACATAGAAATGAGATGCGATGTCGCGATTTAAGTAGCATTAGAACTCTACTGCTACGATAAGTAGACATCTGAATACGCTATTTCCTAGCAAGGAAATGTCGCATTTACATTCCTTTGGAGTGAATACGAGGTATACATGACGCTTCGCATTGAATATTATATCTTATCACGAGACATAGAAATGAAATGCGACATCTCGTTTTAAGAAGCATTAGGACTCTATTGCTACGATACGTAGACATCTGCGAACGCTATTTCCTAGGATGGAAACGTCGCATTTGCATTCTCTTGAAGAGAATACGAGGTATACATGACACTTCGCAATGAATATTATATCTTATAATGAAACATACAAATGAGATGCGATATCGCGATTTAAATAGCATTAGAACTCTATTGCTACGATACGTAGACATCTGAATACGCAATTTCCTAGCGAGGAAGATTCGCATTTACATTCTTTTGAAGTGAATACGAGGTATACATGACACTTTGCAATGAAAATTATATCTTATCATGTAACATAGTAGAGAGATGTGATATCGCGTTTTAAGAAGCATTAGATCCCTATTGCCTCGATGCGCAGATATCTGCAAACGCTATTTCCTACAACGGAAGTGTCGCATTTACATTCTTTTGAAGGGAATTCGAGGTATGCATGACACTTCGCAATGAATATTATATCTTATCGCGAAACATAGAAGAGAGATGCGATATCGAGTTTTAAGTAGCATTAGAACTCTATTGCTACGATACGTAGACATCTGCAAACGCTATTTCCTAGCATCGAAGTGTCGCATTTACACTCTTTTGAAGTGAATACGAGGTGTACATGACACTTCGCAATGAATATTATATCTTATCACGAAACGTAGAAATGAGTTGCGATTTCGCGATTTAAGTAGCATTAGAGCTCTATTGCTACGATACGTGGACATCTGAATACGCTATTTCCTAGCAAGGAAGTGACGCATTTACATTCTTTTGAAGTGAATACAAAGTATACATGACACGTCGCGATGAATATTATATCTTATCATGAAGCATAGAAATGAGATGCGATATCGCGTTATGAGAAGCATTAGAACACTATTGCTACGATACGTAGACATCTAGAATCGCTATTTCCTAGCAAGCAGTAGTCTAATTTACATTCTTTTGAAGTGAATATGAGGTATACATGACACTTCGCAATGAATATTATATCTTATCACGAAGCATAGAAATGAGATGCGATATCGCGTTCTGAGAAGCATTAGAACTCTATTGCTACGATACATAGATATCTGAAAACGCTATTTCCTAGCAAGGAAGATTCGCATTTACATTCTTTTGAAGTGAATACGAGGTATACGTGACATTTCGCAATGAATATTATAACTAATCACGAAACATAGAAATGAGTTGCGATATCGCGATTTAAGCAGCATAAGAACTCTATTGCTACGATACGTAGACATCTGCAAACGCTATTTCCTAGCATGGGAGTGTTGCATTTACATTCTTTTGAAGTGAATACGAGGAATACATGACACTTCGCAATGAATATTATATCTTATCACGAAACATAGAAATGAGATGCGATATGGCGTTTTAAGGGGCATTAGTACTCTATAGCTTAGATACAGAGATATCTGGGAACGTAATTTCCTAGAAAGGAACCTCCTCGCACCCCCCAGCATCAACCTCTGGATGCATGCAACCAGCCAAGCTTGCCTGCAGAACCAGCAACTGGAAGTGTTCGCGCGCGCATACCTGCACGCGCTCACTCACACCGAGTTCCGCTGCCTCACTCGCACCGCCGAGTATACCTGTCTCGCTCGTACCGGGCACCAGTGTCTCACTCGCACCACCGAGTATACCTGTCTCGCCCGCACCAAGGTCGGGCAGCCCTATCTCCCTCGCACCGAGGATTCCGTCCTGCAGGAAGACGTAGCCGCAGCCCATCACCTGAATGGGGTCTTTTCCAATTCCGGGAACAGGATCTGCTAGAACATATATATTACTTCTAAGCTAGGACATACATACCATATCATGACGCATATATAAGAATTCCTAGATCTAAGTTACACTAAGTAAGATGCGTCCGGCAAGCGGCATGCGCTGCTGGCCCCACCACGAGCCGCGAGTCCCCACTCGCTGGACCGCGCGCTCTCCACCTCGAGACGCGAGTCCCCCACTCGCGGGACCGCGATCTCCCTACCACGAGCGTCCGCGACCGTAGCGCCCCGCGAACCGAGGAGGTCAGAGATGCGTCTCCAGAGCACACACTCTGACTCGAGATCTCCTACCGAGGAGTCGAAACCTCTAGTTCTAGATCGTTAGCCACCTCAATGTGGGGTTCAGGCATCGTATTTCTATTTCCATTTTAACTTAGTCTTAGTCTTAGAATAATTCCAGTTCTTGTATACTTTAAACCAAGAATATATTTTATTTTTACTTTTACTATATTCAAGTACAAGTTCTTTTACCAAGTCTACTATTTCCACATCCATTAATTTTATCAAGTGTTAACAATACTAGTTCTACTTTTAACATTACATTTAACTACGAATTCTTCCACGGGTTCTTCCATACAACTGGGGTTGCTCTTCATCAAATGGAAGGACTATAGAAATCGGCTTTGTGATGTTGAGACCGCCGCTTATCCTTCAGATCTTAGTCGAAAGTACAGAAAAACCTGGTGAATGAATCGTGCTTCCGGTTTGCGAAGAACGCGACGTGCGAGTATGAAGAATTTCATACGATCACTTGTGCGTGAATATTTGGAGGGAGTTCCGAGATTCCTCGTATACCAGCGACCTGCCTTCGCACCAGTCCAGACGCCGCTTTTCGAAGCGACCGTCTACGCTTCCGATCCAGACACCACGACGCATCACGCCGATTCTGCCACATTCAGCATCATCGCTGAATTCCCACCGCCGTCCTCGTCTTCGCTGGCGACTGATCAAGATTTCCGTAGCAGCCAACAGAACGAAATGCGCTACGATCCCAGCGAACGATCATCCACGCCGTTTCTACGTACAAATCGAGAGGGAAGTCATCGAAAGGTAGGGTCATTCCCTTATTATCGCGAGTGTTTTCGCTAGTGTCGCGTCAGCCGAAATTGTCGGACCCCGTCTTAACGCGTTCCCGCGGACCGAGTTTCGCCGGACGTGACACCTCGTATTCACTTCAAAAGAATGTAAATGCGACACTTCCTTGCTAGGAAATAAGGTAGATATCTACGTATCGAAGAAATAGAGCTCTAATGCTTCTTGAATCGCCATATCGCATCTCATTTCTATGTTTCATCATAAGATATAATATTCATTGTTCAGTGTTATGTATATCTCGCCTACACTTCCAATGAATGTAAATACGATACTTCCTTCCTAGGAAATAGCGTTTGCAGATGTCTACGTATCGTAGCAATAGAGTTCTAATGCTTCTTAAGACGCGATATCGCTCCTCATTTCCATGTTTCATGATAACATATAATATTCATTACGAAGTCTTATGTATTCCTCGTGTGCACATCATATGAATGTAAATGCGACACTTCCTTGCTATTAAATAGCGTTTGCAAATGTCTACGTGTCGTAGCAATGGAGTTCTAATGCTTTTTAAGTCGCGATATCGCATCTCATTTCTATGATTCGTGATAAGGTATAATATTCATTGCGAAGTGTCATGTATACCTCGTATTCACTTCAAAAGAATGTAAATGCGACAATCCCATGCTAGGTAATAGCGTTTGCAGATGTCTGCGAATCGTAGCAATAGAGTTCTAGTGCTTCTTAAAACGCGATATCGCATCTAACTTCTATGTTTCATGATAAGATATAATATTCATTGCGACGTGTCATGTATACCTCGTATTCACTTCAAACGAATGTAAATGCGACACTTCCATACTAGGAAATAGCGGTTGCAGATGTCTACGAATCGTAGCAATAGAGTTCTAGTGCTTCTTAAAACGCGATACCGCATCTTACTTCTATGCTTCATGATAAGATATAATATTCATTGCGACGTGTCATGTATACCTCGTATTCACTTCAAACGAATGTAAATGCGACACTTCCATGCTAGGAAATAGCGGTTGCAGATGTCTACGAATCGTAGCAATAGAGTTCTAGTGCTTCTTAAAACGCGATATCGCATCTAACTTCTACGTTTCATGATACGATATAATATTCATTGCGAAGTGTCATGTATATCTCGTATTCACTTCAAAGGAATGTAAATGCGAAACTTCAATGCTAGGAAATAGTATTTGCAGATGTCAACGTATCATAGCTATAGAGTTCTAATGCTTCTTAAAACGAGATGTCGCATTTCATTTCTATGTTTTGTAATAAGATATAATATTCATTGTGTAATGTTATGTATACCTCGTATTCACTTCAATGGAATGTAAGTGCGACATTTCCTTGCCAGGAAATAGAGTTTGCAGATATCTACGTATATTAGCAATAGAGTTCTAATGCTTCTCAAACCGCGATATACCACTTCATTTCTACGTTTCATGATAAGATATAATATTCTTTGCGAAGTGTCATGTATACCTCGTACTCACATCACAAGAATTTAAATGCGACACTTCCATGCTAGGAAATAGCGTTTGCAGATGTCTACGTATCGTAGCAATAGAGTTCTAATTCACCTCAAAACGCGATACCGTAACTCAGTCCTATGTTTCATGATAACATATAATATTCATTGCGAAGTGTCATGTATATCTCGTATTCACTTGAAAAGAATGTAAATGCGACACTTCCATGCTAGGAAATAGCGTTTGCATATGTCTACGTATCGTAGCAATAGAGATCTAATGCTACTTAAAACGAGATGTCGCATTTCATTTCTATGATTCGTGATAAGATATAATATTCATTGTGGAGTGTTATGTATACCTCGTATTCACTTCAAAAGAATGTAAATGCGACACTTCCATGCTAGGAAATAACACATGCAGATGCCTACGCATCGTAGCAGTAGAGTTCTAGTGCTCCTTAAATCGCGATATATTATCTCACTTCTATGTTTCGAGATAAGATATAATATTCATTGCGAAGTGTTATGTGTACCTCGTGTTATCTTCAAAAGAATGTAAATGCGGCACTTCCAGGCTAGGAAATAGCGTTTGCAGATGTCTACGTATCGTAGCAATATAGTTCTAATGCTTCTTAAAATGGGAAGTCGTATTTCATTTCTATGTTTCGTAATAAGATATAATATACATTGTGGAATGTTATGTATACCTCGTATTCACTTCAAAAGAATGTAAGTGCGACACTTCCTAGCAAGGTAATAGCGTTTGCAGATGTCTACGTATCGTAGCAATAGATTTAGAATGCTTCTTAAAACGCGATATCGCATCTCATTTCTATGTTTCATGGTAAGATATAACATGATTTGCGAAGTGTCATGTATTCCTCGTCTACACTTCAAATGAATGTGAATGCGATACTTCCTCGCTAGGAAATAGCGTTTGCAGTTGTCTACGTATCGTAGCAATAGCTTTCTAATGCTTCTTAAAACGCGATATCGCATCTCATTTCTATGTTTCATGGTAAGATATAATATGATTTGCGAAGAGCTATGTATTCCTCGTCTACACTTCAAATGAATGTAAATGCGACACTTCCTTGCTAGGAAATAGCGTCTGCAGATGTCTACGTATCGTAGCAATAGCTTTCAAATGCTTCTTAAAACGCGATATCGCATCTCATTTCTATGTTTCATGGTAAGATATAATATGATTTACGAAGAGCTATGTATTCCTCGTCTACACTTCAAATGAATGTAAATGCAACACTTGCTTCCAAGGAAATAGCGTCTGCAGATGTCTAGGTATCGTAGCGATAGAGTTCTAATGCTTCTTAAAACGCGATATCGCATCTCATTACTATGTTGCATGATAAGATATAATATTCATTGTAAAGTGTTATGTATACCTCGTATTCACTTCAGAAGAATGTAAATGCGACACTTCCTTGCAAGGAAATAGCGTTTGCAGATGTCTACGTATCGTAGCAATAGGGTTCGAATGCTTCTTAAAACGCGATATCGCATCTCATTTGTACGTTTCATGACAAGGTATAGTATTCATTGCGATGTATTATATATACCTATTATTCACTTCGAAAGAATGTAAATGCGACACTTCCTTGCAAGGAAATAGAGTTTGCACATGTCTACTTATCGTAGGGATTGAGTTCTAATGCTTCATAAAACGTGATATCGCATCTCATATCTATGTTTCAAGATAAGATATAATATTCATTGCGAAGTGTTATGCATTCCTCGTCTACGATTCAAATGAATGTAAATGCGACACCTCCTTGCAAGGAAATAGCGTTTGCAGTTGTCTACCTATCGCAGCAATAGAGTTCTAATGTTTCTTAAAACGCGATATCGCATCTCGTATCTATGTTTCATGGTAAGATATAATATGATTTGCGAAGTGTTATGTATTCCTCGTCTACACTTCAAATGAATGTGAATGCGACACTTCCTCGCTAGGAAATAGCGTTTGCAGATGTCTACGTATCGTAGCAATAGATTTCTAATGCTTCTTAAAACGCGATATCGCATCTCATTTCTATGTTTCATGGTAAGATATAATATGATTTGCGAAGTGTCATGTATTCCTCGTCTACACTTCAAATGAATGTAAATGCGACACTTCCTTGCAAGGAAATAGCGTTTGCAGAAGTCTATGTATCGTAGCAATAGAGTTCTTATGATTCTTAACACGCGATATCGCATCTCATTTCTATGTTTCATGGTAAGATATAATATGATTTGCGAAGTGTTATGTATTCCTCGTCTACACTTCAAGTGAATGTAAATGCGACACTTCCTTGCTAGGAAATAGCGTCTGCAGATATCTAGGTATCGTAGCGATAGAGTTCGAATGCTTCTTAAAACGCGATATCGCATCTCATTTCTATGTTTCATGGTAGGATGTAATATGATTTGCGAAGTGTTATGTATTCCTCCTCTACACTTCAAATGAATGTAAATGCGACACTTCCTAGCTTGGAAATAGCGTCTGCAGATGTCTATTTATCGTAGCAATAGAGTTCTTATGATTCTTAAAACGCGATATCGCATCTCATTTCTATCTTTCATGGTAAGATATAATATGATTTGCGAAGTGTTATGTATTCCTCGTCTACACTTCAAATGAATGTAAATGCGACACTTCCTTGCAAGGAAATAGCGTTTGCAGATGTCTACGTATCGAAGCAATAGAGATCAAATGCTTCTTAAAACGAGATATTGCATCTCATATCTGTGTTTCATGATAAGATATAATATTCATTGCGAAGTGTTATGCATTCCTCGTCTTCGATTCAAATGAAAGTAAATGCGACACTTCCTTGCAAGGAAATAGCGATTGCAGATGTCTACGTATCGTAGCAATAGCTTTCTAATGCTTCTTAAAACGCGATATCGCATCTCATTTCTATGTTTCATGGTAAGATATAATATGATTTGCGAAGTGTTATGTATTCCTCGTCTACACTTCAAGTGAATGTAAATGCGACACTTCCTTGCTAGGAAATAGCGTCTGCAGATATCTAGGTATCGTAGCGATAGAGTTCGAATGCTTCTTAAAACGCGATATCGCACCTCATTTCTATGTTTCATGGTAAGATGTAATATGATTTGCGAGGTGTTATGTATTCCTCCTCTACACTTCAAATGAATGTAAATGCGACACTTCCTAGCTTGGAAATAGCGTCTGCAGATGTCTATTTATCGTAGCAATAGAGTTCTTATGATTCTTAAAACGCGATATCGCATCTCATTTCATTCTTTCATGGTAAGATATAATATGATTTGCGAAGTGTTATGTATTCCTCGTCTACACTTCAAATGAATGTGAATGCGACACTTCCTCGCTAGGAAATAGCGTTTGCAGATGTCCACGTATCGTAGCAATAGATTTCTAATGCTTCTTAAAACGCGATATCGCATCTCATTTCTATGTTTCATGGCAAGATATAATATGATTTGCGAAGTGTTATGTATTCCTCCTCTACACTTCAAATGAATGTAAATGCGACCCTTCCTTGCAAGGAAATAGCGTTTGCAGTTGTCTACCTATCGTAGCAATAGTGTTCTAATGCTTCTTAAAACGAGATATCGCATCTCATTTCTATGTTTCATGGTAAGATATAATATGATTTGCGAAGTGTTATGTATTCCTCGTCTACACTTCAAATGAATGTAAATGCGACACTTCCTTGCAAGGAAATAGCGTTTGCAGATGTCTACGTATCGTAGCAATAGGGTTCTAATGCTTCTTATAACGCGATATCGCATCTCATTTGTACGTTTCATGACAAGGTATAGTATTCATTGCGATGTATTATATATACCTATTATTCACTTCGAAAGAATGTAAATGCGACACTTCCTTGCAAGGAAATAGCGTTTGCAGATGTCTACTTATCGTAGGGATGGAGTTCTAATGCTTCTTAAAACGTGATATCGCATCTCATATCTATGTTTCAAGATAAGATATAATATTCATTGCGAAGTGTTATGCATTCCTCGTCTACGATTCAAATGAATGTAAATGCGACACTTCCTAGCAAGGAAATAGCGTTTGCAGATGTCTACGTATCGTAGCAATAGATTTAGAATGCCTCTTAAAACGCGATATCGCATCTCATTTCTATGTTTCATGGTAAGATATAACATGATTTGCGAAGTGTCATGTATTCCTCGTCTACACTTCAAATGAATGTAAATGCGACACTTCCTTGCTAGGAAATAGCGTCTGCAGATGTCTAGGTATCGTAGCGATAGAGTTCTAATGCTTCTTAAAACGCGATATCGCATCTCATTTCTATGTTTCATGGTAAGATATAATATGATTTGCGAAGTGTTATGTATTCCTCGTTTACACTTCAAATGAATGTAAATGCGACACCTCCTTGCAAGGAAATAGCGTTTGCAGTTGTCTACCTATCGCAGCAATAGAGTTCTAATGTTTCTTAAAACGCGATATCGCATCTCGTATCTATGTTTCATGGTAAGATATAATATGATTTGCGAAGTGTTATGTATTCCTCGTCTACACTTCAAATGAATGTGAATGCGATACTTCCTCGCTAGGAAATAGCGTTTGCAGATGTCTACGTATCGTAGCAATAGATTTCTAATGCTTCTTAAAACGCGATATCGCATCTCATTTCTATGTTTCATGGTAAGATATAATATGATTTGCGAAGTGTCATGTATTCCTCGTCTACACTTCAAATGAATGTAAATGCGAAACTTCCTTGCAAGGAAATAGCGTTTGCAGAAGTCTATGTATCGTAGCAATAGAGTTCTTATGATTCTTAACACGCGATATCGCATCTCATTTCTATGTTTCATGGTAAGATATAATATGATTTGCGAAGTGTTATGTATTCCTCGTCTACACTTCAAGTGAATGTAAATGCGACACTTCCTTGCTAGGAAATAGCGTCTGCAGATATCTAGGTATCGTAGCGATAGAGTTCGAATGCTTCTTAAAACGCGATATCGCATCTCATTTCTATGTTTCATGGTAAGATGTAATATGATTTGCGAAGTGTTATGTATTCCTCCTCTACACTTCGAATGAATGTAAATGCGACACTTCCTAGCTTGGAAATAGCGTCTGCAGATGTCTATTTATCGTAGCAATAGAGTTCTTATGATTCTTAAAACGCGATATCGCATCTCATTTCTATCTTTCATGGTAAGATATAATATGATTTGCGAAGTGTTATGTATTCCTCGTCTACACTTCAAATGAATGTGAATGCGACACTTCCTCGCTAGGAAATAGCGTTTGCAGATGTCCACGTATCGTAGCAATAGATTTCTAATGCTTCTTAAAACGCGTTATCGCATCTCATTTCTATGTTTCATGGCAAGATATAATATGATTTGCGAAGTGTCATGTATTCCTCGTCTACACTTCAAATGAATGTAAATGCGACACTTCCTTGCAAGGAAATAGCGTTTGCAGAAGTCTATGTATCGTAGCAATAGAGTTCTTATGATTCTTAACACGCGATATCGCATCTCATTTCTATGTTTCATGGTAAGATATAATATGATTTGCGAAGTGTTATGTATTCCTCGTCTACACTTCAAGTGAATGTAAATGCGACACTTCCTTGCTAGGAAATAGCGTCTGCAGATATCTAGGTATCGTAGCGATAGAGTTCGAATGCTTCTTAAAACGCGATATCGCATCTCATTTCTATGTTTCATGGTAAGATGTAATATGATTTGCGAAGTGTTATGTATTCCTCCTCTACACTTCGAATGAATGTAAATGCGACACTTCCTAGCTTGGAAATAGCGTCTGCAGATGTCTATTTATCGTAGCAATAGAGTTCTTATGATTCTTAAAACGCGATATCGCATCTCATTTCTATCTTTCATGGTAAGATATAATATGATTTGCGAAGTGTTATGTATTCCTCGTCTACACTTCAAATGAATGTGAATGCGACACTTCCTCGCTAGGAAATAGCGTTTGCAGATGTCCACGTATCGTAGCAATAGATTTCTAATGCTTCTTAAAACGCGATATCGCATCTCATTTCTATGTTTCATGGCAAGATATAATATGATTTGCGAAGTGTTATGTATTCCTCCTCTACACTTCAAATGAATGTAAATGCGACCCTTCCTTGCAAGGAAATAGCGTTTGCAGTTGTCTACCTATCGTAGCAATAGTGTTCTAATGCTTCTTAAAACGAGATATCGCATCTCATTTCTATGTTTCATGGTAAGATATAATATGATTTGCGAAGTGTTATGTATTCCTCGTCTACACTTCAAATGAATGTAAATGCGACACTTCCTTGCAAGGAAATAGCGTTTGCAGATGTCTACGTATCGTAGCAATAGGGTTCTAATGCTTCTTATAACGCGATATCGCATCTCATTTGTACGTTTCATGACAAGGTATAGTATTCATTGCGATGTATTATATATACCTATTATTCACTTCGAAAGAATGTAAATGCGACACTTCCTTGCAAGGAAATAGCGTTTGCAGATGTCTACTTATCGTAGGGATGGAGTTCTAATGCTTCTTAAAACGTGATATCGCATCTCATATCTATGTTTCAAGATAAGATATAATATTCATTGCGAAGTGTTATGCATTCCTCGTCTACGATTCAAATGAATGTAAATGCGACACTTCCTAGCAAGGAAATAGCGTTTGCAGATGTCTACGTATCGTAGCAATAGATTTAGAATGCCTCTTAAAACGCGATATCGCATCTCATTTCTATGTTTCATGGTAAGATATAATATGATTTGTTAAGTGTTATGTATTTCTCGTCTACACTTCAAATGAATGTAAATGCGACACTTCCTTGCAAGGAAATAGCGTTTGCAGATGTCTACGTATCGAAGCAATAGAGTTCAAATGCTTCTTAAAACGAGATATTGCATCTCATATCTGTGTTTCATGATAAGATATAATATTCATTGCGAAGTGTTATGCATTCCGCGTCTACGATTCAAATGAATGTAAATGCGACACTTCCTTGCAAGGAAATAGCGTTTGCAGATGTCTACGTATCGTAGCAATAGAGTTCTTATGATTCTTAAAACGCGATATCGCATCTCATTTCTATGTTTCATGGCAAGATATAATATGATTTGCGAAGTGTTATGTATTCCTCGTCTACACTTCAAATGAATGTAAATGCGACACTTCCATGCTAGTAAATAGCGTCTGCTGATGTCTAGGTATCGTAGCGATAGTGTTCTAATGCTTCTTAGAACGCGATATCGCATCTCATTTCTATGTTTCATAGTAAGATATAATATGATTTGCGAAGTGTTATGTATTTCTCGTCTACACTTCAAATGAATGTAAATGCGACACTTCCTTGCTAGTAAATAGCGTCTGCTGATGTCTAGGTATCGTAGCGATAGTGTTCTAATGCTTCTTAAAACGCGATATCGCATCTCATTTCTATGTTCCATGGTAAGATATAATATGATTTGCGAAGTGTTATGTATTCCTCGTCTACACTTCAAATGAATGTGAATGCGACACTTCCTCGCTAGAAAATAGCGTTTGCAGATGTCTACGTATCGTAGCAATAGCTTTCTAATGCTTCTTTAAACGCGATATCGCATCTCATTTCCATGTTTCATGGTAAGATATAATATGATTTGCGAAGTGTTATGTATTCCTCGTCTACACTTCAAATGAATGTAAATGCGACACTTCCTCGCTAGGAAATAGCGTCTGCTGATGTCTAGGTATCGTAGCGATAGTGTTCTTATGCTTCTTAAAACGCGATATCGCATATCATTTCTATGTTTCATGGTAAGATATAATATGATTTGCGAAATGTTATGTATTCCTCGTCTACACTTCAAATGAATGTAAATGCGACACTTCTTTGCAAGGAAATAGCGATTGCAGATGTCTACCTATCGTAGCAATAGGGTTCTAATGCTTCTTAAAACGCGAAATCGCATCTCATTTCTATGTTTCATGGTAAGATATAATATGATTTGCGAAGTGTTATGTATTCCTCGTCTACACTTCAAGTGAATGTAAATGCGACACTTCCTTGCAAGGAAATAGCGTTTGCAGTTGTCTACCTATCGTAGCAATAGTGTTCTAATGCTTCTTAAAACGTGATATCGCATGTCATTTCTATGTTTCATGGTAAGATATAATATGATTTGCGAAGTGTTATGTATTCCTCGTCTACACTTCAAATGAATGTAAATGCGACACTTCCTTGCAAGGAAATAGCGTTTGCTGATGTCTAAGTATCGAAGCAATAGAGTTCAAATGTTTCTTAAAACGAGATATTGCATCTCATATCTGTGTTTCATGATAAGATATAATATTCATTGCGAAGCGTTATGCATTCCTCGTATGCGATTCAAATGAACGTAAATGCGACACTTCCTTGCAAGGAAATAGCGTTTGCAGTTGTCTACGTATCGTAGCAATAGAGTTCTTATGATTCTTAAAACGCGATATCGCATCTCATTTCTATCTTTCATGGTAAGATATAATACGATTTGCGAAGTGTCATGTATTCCTCGTCTACACTTCAAATGAATGTGAATGCAACACTTCCTCGCTAGGAAATAGCGTTTTCAGATGTCTACGTATCGTAGCAATAGACTTCATATGATTATTAAAACGCGATATCGCATCTCATTTCTATGTTTCATGGTAAGATATAACATGATTTGCGAAGTGTTATGTATTCCTCGTCTACACTTCAAATGAATGTGAATGCGATACATCCTCGCTAGGAAATAGCGTTTGCATATGTCTACGTATCGCAGCAATAGCTTTCTAATGCTTCTTAAAACGCGATATCGCATCTCATTTCTATGTTTCATGGTAAGATATAACATGATTTGCGTAGTGTTATGTACTCCTCGTCTACACTTCAAATGAATGTGAATGCGATACTTCCACGCTAGAAAATAGCGTTTGCAGATGTCTACGTATCGTAGCAATAGCTTTCTAATGCTTCTTAAAACGCGATATCGCATCTCATTTCTATGTTTCATGGTAAGATATAATATGATTTGCGAAGTGTTATGTATTCCTCCTCTACACTTCAAATGAATGTAAATGCGACACTTCCTTGCAAGGAAATAGCGTTTGCAGTTGTCTACCTATCGTAGCAATAGTGTTCTAATGCTTCTTAAAACGAGATATCGCATCTCATTTCTATGTTTCATGGTAAGATATAATATGATTTGCGAAGTGTTATGTATTCCTCGTCTACACATCAAATGAATGTAAATGCGACACTTCCTTGCAAGCAAATAGCGTTTGCTGATGTCTACGTATCGAAGCAATAGTGTTCAAATGCTTCTTAAAACGAGATATTGCATCCTATATCTATATCTCATGATAAGATATAATATTCATTGCGAAGTGTTATGCATTCCTCGTATGCGATTCGAATGAATGTAAATGCGACACTTCCTTGCAAGGAAATAGCGTTTGCAGTTTTCTACGTATCGTAGCAATAGAGTTCTTATGATTCTTAAAACGCGATATCGCATCTCATTTCCATCTTTCATGGTAGGATATAATATGATTTGCGAAGTGTTATGTATTCCTCGTCTACACTTCAAATGAATGTGAATGCGACACTTCCTCGCTAGGAAATAGCGTTTGCATATGTCTACGTATCGCAGCAATAGCTTTCTAATGCTTCTTAAAACGCGATATCGCATCTCATTTCTATGTTTCATGGTAAGATATAACATGATTTGCGTAGTGTTATGTATTCCTCGTCTACACTCCAAATGAATGTGAATGCGATACTTCCACGCTAGAAAATAGCGTTTGCAGATGTCTACGTATCGTAGCAATAGCTTTCTAATGCTTCTTAAAACGCGATATCGCATCTCATTTCTATGTTTCATGGTAAGATATAATATGATTTGCGAAGTGTTATGTATTCCTCCTCTACACTTCAAATGAATGTAAATGCGACACTTCCTTGCAAGGAAATAGCGCTTGCAGTTGTCTACCTATCGTAGCAATAGTGTTCTAATGCTTCTTAAAACGAGATATCGCATCTCATTTCTATGTTTCATGGTAAGATATAATATGATTTGCGAAGTGTTATGTATTCCTCGTCTACACATCAAATGAATGTAAATGCGACACTTCCTTGCAAGCAAATAGCGTTTGCTGATGTCTACGTATCGAAGCAATAGTGTTCAAATGCTTCTTAAAACGAGATATTGCATCCTATATCTATGTCTCATGATAAGATATAATATTCATAGCGAAGTGTTATGCATTCCTCGTATGCGATTCAAATTGAATGTAAATGCGACACTTCCTTGCAAGGAAATAGCGTTTGCAGTTTTCTACGTATCGTAGCAATAGAGTTCTTATGATTCTTAAAACGCGATATCGCATCTCATTTCCATCTTTCATGGTAGGATATAATATGATTTGCGAAGTGTTATGTATTCCTCGTCTACACTTCAAATGAATGTGAATGCGACACTTCCTCGCTAGGAAATAGCGTTTGCAGACGTCTACGTATCGTAGCAATAGATATGTAATGCTTCTTAAAACGCGATGTCGCATCTCATTTCTATGTTTCATGGCTAGATATAATATGATTTGCGAAGTGTTATGTATTCCTCGTCTACACTTCAAATGAATGTAATTGCGACACTTCCTTGCTAGGAAATAGCGTCTGCAGATGTCTAGGTATCGTAGCGATAGTGTTCTAATGCTTCCTAAAACGCGATATCGCATCTCATTTCTATGTTTCATGGTAAGATATAATATGATTTGCGAAGTGTTATGTATTCCTCGTCTACACTTCAAATGAATGTGAATGCGACACTTCCTCGCTAGGAAATAGCGTTTGCAGATGTCTACGTATCGTAGCAATAGATTTCTAATGCTTCTTAAAACGCAATGTCGCATCTCATTTCTATGTTTCATGGTAAGATATAATATGATTTGCGAAGTGTTATGTATTCCTCGTCTACACTTCAAATGAATGTAAATGCGACACTTCCTTGCAAAGAAATAGCGTTTGCAGATGTCTACCTATCGTAGCAATAGGGTTCTAATGCTTCTTAAAACGCGATATCGCATCTCATTTCTGTGTTTCATGGTAAGATATAATATGATTTGCGAAGTGTTATGTATTCCTCGTCTACACTTCAAATGAATGTGAATGCGACACTTCCTCGCTAGGAAATAGCGTTTGCAGACGTCTACGTATCGTAGCAATAGATATGTAATGCTTCTTAAAACGCGATGTCGCATCTCATTTCTATGTTTCATGGCTAGATATAATATGATTTGCGAAGTGTTATGTATTCCTCGTCTACACTTCAAATGAATGTAAATGCGACACTTCCTTGCTAGGAAATAGCGTCTGCAGATGTCTAGGTATCGTAGCGATAGTGTTCTAATGCTTCCTAAAACGCGATATCGCATCTCATTTCTATGTTTCATGGTAAGATATAATATGATTTGCGAAGTGTTATGTATTCCTCGTCTACACATCAAATGAATGTAAATGCGACACTTCCTTGCAAGCAAATAGCGTTTGCTGATGTCTACGTATCGAAGCAATAGTGTTCAAATGCTTCTTAAAACGAGATATTGCATCCTATATCTATGTCTCATGATAAGATATAATATTCATAGCGAAGTGTTATGCATTCCTCGTATGCGATTCAAATGAATGTAAATGCGACACTTCCTTGCAAGGAAATAGCGTTTGCAGTTTTCTACGTATCGTAGCAATAGAGTTCTTATGATTCTTAAAACGCGATATCGCATCTCATTTCCATCTTTCATGGTAGGATATAATATGATTTGCGAAGTGTTATGTATTCCTCGTCTACACTTCAAATGAATGTGAATGCGACACTTCCTCGCTAGGAAATAGCGTTTGCAGACGTCTACGTATCGTAGCAATAGATATGTAATGCTTCTTAAAACGCGATGTCGCATCTCATTTCTATGTTTCATGGCTAGATATAATATGATTTGCGAAGTGTTATGTATTCCTCGTCTACACTTCAAATGAATGTAATTGCGACACTTCCTTGCTAGGAAATAGCGTCTGCAGATGTCTAGGTATCGTAGCGATAGTGTTCTAATGCTTCCTAAAACGCGATATCGCATCTCATTTCTATGTTTCATGGTAAGATATAATATGATTTGCCAAGTGTTATGTATTCCTCGTCTACACTTCAAATGAATGTGAATGCGACACTTCCTCGCTAGGAAATAGCGTTTGCAGATGTCTACGTATCGTAGCAATAGATTTCTAATGCTTCTTAAAACGCGACATCGCATCTCATCTCTATGTTTCATGGTAAGATATAGTATGATTTGCGAAGTGTTATGTATTCCTCGTATACACTTCAAATGAATGTAAATGGGACACTTCCTTGCAAGGAAATAGCGCTTGCAGATGTCTACGTATCGTAGCAATAGAGTTCTTATGATTCCTAGTACGCGATATCGCATCTCATTTCTATGTTTCATGGTAAGATATAATATGATTTGCGAGGTGTTATGTATTCCTCGTCTACACTTCAAATGAATGTAAATGCGACACTTCCTTGCAAGGAAATAGCGTTTGCAGATGTCTACCTATCGTAGCAATAGAGTTCTAATGCTTCTTAAAAAGCGATACCGCATCTCATTTCTATGTTTCATGGTAAGATATAATATGATTTGCGAAGTGTTATGTATTCCTCGTCTACACTTCAAATGAATGTGAATGCGACACTTCCTCGCTAGCAAGTAACGGTTGCAGATGTCTACGTATCGTAGCAATAGAGTTCTAATGCTTCTTAAAACGCGAAATCGCATCTCATTTCCATGTTTCATGGTAGGATATAATATGATTTGCGAAGTGTTATGTATTCCTCGTCTACACTTCAAATGAATGTAAATGCGACACTTCCTTGCAAAGAAATAGCGTTTGCAGATGTCTACGTATCGTAGCAATAGATATGGATTGCTTCTTAAGACGCGATATCGCATCCCATTTCTACGTTTCCTGGTAAGATATAATATGATTTGCGAAGTGTCAAGTATTCCTCGTCTACTATTCAAATGAGTGTAAATGCGTCACTTCCTAGCAAGGAAATAGCGTTTGCAGATGTCTATGTATCGTAGCAATAGATTTTTAGTGCTTCTTAAAATGCGATATCGCATCTCATTTCTATGTTTCATGGTAAGATATAATGAGATTTACGAAGTGTTATGTATTCCTCGTCTACACTTCAAATGAATGTAAATGCGACACTTCTTTGCAAGGAAATAGCGTTTGCAGATGTCTACCTACCGTAGCAATAGAGTTCTAATGCTTCTTAAAACGCGAAATCGCATTTCATTTCTATGTTTCATGGTAAGATATAGTATGATTTGCGAAGTGTTATGTATTACTCGTCTACACTTCAAATGAATGTGAATGCAACACTTCCTCGCTAGGAAATAGCGTTTTCAGATGACTACGTATCGTAGCAATAGACTTCATATGATTCTTAAAACGCGATATCGCATCTCATTTCTATGTTTCATGGTAAGATATAACATGATTTGCGAAGTGTTATGTATTCCTCGTCTACACTTCAAATGAATGTGAATGCGATACTTCCTCGCTAGGAAATAGCGTTTGCATATGTCTACGTATCGTAGCAATAGCTTTCTAATGCTTCTTAAAACGCGATATCGCATCTCATTTCTATGTTTCAAAGTAAGATATAACATGATTTGCGTAGTGTTATGTATTCCTCGTCTACACTTCAAATGAATGTGAATGCGATACTTCCACGCTAGAAAATAGCGTTTGCAGATGTCTACGTATCGTAGCAATAGCTTTCTAATGCTTCTTAAAACGCGATATCGCATCTCATTTCTATGTTTCATGGTAAGATATAATATGATTTGCGAAGTGTTATGTATTCCTCCTCTACACTTCAAATGAATGTAAATGCGGCACTTCCTTGCTAGGAAATAGCGTCTGGAGATGTCTAGGTATCGTAGCGATAGTGTTCTATTGCTTCTTAAAACGCGATATCGCATCTCATTTCTATGTTTCATGGTAAGATATAATATGATTTGCGAAGTGTTATGTATTCCTCCTCTACACTTCAAATGAATGTAAATGCAACACTTCCTTGCAAGGAAATAGCGTTTGCAGTTGTCTACCTATCGTAGCAATAGTGTTCTAATGCTTCTTAAAACGAGATATCGCATCTCATTTCTATGTTTCATGGTAAGATATAATATGATTTGCGAAGTGTTATGTATTCCTCGTCTACACATCAAATGAATGTAAATGCGACACTTCCTTGCAAGCAAATAGCGTTTGCTGATGTCTACGTATCGAAGCAATAGTGTTCAAATGCTTCTTAAAACGAGATATTGCATCCTATATCTATGTCTCATGATAAGATATAATATTCATTGCGAAGTGTTATGCATTCCTCGTATGCGATTCAAATGAATGTAAATGCGACACTTCCTTGCAAGGAAATAGCGTTTGCAGTTTTCTACGTATCGTAGCAATAGAGTTCTTATGATTCTTAAAACGCGATATCGCATCTCATTTCCATCTTTCATGGTAGGATATAATATGATTTGCGAAGTGTTATGTATTCCTCGTCTACACTTCAAATGAATGTGAATGCGACACTTCCTCGCTAGGAAATAGCGTTTGCAGACGTCTACGTATCGTAGCAATAGATATGTAATGCTTCTTAAAACGCGATGTCGCATCTCATTTCTATGTTTCATGGCTAGATATAATATGATTTGCGAAGTGTTATGTATTCCTCGTCTACACTTCAAATGAATGTGAATGCGACACTTCCTCGCTAGGAAATAGCGTTTGCAGATGTCTACATATCGTAGCAATAGATTTCTAATCCTTCTTAAAACGCGATATCGCATCTCATTTCTATGTTTCATGGTAAGACATAATATGATTTGCAAAGTGTCATGTATTCCTCGTCTACACTTGAAATGAATGTAAATGGGACACTTCCTTGCAAGGAAATAGCGCTTGCAGATGTCTACGTATCGTAGCAATAGAGTTCTTATGATTCTTAATACGCGATATCGCATCTCATTTCTATGTTTCATGGTAAGATATAAAATGATTTGCGAGGTGTTATGTATTCCTCGTCTACACTTTAAATGAATGTAAATGCGACACTTCCTTGCAAGGAAATAGCGTTTGCAGATGTCTACCTATCGTAGCAATAGAGTTCTAATGCTTCTTAAAACGCGATACCGCATCTCATTTCTATGTTTCATGTTAAGATATAATATGATTTGCGAAGTGTTATGTATTCCTCGTCTACACTTCAAATGAGTGTGAATGCGACACTTCCTCGCTAGGAAATAGCGTTGCAGACGTCTACGTATCGTAGCAATAGATATGTAATGCTTCTTAAAACGCGATGTCGCATCTCATTTCTATGTTTCATGGCTAGATATAATATGATTTGCGAAGTGTTATGTATTCCTCGTCTACACTTCAAATGAATGTGAATGCGACACTTCCTCGCTAGGAAATAGCGTTTGCAGATGTCTACATATCGTAGCAATAGATTTCTAATCCTTCTTAAAACGCGATATCGCATCTCATTTCTATGTTTCATGGTAAGACATAATATGATTTGCAAAGTGTCATGTATTCCTCGTCTACACTTCAAATGAATGTAAATGCATCACTTCCTCGCAAGGAAATAGCGTTTGCAGACGTTTACCTATCGTAGCAATAGAGTTCTAATGCTTCTTAAAACGCGATATCGCATCTCATTTCTATGTTTCATGGTAAGATATAATATGATTTACGAAGTGTTATGTATTCCTCGTCTGCACTTCAAAAGAATGTAAATGGGACACTTCCTTGCAAGGAAACAGCGCTTGCAGATGTCTACGTATCGTAGCAATAGAGTTCTTATGATTCTTAATACGCGATATCGCATCTCATTTCTATGTTTCATGGTAAGATATAATATGATTTGCGAGGTGTTATGTATTCCTCGTCTACACTTCAAATGAATGTAAATGCGACACTTCCTTGCAAGGAAATAGCGTTTGCAGATGTCTACCTATCGTAGCAATAGAGTTCTAATGCTTCTTAAAACGCGATACCGCATCTCATTTCTATGTTTCATGTTAAGATATAATATGATTTGCGAAGTGTTATGTATTCCTCGTCTACACTTCAAATGAATGTGAATGCGACACTTCCTCGCTAGGAAGTAACGGTTGCAGATGTCTACGTTTCGTAGCAATAGAGTTCTAATGCTTCTTAAAACGCGAAATCGAATCTCATTTCCATGTTTCATGGTAGGATATAATATGATTTGCGAAGTGTTATGTATTCCTCGTCTGCACTTCAAATGAATGTAAATGGGACACTTCTTTGCAAGGAAATAGCGTCTGCAGATGTCTACCTATCGTAGCAATAGAGTTCTTATAATTCTTAAAACGCGATATTGCATCTTATTTCTATGTTTCATGGTAAGATATAATATGATTTGCGAAGTGTCATGTATTCCTCGTCTACACTTCAAATGAATGTAAATGCGACACTTCCTTGCTAGGAAATAGCGTCTGCAGATGTCTAGGTATCGTAGCGATAGAGTTCTAATGCTCCTTAAAACGCGATATCGCATCTCATTTCTATGTTTCATGGTAAGATATAATATGATTTGCGAAGTGTTATGTATTCCTCGTCTACACTTCAAATGAATGTAAATGCGACACTTCCTTGCAATGAAATAGCGTTTGCAGATGTCTACCTATCGTAGCAATAGGGTTCTAATGCTTCTTAAAACGCGATATCGCATCTCATTTCTGTGTTTCATGGTAAGATATAATATGATTTGCGAAGTGTTATGTATTCCTCGCCTACACTTCAAATGAATATAAATGCGACACTTCCTTGCAAGGAAATAGCGTTTGCAGATGTCTACGTATGGTAGCAATAGAATTCTTATGATTCTTAAAACGCGATATCGCATCTCATTTCTATGTTTCATGGTAAGATATAATATGATTTGCGAAGTGTTATGTATTCCTCGTCTACACTTCAAGTGAATGTAAATGCGACACTTCCTTGCTAGGAAGTAGCGTTTGCAGATGTCTACGTATCGTAGCAATAGTGTTCATATGATTCTTAAAACGCGTTAACGCATCTCATTTCTATGTTTCATGATAAGATATAATATGATTTGCGAAGTGTTATGTATTCCTCGTCTGCACTTCAAATGAATGTAAATGCGGCACTTCCTTGCTAGGAAATAGCGTCTGGAGATGTCTAGGTATCGTAGCGATAGCGTTCTAATGCTTCTTAAAACGCGGTATCGCATCTCATTTCTATGTTTCATGGTAAGATGTAATATGATTTGCGAAGTGTTATGTATTCCCCGTCTACACTTCAAATGAATGTAAATGCGACACTTCCTGTCTAGGAAATAGCGTCTGCAGATGTCTAGGTATCGTAGCGATAGAGTTCTAATGCTTCTTAAAACGCGAAATCGCATCTCATTTCTATGTTTCATGGTAAGATATAGCATGATTTGCGAAGTGCTATGTATTCCTCGTCTACACTTCAAATGAATGTAAATGCGACACTTCCTTGCAAAGAAATAGCGTTTGCAGATGTCTACGTATCGTAGCAATAGATTTTTAGTGCTTCTTAAAACGCGATATCGCATCTCATTTCTATGTTTCATGGTAAGAAATAATGTGATTTGCGAAGTGTCATGTATTCCTCGTCTACACTTCAAATGAATGTAAATGCGACACTTCCTTGCAAGGAAATAGCGTCTGCAGATGTCTACGTATCGTAGCAATAGAGTTCTAACGCTTCTTAAAACGCGATATCGCATCTCATTTCTGTGTTTCATGGTAAGATATAATTAGATTTGCGAAGTGTTATGTATTCCTCGCCTACACTTCAAATAAATGTAAATGCCACACTTCCTTGCAAAGAAATAGCGTTTGCAGATGTCTACGTATCGTAGCAATAGATTTCTAATCCTTCTTAAAACGCGATATCGCATCTCATTTCTATGTTTCATGGTAAGACATAATATGATTTGCGAAGTGTCATGTATTCCTCGTCTACACTTCAAATGAATGTAAATGCAACACTTCCTTGCAAGGAAATAGCGTTTGCAGATGTTTACCTATCGTAGCAATAGAGTTCTAATGCTTCTTAAAACGCGATATCGCATCTCATTTCTATGTTTCATGGTAAGATATAATATGATTTGCGAAGTGTTATGTTTTCCTCGTCTGCACTTCAAATGAATGTAAATGCGACACTTCCTCGCTAGGAAATAGCGTTTGCAGATGTCTACATATCGTAGCAATAGATTTCTAATCCTTCTTAAAACGCGATATCGCATCTCATTTCTATGTTTCATGGTAAGACATAATATGATTTGCGAAGTGTCATGTATTCCTCGTCTACACATCAAATGAATGTAAATGCGACACTTCCTTGCAAGCAAATAGCGTTTGCTGATGTCTACGTATCGAAGCAATAGTGTTCAAATGCTTCTTAAAACGAGATATTGCATCCTATATCTATGTCTCATGATAAGATATAATATTCATTGCGAAGTGTTATGCATTCCTCGTATGCGATTCAAATGAATGTAAATGCGACACTTCCTTGCAAGGAAATAGCGTTTGCAGTTTTCTACGTATCGTAGCAATAGAGTTCTTATGATTCTTAAAACGCGATATCGCATCTCATTTCCATCTTTCATGGTAGGATATAATATGATTCGCGAAGTGTTATGTATTCCTCGTCTACACTTCAAATGAATGTGAATGCGACACTTCCTCGCTAGGAAATAGCGTTTGCAGACGTCTACGTGTCGTAGCAATAGATATGTAATGCTTCTTAAAACGCGATGTCGCATCTCATTTCTATGTTTCATGGCTAGATATAATATGATTTGCGAAGTGTTATGTATTCCTCCTCTACACTTCAAATGAATGTAAATGCGACACTTCCTTGCAAGGAAATAGCGTTTGCAGTTGTCTACCTATCGTAGCAATAGTGTTCTAATGCTTCTTAAAACGAGATATCGCATCTCATTTCTATGTTTCATGGTAAGATATAATATGATTTGCGAAGTGTTATGTATTCCTCGTCTACACATCAAATGAATGTAAATGCGACACTTCCTTGCAAGCAAATAGCGTTTGCTGATGTCTACGTATCGAAGCAATAGTGTTCAAATGCTTCTTAAAACGAGATATTGCATCCTATATCTATGTCTCATGATAAGATATAATATTCATTGCGAAGTGTTATGCATTCCTCGTATGCGATTCAAATGAATGTAAATGCGACACTTCCTTGCAAGGAAATAGCGTTTGCAGACGTCTACGTATCGTAGCAATAGATATGTAATGCTTCTTAAAACGCGATGTCGCATCTCATTTCTATGTTTCATGGCTAGATATAATATGATTTGCGAAGTGTTATGTATTCCTCGTCTACACTTCAAATGAATGTGAATGCGACACTTCCTCGCTAGGAAATAGCGTTTGCAGATGTCTACATATCGTAGCAATAGATTTCTAATCCTTCTTAAAACGCGATATCGCATCTCATTTCTATGTTTCATGGTAAGACATAATATGATTTGCAAAGTGTCATGTATTCCTCGTCTACACTTCAAATGAATGTAAATGCATCACTTCCTTGCAAGGAAATAGCGTCTGCAGATGTCTAGGTATCGTAGCGATAGTGTTCTAATGCTTCCTAAAACGCGATATCGCATCTCATTTCTATGTTTCATGGTAAGATATAATATGATTTGCGAAGTGTTATGTATTCCTCGTCTACACTTCAAATGAATGTGAATGCGACACTTCCTCGCTAGGAAATAGCGTCTGCAGATGTCTACATATCGTAGCTATAGATTTCTAATCCTTCTTAAAACGCGATATCGCATCTCATTTCTATGTTTCATGGTAAGACATAATATGATTTGCAAAGTGTCATGTATTCCTCGTCTACACTTCAAATGAATGTAAATGCAACACTTCCTTGCAAGGAAATAGCGTTTGCAGATGTTTACCTATCGTAGCAATAGAGTTCTAATGCTTCTTAAAACGCGATATCGCATCTCATTTCTATGTTTCATGGTAAGATATTATATGATTTGCGAAGTGTTATGTATTCCTCGTCTGCACATCAAATGAATGTAAATGGGACACTTCCTTGCAAGGAAATAGCGTTTGCAGTTGTCTACCTATCGTAGCAATAGTGTTCTAATGCTTCTTAAAACGAGATATCGCATCTCATTTCAATGTTTCATGTTAAGATATAATATGATTTGCGAAGTATTATGTATTCCTCGTCTACACTTCATGTGAATGTGAATGCGACACTTCCTCGCTAGGAAATAGCGTTTGCAGATGTCTACGTATCGTAGCAATAGATTTCTAATGCTTCTTAAAACGCGAAATCGCATCTCATTTCCACGTTTCATGGTAGGATATAATATGATTTGCGAAGTGTTATGTATTCCTCGTCTACACTTCAAATGAATGTAAATGCGACACTTCCTTGCAAAGAAATAGCGTTTGCAGATGTCTACGTATCGTTGCAATAGATATGGATTGCTTCTTAAGACGCGATATCGCATCCCATTTCTACGTTTCCTGGTAAGATATAATATGATTTGCGAAGTGTCAAGTATTCCTCGTCTACTATTCAAATGATTGTAAATACGTCACTTCCTAGCAAGGAAATAGCGTTTGCAGATGTCTACGTATCGTAGCAATAGATTTTTAGTGCTTCTTAAAACGCGATATCGCATCTCATTTCTATGTTTCATGGTAAGATATAATGTGATTTGCGAGGTGTTATGTATTCCTCGTCTACACTTCAAATGAATGTAAATGCGACACTTCCTTGCAAGGAAATAGCGTTTGCAGATGTCTACCTATCGTAGCAGTAGAGTTCTAATGCTTCTTAAAACGCGATATCGCATCTCATTTCTGCGTTTCATGGTAAGATATAATATGATTTGCGAAGTGTTATGTATTCCTCGCCTACACTTCAAATGAATGTGAATGCGACACTTCCTTGCAAAGAAATAGCGTTTGCAGATGTCTACGTATCGTAGCAATAGATTTTTAGTGCTTCTTAAAACGCGATATCGCATCTCATTTCTATGTTTCATGGTAAGATATAATATAATTTGCGAAGTGTTATGTATTCCTCGTCTACTCTTCAAATGAATGTAAATGCGACACTTCCTTGCTAGGAAATAGCGTCTGCAGATGTCTAGGTATCGTAGCGATAGAGTTCTAATGCTCCTTAAAACGCGCTATCGCATCTCATTTCTATGTTTCATGGTAAGATATAATATGATTTGCGAAGTGTTATGTATTCCTCGTCTACACTTCAAATGAATGTAAATGCGACACTTCCTTGCAAGGAAATAGCGTTTGCAGATGTCTACCTATCGTAGCAGTAGAGTTCTAATGCTTCTTAAAACGCGATATCGCATCTCATTTCTGTGTTTCATGGTAAGATATAATATGATTTGCGAAGTGTTATGTATTCCTCGCCTACACTTCAAATGAATGTAAATGCGACACTTCCTTGCAAAGAAATAGCGTTTGCAGATGTCTACGTATCGTAGCAATAGATTTTTAGTGCTTCTTAAAACGCGATATCGCATCTCATTTCTATGTTTCATGGTAAGATATAATATGATTTGCGAAGTGTCATGTATTCCTCGTCTACACTTCAAATGAATGTGAATGCGACACTTCCTTGATAGGAAATAGCGTTTGCAGATGTCTACGTATCGTAGCAATAGTGTTCTTATGATTCTTAAAACGCGATATCGCATCTCATTTCTATGTTTCATGGTAAGATATAATATGATTTGCGAAGTGTTATGTATTCCTCGTCTACACTTCAAATGAATGTAAATGCTACACTTCCTTGCTAGGAAGTTGCGTTTGCAGATGTCTACGTATCGTAGCAATAGTGTTCTTATGATTCTTAAAACGCGATAACGCATCTCATTTCTATGTTTCATGGTAAGATATAATATGATTTGCGAAGTGTTATGTATTCCTCGTCTTCACTTCAAATGAACGTAAATGCGGCACTTCCTTGCTAGGAAATTGCGTCTGGAGATGTCTAGGTATCGTAGCGATAGCGTTCTAATGCTTCTTAAAACGCGATATCGCATCTCATTTCTATGTTTCATGGTAAGATATAATATGATTTGCGAAGTGTTATGTATTCCTCGTCTACACTTCAAATGAATGTAAATGCGACACTTCCTTGCTAGGAAATAGCGTCTGCAGATGTCTAGGTATCGTAGCGATAGAGTTCTAATGCTCCTTAAAACGCGATATCGCATCTCATTTCTATGTTTCATGGTAAGATATAATATGATTTGCGAAGTGTTATGTATTCCTCGCCTACACTTCAAATGAATGTAAATGCGACACTTCCTTGCAAAGAAATAGCGTTTGCAGATGTCTACGTATCGTAGCAATAGATTTTTAGTGCTTCTTAAAACGCGATATCGCATCTCATTTCTATGTTTCATGGTAAGATATAATATAATTTGCGAAGTGTCATGTATTCCTCATCTACACTTCAAATGAATGTGAATGCGACACTTCCGTGATAGGAAATAGCGTTTGCAGATGTCTACGTATCGTAGCAATAGTGTTCTTATGATACTTAAAACGCGATATCGCATCTCATTTCTATGTTTCATGGTAAGATATAATATGATTTGCGAAGTGTTATGTATTCCTCGTCTACACTTCAAATGAATGTAAATGCTACACTTCCTTGCTAGGAAGTTGCGTTTGCAGATGTCTACGTATCGTAGCAATAGTGTTCTTATGATTCTTAAAACGCGATAACGCATCTCATTTCTATGTTTCATGGTAAGATATAATGTGATTTGCGAAGTGTTATGTATTCCTCGTCTACACTTCAAATGAATGTAAATGCGGCACTTCCTTGCTAGGAAATAGCGTCTGGAGATGTCTAGGTATCGTAGCGATAGTGTTCTATTGCTTCTTAAAACGCGATATCGCATCTCATTTCTATGTTTCATGGTAAGATATAATATGTTTTGCGAAGTGTTATGTATTCCTCGTCTACTCTTCAAATGAATGTAAATGCGACACTTCCTTGCTAGGAAATAGCGTCTGCAGATGTCTAGGTATCGTAGCGATAGAGTTCTAATGCTCCTTAAAACGCGCTATCGCATCTCATTTCTATGTTTCATGGTAAGATATAATATGATTTGCGAAGTGTTATGTATTCCTCGTCTACACTTCAAATGAATGTAAATGCGACACTTCCTTGCAAGGAAATAGCGTTTGCAGATGTCTACCTATCGTAGCAGTAGAGTTCTAATGCTTCTTAAAACGCGATATCGCATCTCATTTCTGTGTTTCATGGTAAGATATAATATGATTTGCGAAGTGTTATGTATTCCTCGCCTACACTTCAAATGAATGTAAATGCGACACTTCCTTGCAAAGAAATAGCGTTTGCAGATGTCTACGTATCGTAGCAATAGATTTTTAGTGCTTCTTAAAACGCGATATCGCATCTCATTTCTATGTTTCATGGTAAGATATAATATAATTTGCGAAGTGTCATGTATTCCTCGTCTACACTTCAAATGAATGTGAATGCGACACTTCCTTGATAGGAAATAGCGTTTGCAGATGTCTACGTATCGTAAGAATAGTGTTCTTATGATTCTTAAAACGCGATATCGCATCTCATTTCTATGTTTCATGGTAAGATATAATATGATTTGCGAAGTGTTATGTATTCCTCGTCTACACTTCAAATGAATGTAAATGCTACACTTCCTTGCTAGGAAGTTGCGTTTGCAGATGTCTACGTATCGTAGCAATAGTGTTCTTATGATTCTTAAAACGCGATAACGCATCTCATTTCTATGTTTCATGGTAAGATATAATGTGATTTGCGAAGTGTTATGTATTCCTCGTCTTCACTTCAAATGAATGTAAATGCGGCACTTCCTTGCTAGGAAATTGCGTCTGGAGATGTCTAGGTATCGGTAGCGATAGCGTTCTAATGCTTCTTAAAACGCGATATCGCATCTCATTTCTATGTTTCATGGTAAGATATAATATGATTTGCGAAGTGTTATGTATTCCTCGTCTACACTTCAAATGAATGTAAATGCGACACTTCCTTGCTAGGAAATAGCGTCTGCAGATGTCTAGGTATCGTAGCGATAGAGTTCTAATGCTCCTTAAAACGCGATATCGCATCTCATTTATATGTTTCATGGTAAGATATAATATGATTTGCGAAGTGTTATGTATTCCTCGTCTACACTTCAAATGAATGTAAATGCGACACTTCCTTGCAAGGAAATAGCGTTTGCAGATGTCTACCTATCGTAGCAATAGGGTTCTAATGCTTCTTAAAACGCGATATCGCATCTCATTTCTATGTTTCATGGTAAGATATAATATGATTTGCGAAGTGTTATGTATTCCTCGTCTACTCTTCAAATGAATGTAAATGCGACACTTCCTTGCTAGGAAATAGCGTCTGCAGATGTCTAGGTATCGTAGCGATAGAGTTCTAATGCTCCTTAAAACGCGCTATCGCATCTCATTTCTATGTTTCATGGTAAGATATAATATGATTTGCGAAGTGTTATGTATTCCTCGTCTACACTTCAAATGAATGTAAATGCGACACTTCCTTGCAAAGAAATAGCGTTTGCAGATGTCTACCTATCGTAGCAATAGGGTTCTAATGCTTCTTAAAACGCGATATCGCATCTCATTTCTGTGTTTCATGGTAAGATATAATATGATTTGCGAAGTGTTATGTATTCCTCGTCTACACTTCAAATGAATGTAAATGCGACACTTCCTTGCAAGGAAATAGCGTTTGCAGATGTCTACGTATCGTTGCAATAGTGTTCTTATGATACTTAAAATGCGATAACGCATCTCATTTCTATGTTTCATGGTAAGATATAATATGATTTGCGAAGTGTTATGTATTCCTCGTCTACACTTCAAATGAATGTAAATGCGACACTTCCTTGCAAAGAAATAGCGTTTGCAGATGTCTACCTATCGTAGCAATAGGGTTCTAATGCTTCTTAAAACGCGATATCGCATCTCATTTCTGTGTTTCATGGTAAGATATAATATGATTTGCGAAGTGTTATGTATTCCTCGTCTACACTTCAAATGAATGTAAATGCGACACTTCCTCGCTAGGAAATAGCGTTTGCAGATGTCTACGTATCGTAGCAATAGATTTCTAATTCTTCTTAAAACGCGACATCGCATCTCATTTCCATGTTTCACGGTAAGATATAATATGATTTGCGAAGTGTTATGTATTCCTCGTCTACACTTCAAATGAATGTAAATGCGACACTTCCTTGCAAGGAAATAGCGTTTGCAGATGTCTACGTATCGTTGCAATAGTGTTCTTATGATTCTTAAAACGCGATAACGCATCTCATTTCTATGTTTCATGGTAAGATATAATATGATTTGCGAAGTGTTATGTATTCCTCGTCTACACTTCAAATGAATGTAAATGCGGCACTTCCTTGCTAGGAAATAGCGTCTGGAGATGTCTAGGTATCGTAGCGATAGCGTTCTAATGCTTCTTAAAACGCGGTATCGCATCTCATTTCTATGTTTCATGGTAAGATGTAATATGATTTGCGAAGTGTTATGTATTCCCCGTCTACACTTCAAATGAATGTAAATGCGACACTTCCTTGCTAGGAAATAGCGTCTGCAGATGTCTAGGTATCGTAGCGATAGTGTTCTAATGCTTCTTAAAACTCGAAATCGCATCTCATTTCTATGTTTCATGGTAAGATATAGCATGATTTGCGAAGTGCTATGTATTCCTCGTCTACACTTCAAATGAATGTAAATGCGACACTTCCTTGCAAAGAAATAGCGTTTGCAGATGTCTACGTATCGTAGCAATAGATTTTTAGTGCTTCTTAAAACGCGATATCGCATCTCATTTCTATGTTTCATGGTAAGATATAATATAATTTGCGAAGTGTTATGTATTCCTCGTCTACTCTTCAAATGAATGTAAATGAGACACTTCCTTGCTAGGAAATAGCGTCTGCAGATGTCTAGGTATCGTAGCGATAGAGTTCTAATGCTCCTTAAAACGCGCTATCGCATCTCATTTCTATGTTTCATGGTAAGATATAATATGATTTGCGAAGTGTTATGTATTCCTCGTCTACACTTCAAATGAATGTAAATGCGACACTTCCTTGCAAGGAAATAGCGTTTGCAGATGTCTACCTATCGTAGCAGTAGAGTTCTAATGCTTCTTAAAACGCGATATCGCATCTCATTTCTGTGTTTCATGGTAAGATATAATATGATTTGCGAAGTGTTATGTATTCCTCGCCTACACTTCAAATGAATGTAAATGCGACACTTCCTTGCAAAGAAATAGCGTTTGCAGATGTCTACGTATCGTAGCAATAGATTTTTAGTGCTTCTTAAAACGCGATATCGCATCTCATTTCTATGTTTCATGGTAAGATATAATATGATTTGCGAAGTGTCATGTATTCCTCGTCTACACTTCAAATGAATGTGAATGCGACATTTCCTTGATAGGAAATAGCGTTTGCAGATGTCTACGTATCGTAGCAATAGTGTTCTTATGATTCTTAAAACGCGATATCGCATCTCATTTCTATGTTTCATGGTAAGATATAATATGATTTGCGAAGTGTTATGTATTCCTCGTCTACACTTCAAATGAATGTAAATGCTACACTTCCTTGCTAGGAAGTTGCGTTTGCAGATGTCTACGTATCGTAGCAATAGTGTTCTTATGATTCTTAAAACGCGATAACGCATCTCATTTCTATGTTTCATGGTAAGATATAATATGATTTGCGAAGTGTTATGTATTCCTCGTCTTCACTTCAAATGAATGTAAATGCGGCACTTCCTTGCTAGGAAATAGCGTCTGGAGATGTCTAGGTATCGTAGCGATAGCGTTCTAATGCTTCTTAAAACGCGATATCGCATCTCATTTCTATGTTTCATGGTAAGATATAATATGATTTGCGAAGTGTTATGTATTCCTCGTCTACACTTCAAATGAATGTAAATGCGACACTTCCTTGCTAGGAAATAGCGTCTGCAGATGTCTAGGTATCGTAGCGATAGAGTTCTAATGCTCCTTAAAACGCGATATCGCATCTCATTTCTATGTTTCATGGTAAGATATAATATGATTTGCGAAGTGTTATGTATTCCTCGTTTACACTTCAAATGAATGTAAATGCGACACTTCCTTGCAAGGAAATAGCGTTTGCAGATGTCTACCTATCGTAGCAATAGGGTTCTAATGCTTCTTAAAACGCGATATCGCATCTCATTTCTATGTTTCATGGTAAGATATAATATGATTTGCGAAGTGTTATGTATTCCTCGTCTACTCTTCAAATGAATGTAAATGCGACACTTCCTTGCTAGGAAATAGCGTCTGCAGATGTCTAGGTATCGTAGCGATAGAGTTCTAATGCTCCTTAAAACGCGATATCGCATCTCATTTCTATGTTTCATGGTAAGATATAATATGATTTGCGAAGTGTTATGTATTCCTCGTCTACACTTCAAATGAATGTAAATGCGGCACTTCCTTGCTAGGAAATAGCGTCTGGAGATGTCTAGGTATCGTAGCGATAGTGTTCTATTGCTTCTTAAAACGCGATATCGCATCTCATTTCTATGTTTCATGGTAAGATATAATATGTTTTGCGAAGTGTTATGTATTCCTCGTCTACTCTTCAAATGAATGTAAATGCGACACTTCCTTGCTAGGAAATAGCGTCTGCAGATGTCTAGGTATCGTAGCGATAGAGTTCTAATGCTCCTTAAAACGCGCTATCGCATCTCATTTCTATGTTTCATGGTAAGATATAATATGATTTGCGAAGTGTTATGTATTCCTCGTCTACACTTCAAATGAATGTAAATGCGACACTTCCTTGCAAGGAAATAGCGTTTGCAGATGTCTACCTATCGTAGCAGTAGAGTTCTAATGCTTCTTAAAACGCGATATCGCATCTCATTTCTGTGTTTCATGGTAAGATATAATATGATTTGCGAAGTGTTATGTATTCCTCGCCTACACTTCAAATGAATGTAAATGCGACACTTCCTTGCAAAGAAATAGCGTTTGCAGATGTCTACGTATCGTAGCAATAGATTTTTAGTGCTTCTTAAAACGCGATATCGCATCTCATTTCTATGTTTCATGGTAAGATATAATATAATTTGCGAAGTGTCATGTATTCCTCGTCTACACTTCAAATGAATGTGAATGCGACACTTCCTTGATAGGAAATAGCGTTTGCAGATGTCTACGTATCGTAAGAATAGTGTTCTTATGATTCTTAAAACGCGATATCGCATCTCATTTCTATGTTTCATGGTAAGATATAATATGATTTGCGAATTGTTATGTATTCCTCGTCTACACTTCAAATGAATGTAAATGCTACACTTCCTTGCTAGGAAGTTGCGTTTGCAGATCTCTACGTATCGTAGCAATAGGGTTCTTATGATTCTTAAAACGCGATAACGCATCTCATTTCTATGTTTCATGGTAAGATATAATGTGATTTGCGAAGTGTTATGTATTCCTCGTCTTCACTTCAAATGAATGTAAATGCGGCACTTCCTCGCTAGGAAATTGCGTCTGGAGATGTCTAGGTATCGGTAGCGATAGCGTTCTAATGCTTCTTAAAACGCGATATCGCATCTCATTTCTATGTTTCATGGTAAGATATAATATGATTTGCGAAGTGTTATGTATTCCTCGTCTACACTTCAAATGAATGTAAATGCGACACTTCCTTGCTAGGAAATAGCGTCTGCAGATGTCTAGGTATCGTAGCGATAGAGTTCTAATGCTCCTTAAAACGCGATATCGCATCTCATTTATATGTTTCATGGTAAGATATAATATGATTTGCGAAGTGTTATGTATTCCTCGTCTACACTTCAAATGAATGTAAATGCGACACTTCCTTGCAAGGAAATAGCGTTTGCAGATGTCTACCTATCGTAGCAATAGGGTTCTAATGCTTCTTAAAACGCGATATCGCATCTCATTTCTATGTTTCATGGTAAGATATAATATGATTTGCGAAGTGTTATGTATTCCTCGTCTACTCTTCAAATGAATGTAAATGCGACACTTCCTTGCTAGGAAATAGCGTCTGCAGATGTCTAGGTATCGTAGCGATAGAGTTCTAATGCTCCTTAAAACGCGATATCGCATCTCATTTCTATGTTTCATGGTAAGATATAATATGATTTGCGAAGTGTTATGTATTCCTCGTCTACACTTCAAATGAATGTAAATGCGACACTTCCTTGCAAAGAAATAGCGTTTGCAGATGTCTACCTATCGTAGCAATAGGGTTCTAATGCTTCTTAAAACGCGATATCGCATCTCATTTCTGTGTTTCATAGTAAGATATAATATGATTTGCGAAGTGTTATGTATTCCTCGTCTACACTTCAAATGAATGTAAATGCGACACTTCCTTGCAAGGAAATAGCGTTTGCAGATGTCTACGTATCGTTGCAATAGTGTTCTTATGATACTTAAAACGCGATAACGCATCTCATTTCTATGTTTCATGGTAAGATATAATATGATTTGCGAAGTGTTATGTATTCCTCGTCTACACTTCAAATGAATGTAAATGCGACACTTCCTCGCTAGGAAATAGCGTTTGCAGATGTCTACGTATCGTAGCAATAGATTTCTAATTCTTCTTAAAACGCGACATCGCATCTCATTTCCATGTTTCACGGTAAGATATAATATGATTTGCGAAGTGTTATGTATTCCTCGTCTACACTTCAAATGAATGTAAATGCGACACTTCCTTGCAAGGAAATAGCGTTTGCAGATGTCTACGTATCGTTGCAATAGTGTTCTTATGATTCTTAAAACGCGATAACGCATCTCATTTCTATGTTTCATGGTAAGATGTAATATGATTTGCGAAGTGTTATGTATTCCCCGTCTACACTTCAAATGAATGTAAATGCGACACTTCCTTGCTAGGAAATAGCGTCTGCAGATGTCTAGGTATCGTAGCGATAGTGTTCTAATGCTTCTTAAAACTCGAAATCGCATCTCATTTCTATGTTTCATGGTAAGATATAGCATGATTTGCGAAGTGCTATGTATTCCTCGTCTACACTTCAAATGAATGTAAATGCGACACTTCCTTGCAAAGAAATAGCGTTTGCAGATGTCTACGTATCGTAGCAATAGATTTTTAGTGCTTCTTAAAACGCGGTATCGCATCTCATTTCTATGTTTCATGGTAAGATATAATATGTTTTCTGAAGTGTCATGTATTCCTCGTCTACACCTCAAATGAATGTGAATGCGACACTTCCTTGCTAGGAAATAGCGTCTGCAGATGTCTACGTATCGTAGCAATAGAGTTCTTATAATTCTTAAAACGCGATATTGCATCTTATTTCTATGTTTCATGGTAAGATATAATATGATTTGCGAAGTGTCATGTATTCCTCGTCTACACTTCAAATGAATGTAAATGCGACACTTCCTTGCTAGGAAGTAGTGTTTGCAGACGTCTACGTATCGTAGCAATAGTGTTCTTATGATTCTTAAAACGCGATAACGCATCTCATTTCTATGTTTCATGGTAAGATATAATATGATTTGCGAAGTGTTATGTGTTCCTCGTCTACACTTCAAATGAATGTAAATGCGGCACTTCCTTGCTAGGAAATAACGTCTGGAGATGTCTAGGTATCGTAGCGATAGCGTTCTAATGCTTCTTAAAACGCGATATCGCATCTCATTTCTATGTTTCATGGTAAGATATAATATGATTTGCGAAGTGTTATGTATTCCTCGTCTACTCTTCAAATGAATGTAAATGCGACACTTCCTTGCTAGGAAATAGCGTTTGCAGACGTCTACGTATCGTAGCAATAGATATGTAATGCTTCTTAAAACGCGATGTCGCATCTCATTTCTATGTTTCATGGTAAGATATAATATGATTTGCGAAGTGTCATGTATTCCTCGTCTACACTTCAAATGAATGTAAATGCGACACTTCCTTGCTAGGAAGTAGTGTTTGCAGACGTCTACGTATCGTAGCAATAGCTTTCTAATGCTTCTTAAAACGCGATATCGCATCTCATTTCAGTGTTTCATGGTAAGATGTAATATGATTTGCGAAGTGTCATGTATTCCTCGTCTACACTTCAAATGAATGTAAATGCGACACTTCCTTGCTAGGAAGTAGCGTTTGCAGATGTCTACGTATCGTAGCAATAGTGTTCTTATGATACTTAAAACGCGATAACGCATCTCATTTCTATGTTTCATGGTAAGATATAATATGATTTGCGAAGTGTTATGTATTCCTCGTCTACACTTCAAATGAATGTAAATGCGGCACTTCCTTGCTAGGAAATAGCGTCTGGAGATGTCTAGGTATCGTAGCGATAGCGTTCTAATGCTTCTTAAAACGCGATATCGCATCTCATTTCTATGTTTCATGGTAAGATATAATATGATTTGCGAAGTGTTATGTATTCCTCGTCTACTCTTCAAATGAATGTAAATGCGACACTTCCTTGCTAGGAAATAGCGTCTGCAGATGTCTAGGTATCGTAGCGATAGAGTTCTAATGCTCCTTAAAACGCGATATCGCATCTCATTTCTATGTTTCATGGTAAGATATAATATGATTTGCGAAGTGTTATGTATTCCTCGTCTACACTTCAAATGAATGTAAATGCGACACTTCCTTGCAAGGAAATAGCGTTTGCAGATGTCTACACATCGTAGTAATAGAGTTCTAATGCTTCTTAAAACGCGATATCGCATCTCATTTCTGTGTTTCATGGTAAGATATAATATGATTTGCGAAGTGTTATGTATTCCTCGTCTACACTTCAAATGAATGTAAATGCGACACTTCCTTGCAAGGAAATAGCGTTTGCAGATGTCTACACATCGTAGTAATAGAGTTCTAATGCTTCTTAAAACGCGATATCGCATCTCATTTCTGTGTTTCATGGTAAGATATAATATGATTTGCGAAGTGTTATGTATTCCTCGCCTACACTTCAAATGAATGTAAATGCCACACTTCCTTGCAAAGAAATAGCGTTTGCAGATGTCTACGTATCGTAGCAATAGATTTTTAGTGCTTCTTAAAACGCGATATCGCATCTCATTTCTATGTTTCATGGTAAGAAATAATGTGATTTGCGAAGTGTCATGTATTCTTCGTCTACACTTCAAATGAATGTAAATGCGACACTTCCTTGCTAGGAAATAGCGTCTGCAGATGTCTAGGTACCGTAGCAATAGAGTTCTAATGCTTCTTAAAGCGAGATATTGCATCTCATATCTATGTTTCATGATAAGATATAATATTCATTGCGAAGTGTTATGCATTCCTCGTCTACGATTCAAATGAATGTAATTGCGACACTTTCTTGCAAGGAAATAGCGTTTGCAGATGTCTACGTATCGTAGCAATAGATATGGATTGCTTCTTAAGACGCGATATCGCATCCCATTTCTACGTTTCCTGGTAAGATATAATATGATTTGCGAAGTGTCAAGTATTCCTCGTCTACTATTCAAATGAGTGTAAATGCGTCACTTCCTAGCAAGGAAATAGCGTTTGCAGATGTCTACGTATCGTAGCTATAGATTTCTAATGCTTCTTAAAACGCGATATCGCATCTCATTTCTATGTTTCATGGTAAGATATATATATGATTTGCGAAGTGTTATGTATTCCTCGTCTACACTTCAAATGAATGTAAATGCGACACTTCCTTGCTAGGAAATAGCGTTTGCAGATGTCTACCTACCGTAGCAATAGAGTTCTAATGCTTCTTAAAACGCGAAATCGCATCCCATTTCTATGTTTCATGGTAAGATATAGTATGATTTGCGAAGTGTTATGTATTCCTCGTCTACACTTCAAATGAATGTAAATGCGACACTTCCTTGCAAAGAAATAGCGTTTGCAGATGTCTACGTATCGTAGCAACAGATTTCTAATGCTTCTTAAAACGCGATATCGCATCTCATTTCTATGTTTCATGGTAAGGTATAATATGATTTGCGAAGTGTCATGTATTCCTCGTCTACACTTCAAATGAGTGTAAATGCGACACTTCCTTTCTAGGAAATAGCGTCTGCAGATGTCTAGGTATCGTAGCAATAGAGTTCAAATGCTTCTTAAAACGAGATATTGCATCTCATATCTATGCTTCATGATAAGATATAATATTCATTGCGAAGTGTTATGCATTCCTCGTATACGATTCAAATGAATGTAAATGCGACACTTCCTTGCAAGGAAATAGCGTTTGCAGTTTTCTACGGATCGTAGCAATAGAGTTCTTATGATTCTTAAAACGCGATATCGCATCTCATTTCCATCTTTCATGGTAAGATATAATATGATTTGCGAAGTGTTATGTATTCCTCGTCTACACTTCAAATGAATGTAAATGCGACACTTCCTTGCTAGGAAATAGCGTTTGCAGATGTCTACCTACCGTAGCAATAGAGTTCTAATGCTTCTTAAAACGCGAAATCGCATCTCATTTCTATGTTTCATGGTAAGATATAGTATGATTTGCGAAGTGTTATGTATTCCTCGTCTACACTTCAAATGAATGTAAATGCGACACTTCCTTGCAAAGAAATAGCGTTTGCAGATGTCTACGTATCGTAGCAATAGAGTTCTTATGATTCTTGAAACGCGATATCGCATCTCATTTCCATCTTTCATGGTAAGATATAATATGATTTGCGAAGTGCTATGTATTCCTCGTCTACACTTCAAATGAATGTGAATGCGACACTTCCTCGCTAGTAAATAGCGTTTGCAGATGTCTACGTATCGCAGCAATAGATATGTAATGCTTCTTAAAACGCGATGTCGCATCTCATTTCTATGTTTCATGGCTAGATATAATATGATTTGCGAAGTGTTATGTATTCCTCGTCTACACTTCAAATGAATGTAAATGCGACACTTCCTTGCTAGGAAATAGCGTCTGCAGATGTCTAGGTATCGTAGCGATAGAGTTCTAATGCTCCTTAAAACGTGATATCGCATCTCATTTCTATGTTTCATGGTAAGATATAATATGATTTGCGAAGTGTTATGTATTCCTCGTCTACACTTCAAATGAATGTAAATGTGACACTTCCTTGCAAGGAAATAGCGTTTGCAGATGTCTACCTATCGTAGTAATAGAGTTCTAATGCTTCTTAAAACGCGATATCGCATCTCATTTCTGTGTTTCATGGTAAGATATAATATGATTTGCGAAGTGTTATGTATTCCTCGCCTACACTTCAAATGTATGTAAATGCCACACTCCCTTGCAAAGAAATAGCGTTTGCAGATGTCTACGTATCGTAGCAATAGATTTTTAGTGCTTCTTAAAACGCGATATCGCATCTCATTTCTATGTTTCATGGTAAGAAATAATGTGATTTGCGAAGTGTCATGTATTCCTCGTCTACACTTCAAATGAATGTAAATGCGACACTTCCTTGCAAGGAAATAGCGTCTACAGATGTCTACGTATCGTAGCAATAGAGTTCTTATGATTCTTATAACGCGATATTGCATCTTATTTCTATGTTTCATGGTAAGATATAATATGATTTGCGAAGTGTCATGTATTCCTCGTCTACACTTCAAATGAATGTAAATGCGACACTTCCTTGCTAGGAAATAGCGTCTGCAGATGTCTAGGTATCGTAGCAATAGAGTTCTAATGCTTCTTAAAACGAGATATTGCACCTCATATCTATGTTTCATGATAAGATATAATATTCATTGCGAAGTGTTATGCATTCCTCGTCTACGATTCAAATGAATGTAATTGCGACACTTTCTTGCAAGGAAATAGCGTTTGCAGATGTCTACGTATCGTAGCAATAGATATGGATTGCTTCTTAAGACGCGATATCGCATCCCATTTCTACGTTTCCTGGTAAGATATAATATGATTTGCGAAGTGTCAAGTATTCCTCGTCTACTATTCAAATGAGTGTAAATGCGTCACTTCCTAGCAAGGAAATAGCGTTTGCAGATGTCTACGTATCGTAGCTATAGATTTCTAATGCTTCTTAAAACGCAATATCGCATCTCATTTCTATGTTTCATGGTAAGATATATATATGATTTGCCAAGTGTTATGTATTCCTCGTCTACACTTCAAATGAATGTAAATGCGACACTTCCTTGCTAGGAAATAGCGTTTGCAGATGTCTACCTACCGTAGCAATAGAGTTCTAATGCTTCTTAAAACGCGAAATCGCATCTCATTTCTATGTTTCATGGTAAGATATAGTATGATTTGCGAAGTGTTATGTATTCCTCGTATACACTTCAAATGAATGTAAATGCGACACTTCCTTGCAAAGAAATAGCGTTTGCAGATGTCTACGTATCGTAGCAACAGATTTCTAATGCTTCTTAAAACGCGATATCGCATCTCATTTCTATGTTTCATGGTAAGGTATAATATGATTTGCGAAGTGTCACGTATTCCTCGTCTACACTTCAAATGAATGTAAATGCAACACTTCCTTGCTAGGAAATAGCGTCTGCAGATGTCTAGGTATCGTAGCAATAGAGTTCAAATGCTTCCTAAAACGAGATATTGCATCTCATATCTATGCTTCATGATAAGATATAATATTCATTGCGAAGTGTTATGCATTCCTCGTATACGATTCAAATGAATGTAAATGCGACACTTCCTTGCAAGGAAATAGCGTTTGCAGTTTTCTACGGATCGTAGCAATAGAGTTCTTATGATTCTTAAAACGCGATATCGCATCTCATTTCCATCTTTCATGGTAAGATATAATATGATTTGCGAAGTGTTATGTATTCCTCGTCTACACTTCAAATGAATGTAAATGCGACACTTCCTTGCTAGGAAATAGCGTTTGCAGATGTCTACCTACCGTAGCAATAGAGTTCTAATGCTTCTTAAAACGCGAAATCGCATCTCATTTCTATGTTTCATGGTAAGATATAGTATGATTTGCGAAGTGTTATGTATTCCTCGTCTACACTTCAAATGAATGTAAATGCGACACTTCCTTGCAAAGAAATAGCGTTTGCAGATGTCTACGTATCGTAGCAATAGAGTTCTTATGATTCTTGAAACGCGATATCGCATCTCATTTCCATCTTTCATGGTAAGATATAATATGATTTGCGAAGTGCTATGTATTCCTCGTCTACACTTCAAATGAATGTGAATGCGACACTTCCTCGCTAGTAAATAGCGTTTGCAGATGTCTACGTATCGCAGCAATAGATATGTAATGCTTCTTAAAACGCGATGTCGCATCTCATTTCTATGTTTCATGGCTAGATATAATATGATTTGCGAAGTGTTATGTATTCCTCGTCTACACTTCAAATGAATGTAAATGCGACACTTCCTTGCTAGGAAATAGCGTCTGCAGATGTCTAGGTATCGTAGCGATAGAGTTCTAATGCTCCTTAAAACGTGATATCGCATCTCATTTCTATGTTTCATGGTAAGATATAATATGATTTGCGAAGTGTTATGTATTCCTCGTCTACACTTCAAATGAATGTAAATGTGACACTTCCTTGCAAGGAAATAGCGTTTGCAGATGTCTACCTATCGTAGTAATAGAGTTCTAATGCTTCTTAAAACGCGATATCGCATCTCATTTCTGTGTTTCATGGTAAGATATAATATGATTTGCGAAGTGTTATGTATTCCTCGCCTACACTTCAAATGAATGTAAATGCCACACTTCCTTGCAAAGAAATAGCGTTTGCAGATGTCTACGTATCGTAGCAATAGATTTTTAGTGCTTCTTAAAACGCGATATCGCATCTCATTTCTATGTTTCATGGTAAGAAATAATGTGATTTGCGAAGTGTCATGTATTCCTCGTCTACACTTCAAATGAATGTAAATGCGACACTTCCTTGCAAGGAAATAGCGTCTACAGATGTCTACGTATCGTAGCAATAGAGTTCTTATGATTCTTATAACGCGATATTGCATCTTATTTCTATGTTTCATGGTAAGATATAATATGATTTGCGAAGTGTCATGTATTCCTCGTCTACACTTCAAATGAATGTAAATGCGACACTTCCTTGCTAGGAAATAGCGTCTGCAGATGTCTAGGTATCGTAGCAATAGAGTTCTAATGCTTCTTAAAACGAGATATTGCACCTCATATCTATGTTTCATGATAAGATATAATATTCATTGCGAAGTGTTATGCATTCCTCGTCTACGATTCAAATGAATGTAATTGCGACACTTTCTTGCAAGGAAATAGCGTTTGCAGATGTCTACGTATCGTAGCAATAGATATGGATTGCTTCTTAAGACGCGATATCGCATCCCATTTCTACGTTTCCTGGTAAGATATAATATGATTTGCGAAGTGTCAAGTATTCCTCGTCTACTATTCAAATGAGTGTAAATGCGTCACTTCCTAGCAAGGAAATAGCGTTTGCAGATGTCTACGTATCGTAGCTATAGATTTCTAATGCTTCCTAAAACGCAATATCGCATCTCATTTCTATGTTTCATGGTAAGATATATATATGATTTGCCAAGTGTTATGTATTCCTCGTCTACACTTCAAATGAATGTAAATGCGACACTTCCTTGCTAGGAAATAGCGTTTGCAGATGTCTACCTACCGTAGCAATAGAGTTCTAATGCTTCTTAAAACGCGAAATCGCATCTCATTTCTATGTTTCATGGTAAGATATAGTATGATTTGCGAAGTGTTATGTATTCCTCGTATACACTTCAAATGAATGTAAATGCGACACTTCCTTGCAAAGAAATAGCGTTTGCAGATGTCTACGTATCGTAGCAACAGATTTCTAATGCTTCTTAAAACGCGATATCGCATCTCATTTCTATGTTTCATGGTAAGGTATAATATGATTTGCGAAGTGTCATGTATTCCTCGTCTACACTTCAAATGAATGTAAATGCGACACTTCCTTGCTAGGAAATAGCGTCTGCAGATGTCTAGGTATCGTAGCAATAGAGTTCAAATGCTTCCTAAAACGAGATATTGCATCTCATATCTATGCTTCATGATAAGATATAATATTCATTGCGAAGTGTTATGCATTCCTCGTATACGATTCAAATGAATGTAAATGCGACACTTCCTTGCAAGGAAATAGCGTTTGCAGTTTTCTACGTATCGTAGCAATAGAGTTCTTATGATTCTTAAAACGCGATATCGCATCTCATTTCCATCTTTCATGGTAAGATATAATATGATTTGCGAAGTGTTATGTATTCCTCGTCTACACTTCAAATGAATGTAAATGCGACACTTCCTTGCTAGGAAATAGCGTTTGCAGATGTCTACCTACCGTAGCAATAGAGTTCTAATGCTTCTTAAAACGCGAAATCGCATCTCATTTCTATGTTTCATGGTAAGATATAGTATGATTTGCGAAGTGTTATGTATTCCTCGTCTACACTTCAAATGAATGTAAATGCGACACTTCCTTGCAAAGAAATAGCGTTTGCAGATGTCTACGTATCGTAGCAATAGAGTTCTTATGATTCTTAAAACGCGATATCGCATCTCATTTCCATCTTTCATGGTAAGATATAATATGATTTGCGAAGTGTTATGTATTCCTCGTCTACACTTCAAATGAATGTGAATGCGACACTTCCTCGCTAGGAAATAGCGTTTGCAGATGTCTACATATCGTAGCAATAGATTTCTAATCCTTCTTAAAACGCGATATCGCATCTCATTTCTATGTTTCATGGTAAGACATAATATGATTTGCGAAGTGTCATGTATTCCTCGTCTACACTTCAAATGAATGTAAATGCAACACTTCCTTGCAAGGAAATAGCGTTTGCAGATGTTTACCTATCGTAGCAATAGAGTTCTAATGCTTCTTAAAACGCGATATCGCATCTCATTTCTATGATTCATGGTAAGATATAATATGATTTGCGAAGTGTTATGTATTCCTCGTCTGCACTTCAAATGAATGTAAATGCGACACTTCCTTGCAAGGAAATAGCGTTTGCAGATGTCTACGTATCGTAGCAATAGAGTTCAGATGATTCTTAAAACGCGATATCGCATCTCATTTCTATGTTTCATGGTAAGATATAACATGATTTGCGAAGTGTTATTTATTCCTCGTCTACACTTCAATTGAATGTAAATGCGACACTTCCTTGCTAGGAAATAGCGTCTGCAGATGTCTAGGTATCGTAGCGATAGAGTTCTAATGCTTCTTTAAACGCGATATCGCATCTCATTTCCATGTTTCATGGTAGGATATAATATGATTTGTGAAGTGTTATGTATTCCTCGTCTACACTTCAAATGAATGTAAATGCGACACTTCCTTGCAACGAAATAGCGCTTGCAGATGTCTACGTATCGTAGCAATAGATATGTAATGCTTCTTAAGACGCGATATCGCATCCCATTTCTACGTTTCATGGTAAGATATAATATGATTTGCGAAGTGTCAAGTATTCCTCGTCTACTATTCAAATGAGTGTTAATGCGTCACTTCCTAGCAAGGAAATAGCGTTTGCAGATGTCTACGTATCGTAGCTATAGATTTCTAATGCTTCTTAAAACGCGATATCGCATCTCATTTCTATGTTTCATGGTAAGATATAATATGATTTGCGAAGTGTTATGTATTCCTCGTCTACACTTCAAATGAATGTAAATGCGACACTTCCTTGCTAGGAAATAGCGTTTGCAGATGTCTACCTACCGTAGCAATAGAGTTCTAATGCTTCTTAAAACGCGAAATCGCATCTCATTTCTATGTTTCATGGTAAGATATAGTATGATTTGCGAAGTGTCATGTATTCCTCGTCTACACTTCAAATGAATGTAAATGCGACACTTCCTTGCTAGGAAATAGCGTCTGCAGATGTCTAGGTATCGTAGCGATAGAGTTCTAATGCTTCTTTAAACGCGATATCGCATCTCATTTCCATGTTTCATGGTAGGATATAATATGATTTGCGAAGTGTTATGTATTCCTCGTCTACACTTCAAATGAATGTAAATGCGACACTTCCTTGCAAAGAAATAGCGTTTGCAGATGTCTACGTATCGTAGCAATAGATATGGAATGCTTCTTAAAACGCGATATCGCATCTCATTTCCACGTTTCATGGTAAGATATAATATGATTTGCGAAGTGTCATGTATTCCTCGTCTACTATTCAAATGAGCGTAAAAGCGACACTTCTTTGCAAGGAAATGGCGTTTGCAGATGTCTACCTATCGTTGCAATAGAGGTCTAATGCTTCTTGAAACGCGATATCGCATCTCATTCCTATGTTTCATGGTAAGATATAATATGATTTGCGAAGTGTTATGTATTCCTCGTCTACACTTCAAATGAATGTAAATGCGACACTTCCTTGCAACGAAATAGCGTTTGCAGATGTCTACGTATCGTAGCAATAGATATGTAATGCTTCTTAAGACGCGATATCGCATCCCATTTCTACGTTTCATGGTAAGATATAATATGATTTGCGAAGTGTCAAGTATTCCTCGTCTACTATTCAAATGAGTGTAAATGCGTCACTTCCTAGCAAGGAAATAGCGTTTGCAGATGTCTACGTATCGTAGCTATAGATTTCTAATGCTTCTTAAAACGCGATATTGCATCTCATTTCTATGTTTCATGGTAAGATATAATATGATTTGCGCAGTGTTACGTATTCCTCGTCTACACTTCAAATGAATGCAAATGCGACACTTCCTTGCTAGGAAATAGCGTTTGCAGATGTCTACCTACCGTAGCAATAGAGTTCTAATGCTTCTTAAAACGCGAAATCGCATCTCATTTCTATGTTTCATGGTAAGATATAGTATGATTTGCGAAGTGTTATGTATTCCTCGTCTACACTTCAAATGAATGTAAATGCGACACTTCCTTGCAAAGAAATAGCGTTTGCAGATGTCTACGTATCGTAGCAACAGATTTCTAATGCTTCTTAAAACGCGATGTCGCATCTCATTTCTATGTTTCATGGCTAGATATAATATGATTTGCGAAGTGTTATGTATTCCTCGTCTACACTTCAAATGAATGTAAATGCGACACTTCCTTGCTAGGAAATAGCGTCTGCAGATGTCTAGGTATCGTAGCAATAGAGTTCAAATGCTTCTTAAAACGAGATATTGCATCTCATATCTATGTTTCATGATAAGATATAATATGATTTGCGAAGTGTTATGTATTCCTCGTCTACACTTCAAATGAATGTAAATGCGACACTTCCTTGCAACGAAATAGCGTTTGCAGATGTCTACGTATCGTAGCAATAGATATGTAATGCTTCTTAAGACGCGATATCGCATCCCATTTCTACGTTTCATGGTAAGATATAATATGATTTGCGAAGTGTCAAGTATTCCTCGTCTACTATTCAAATGAGTGTAAATGCGTCACTTCCTAGCAAGGAAATAGCGTTTGCAGATGTCTACGTATCGTAGCTATAGATTTCTAATGCTACTTAAAACGCGATATTGCATCTCATTTCTATGTTTCATGGTAAGATATAATATGATTTGCGCAGTGTTACGTATTCCTCGTCTACACTTCAAATGAATGCAAATGCGACACTTCCTTGCTAGGAAATAGCGTTTGCAGATGTCTACCTACCGTAGCAATAGAGTTCTAATGCTTCTTAAAACGCGAAATCGCATCTCATTTCTATGTTTCATGGTAAGATATAGTATGATTTGCGAAGTGTTATGTATTCCTCGTCTACACTTCAAATGAATGTAAATGCGACACTTCCTTGCAAAGAAATAGCGTTTGCAGATGTCTACGTATCGTAGCAACAGATTTCTAATGCTTCTTAAAACGCGATGTCGCATCTCATTTCTATGTTTCATGGCTAGATATAATATGATTTGCGAAGTGTTATGTATTCCTCGTCTACACTTCAAATGAATGTAAATGCGACACTTCCTTGCTAGGAAATAGCGTCTGCAGATGTCTAGGTATCGTAGCAATAGAGTTCAAATGCTTCTTAAAACGAGATATTGCATCTCATATCTATGTTTCATGATAAGATATAATATTCATTGCGAAGTGTTATGCATTCCTCGTATACGATTCAAATGAATGTAAATGCGACACTTCCTTGCAAGGAAATTGCGTTTGCAGTTTTCTACGTATCGTAGCAATAGAGTTCTTATGATTCTTAAAACGCGATATCGCATCTCATTTCCATCTTTCATGGTAAGATATAATATGATTTGCGAAGTGTTATGTATTCCTCGTCTACACTTCAAATGAATGTGAATGCGACACTTCCTCGCTAGGAAATAGCGTTTGCAGATGTCTACGTATCGTAGCAATAGATATGTAATGCTTCTTAAAACGCGATGTCGCATCTCATTTCTATGTTTCATGGTAAGATATAATATGATTTGCGAAGTGTTATGTATTCCTCGTCTGCACTTCAAATGAATGTAAATGCGACACTTCCTTGCAAGGAAATAGCGTTTGCAGATGTCTACGTATCGTAGCAATAGAGTTCTTATGATTCTTAATACGCGATATCGCATCTCATTTCTATGTTTCATGGTAAGATATAATATGATTTGCGAGGTGTTATGTATTCCTCGTCTACACTTCAAATGAATGTAAATGCGACACTTCCTTGCAAGGAAATAGCGTTTGCAGATGTCTACCTATCGTAGCAATAGAGTTCTAATGCTTCTTAAAACGCGATATCGCATCTCATTTCTATGTTTCATGGTAAGATGTAATATGATTTGCGAAGTGTTATGTATTCCTCGTCTACACTTCAAATGAATGTAAATGCGACACTTCCTTGCAAGGAAGTAGCGATTGCAGATGTCTACGTATCGAAGCAATAGAGTTCTAATGCTTCTTAAAACGCGATATCGCATCTCATTTCTATGTTTCATGGTAAGATATAATATGATTTGCGAAGTGTTATGTATTCCTCGTCCACACTTAAATGAATGTAAATGCGACACTTCCTTGCAAAGAAATAGCGTTTGCAGATGTCTACGTATCGTAGCAATAGATATGTAATGCTTCTTAAAACGCGATATCGCATCTCATTTCTACGTTTCATGGTAAGATATAATATGATTTGCGAAGTGTCATGTATTCCTCGTCTACCATTCAAATGAGTGTAAATGCGACACTTCCTAGCAAGGAAATAGCGTTTGCAGATGTCTACGTATCGTAGCAATAGATATGTAATGCTTCTTAAAACGCGATGTCGCATCTCATTTCTATGTTTCATGGTAAGATATAATATGATTTGCGAAGTGTTATGTATTCCTCGTCTGCACTTCAAATGAATGTAAATGCGACACTTCCTTGCAAGGAAATAGCGTTTGCAGATGTCTACGTATCGTAGCAATAGATATGTAATGCTTCTTAAGACGCGATATCGCATCCCATTTCTACGTTTCATGGTAAGATATAATATGATTTGCGAAGTGTCAAGTATTCCTCGTCTACTATTCAAATGAGTGTAAATGCGTCACTTCCTAGCAAGGAAATAGCGTTTGCAGATGTCTACGTATCGTAGCTATAGATTTCTAATGCTTCTTAAAACGCGATATTGCATCTCATTTCTATGTTTCATGGTAAGATATAATATGATTTGCGAAGTGTTACGTATTCCTCGTTTACACTTCAAATGAATGTAAATGCGACACTTCCTTGCTAGGAAATAGCGTTTGCAGATGTCTACCTACCGTAGCAATAGAGTTCTAATGCTTCTTAAAACGCGAAATCGCATCTCATTTCTATGTTTCATGGTAAGATATAGTATGATTTGCGAAGTGTTATGTATTCCTCGTCTACACTTCAAATGAATGTAAATGCGACACTTCCTTGCAAAGAAATAGCGTTTGCAGATGTCTACGTATCGTAGCAACAGATTTCTAATGCTTCTTAAAACGCGATGTCGCATCTCATTTCTATGTTTCATGGCTAGATATAATATGATTTGCGAAGTGTTATGTATTCCTCGTCTACACTTCAAATGAATGTAAATGCGACACTTCCTTGCGAGGAAATAGCGTCTGCAGATGTCTAGGTATCGTAGCGATAGTGTTCTAATGCGTCCTAAAACGCGATATCGCATCTCATTTCTATGTTTCATGGTAAGATATAATATGATTTGCGAAGTGTTATGTATTCCTCGTCTACACTTCAAATGAATGTGAATGCGACACTTCCTCGCTAGGAAATAGCGTTTGCAGATGTTTACCTATCGTAGCAATAGAGTTCTAATGCTTCTTAAAACGCGATATCGCATCTCATTTCTATGTTTCATGGTAAGATATAATATGATTTGCGAAGTGTTATGTATTCCTCGTCTGCACTTCAAATGAATGTAAATGCGACACTTCCTTGCAAGGAAATAGCGTTTGCAGATGTCTACGTATCGTAGCAATAGATATGTAATGCTTCTTAAAACGCGATATCGCATCTCATTTCTACGTTTCATGGTAAGATATAATATGATTTGCGAAATGTCATGTATTCCTCGTCTACTATTCAAATGAGTGTAAATGCGACACTTCCTAGCAAGGAAATAGCGTTTGCAGATGTCTACGTATCGTAGCTATAGATTTCTAATGCTTCTTAAAAAGCGATATCGCATCTCATTTCTATGTTTCATGGTAAGATATAATATGATTTGCGAAGTGTCATGTATTCCTCGTCTACACTTCAAATGAATGTAAATGCAACACTTCCTTGCAAGGAAATAGCGTTTGCAGATGTTTACCTATCGTAGCAGGAGTGTTCTAATGCTTCTTAAAACGCGATATCGCATCTCATTTCTATGTTTCATGGTAAGATATAATATGATTTGCGAAGTGTTATGTATTCCTCGTCTACACTTCAAATGAATGTAAATGCGACACTTCCTTGCAAGGAAATAGCGTCTGCAGATGTCTACGTATCGTAGCAATAGAGTTCTTATGATTCTTAAAACGCGATATTGCATCTTATTTCTATGTTTCATGGTAAGATATAATATGATTTGCGAAGTGTCATGTATTCCTCGTCTACACTTCAAATGAATGTAAATGCGACACTTCCTTGCTAGGAAATAGCGTCTGCAGATGTCTAGGTATCGTAGCAATAGAGTTCAAATGCTTCTTAAAACGAGATATTGCATCTCATATCTATGTTTCATGATAAGATATAATATTCATTGCGAAGTGTTATGCATTCCTCGTATACGATTCAAATGAATGTAAATGCGACACTTCCTTGCAAGGAAATAGCGTTTGCAGTTTTCTACGTATCGCAGCGATGGAGTTCTAATGCTTCTTAAAACGCGATATCGCATTTCATTTCTATGTTTCATGGTAAGATATAATATGATTTGCGAAGTGTCATGTATTCCTCGTCTACACTTCAAATGAATGTAAATGCAACACTTCCTTGCAAGGAAATAGCGTCTGCAGATGTTTACCTATCGTAGCAATAGAGTTCTAATGCTTCTTAAAACGCGATATCGCATCTCATTTCTATGTTTCATGGTAAGATATAATATGATTTGCGAAGTGTTATGTATTCCTCGTCTGCACTTCAAATGAATGTAAATGCGACACTTCCTTGCAAGGAAATAGCGTTTGCAGTTTTCTACGTATCGTAGCAATAGAGTTCTTATGATTCTTAAAACGCGATATCGCATCTCATTTCCATCTTTCATGGTAAGATATAATATGATTTGCGAAGTGTTATGTATTCCTCGTCTACACTACAAATGAATGTGAATGCGACACTTCCTCGCTAGGAAATAGCGTTTGCAGATGTCTACGTATCGCAGCAATAGATATGTAATGCTTCTTAAAACGCGATGTCGCATATCATTTCTATGTTTCATGGCTAGATATAATATGATTTGCGAAGTGTTATGTATTCCTCGTCTACACTTCAAATGAATGTAAATGCGACACTTCCTTGCTAGGAAATAGCGTCTGCAGATGTCTAGGTATCGTAGCGATAGTGTTCTAATGCTTCCTAAGACGCGATATCGCATCTCATTTCTATGTTTCATGGTAAGATATAATATGATTTGCGAAGTGTTATGTATTCCTCGTCTACACTTCAAATGAATGTAAATGCGACACTTCCTTGCTAGGAAATAGCGTTTGCAGATGTCTACCTACCGTAGCAATAGGGTTCTAATGCTTCTTAAAACGCGAAATCGCATCTCATTTCTATGTTTCATGGTAAGATATAGTATGATTTGCGAAGTGTTATGTATTCCTCGTCTACACTTCAAATGAATGTAAATGCGACACTTCCTTGCAAAGAAATAGCGTTTGCAGATGTCTACGTATCGTAGCAACAGATTTCTAATGCTCCTTAAAACGCGATATCGCATCTCATTTCTATGTTTCATGGTAAGGTATAATATGATTTGCGAAGTGTCATGTATTCCTCGTCTACACTTCAAATGAATGTAAATGCGACACTTCCTTGCTAGGAAATAGCGTCTGCAGATGTCTAGGTATCGTAGCAATAGAGTTCAAATGCTTCTTAAAACGAGATATTGCATCTCATATCTATGTTTCATGATAAGATATAATATTCATTGCGAAGTGTTATGCATTCCTCGTATACGATTCAAATGAATGTAAATGCGACACTTCCTTGCAAGGAAATAGCGTTTGCAGTTTTCTACGTATCGTAGCAATAGAGTTCTTATGATTCTTAAAACGCGATATCGCATCTCATTTCCATCTTTCATGGTAAGATATAATATGATTTGCGAAGTGTTATGTATTCCTCGTCTACACTTCAAATGAATGTGAATGCGACACTTCCTCGCTAGGAAATAGCGTTTGCAGATGTCTACGTATCGTAGCAATAGATATGTAATGCTTCTTAAAACGCGATGTCGCATGTCATTTCTATGTTTCATGGCTAGATATAATATGATTTGCGAAGTGTTATGTATTCCTCGTCTACACTTCAAATGAATGTGAATGCGACACTTCCTCGCTAGGAAATAGCGTTTGCAGGTGTCTACATATCGCAGCAATAGATTTATAACCCTTCTTAAAACGCGATATCGCATCTCATTTCTATGTTTCATGGTAAGATATAATATGATTTGCGAAGTGTTATGTATTCCTCGTCTGCACTTCAAATGAATGTAAATGCGACACTTCCTTGCAAGGAAATAGCGTTTGCAGATGTCTACGTATCGTAGCAATAGAGTTCTTATGATTCTTAATACGCGATATCGCATCTCATTTCTATGTTTCATGGTAAGGTATATTATGATTTGCGAAGTGTCATGTATTCCACGTCTACACTTCAAATGAATGTAAATGCGACACTTCCTTGCTAGGAAATAGCGTCTGCAGATGTCTAGGTATCGTAGCAATAGAGTTCAAACGCTTCTTAAAACGAGATATTGCATCTCATATCTATGTTTCATGATAAGATATAATATTCATTGCGAAGTGTTATGCATTCCTCGTATACGATTCAAATGAATGTAAATGCGACACTTCTTTGCAAGGAAATAGCGTTTGCAGTTTTCTACGTATCGTAGCAATAGAGTTCTTATGATTCTTAAAACGCGATATCGCATTTCATTTCCATCTTTCATGGTAAGATATAATATGATTTGCGAAGTGTTATGTATTCCTCGTCTACACTACAAATGAATGTGAATGCGACACTTCCTCGCTAGGAAATAGCGTTTGCAGATGTCTACGTATCGTAGCAATAGATATGTAATGCTTCTTAAAACGCGATGTCGCATATCATTTCTATGTTTCATGGCTAGATATAATATGATTTGCGAAGTGTTATGTATTCCTCGTCTACACTTCAAATGAATGTAAATGCGACACTTCCTTGCTAGGAAATAGCGTCTGCAGATGTCTAGGTATCGTAGCGATAGTGTTCTAATGCTTCCTAAGACGCGATATCGCATCTCATTTCTATGTTTCAGGGTAAGATATAATATGATTTGCGAAGTGTTATGTATTCCTCGTCTACACTTCAAATGAATGTAAATGCGACACTTCCTTGTTAGGGAATAGCGTTTGCAGATACCTACCTACCGTAGCAATAGGGTTCTAATGCTTCTTAAAACGCGAAATCGCATCTCATTTCTATGTTTCATGGTAAGATATAGTATGATTTGCGAAGTGTTATGTATTCCTCGTCTACACTTCAAATGAATGTAAATGCGACACTTCCTTGCAAGGAAATAGCGTTTGCAGTTTTCTACGTATCGTAGCAATAGAGTTCTTATGATTCTTAAAACGCGATATCGCATCTCATTTCCATCTTTCATGGTAAGATATAATATAATTTGCGAAGTGTTATGTATTCCTCGTCTACACTTCAAATGAATGTGAATGCGACACTGCCTCGCTAGGAAATAGCGTTTGCAGATGTCTACGTATAGTAGCAATAGATATGTAATGCTTCTTAAAACGCGATGTCGCATCTCATTTCTATGTTCCATGGCTAGATATAATATGATTTGCGAAGTGTTATGTATTCCTCGTCTACACTTCAAATGAATGTAAATGCGACACTTCCTTGCTAGGAAATAGCGTCTGCAGATGTCTAGGTATCGTAGCGATAGTGTTCTAATGCTTCCTAAAACGCGATATTGCATCTCATTTCTATGTTTCATGGTAAGATATAATATGATTTGCGAAGTGTCATGTATTCCTCGTCTACACTTCAAATGAATGTAAATGCGACACTTCCTTGCAAAGAAATAGCGTTTGCAGATGTCTACGTATCGTAGCAATAGATTTTTAGTGCTTCTTAAAACGCGATATCGCATCTCATTTCTATGTTTCATGGTAAGACATAATATGATTTGCGAAGTGTCATGTATTCCTCGTCTACACTTCAAATGAATGTAAATGCGACACTTCCTTGCTAGGAAATAGCGTCTGCAGATGTCTAGGTATCGTAGCAATAGAGTTCTAATGCTTCTTAAAACGAGATATTGCATCTCATATCTATGTTTCATGATAAGATATAATATTCATTGCGAAGTGTTATGCATTCCTCGTCTACGATTCAAATGAATGTAATTGCGACACTTTCTTGCAAGGAAATAGCGTTTGCAGATGTCTACGTATCGTAGCAATAGATATGGATTGCTTCTTAAGACGCGATATCGCATCCCATTCCTACGTTTCCTGGTAAGATATAATATGATTTGCGAAGTGTCAAGTATTCCTCGTCTACTATTCAAATGAGTGTTAATGCGTCACTTCCTAGCAAGGAAATAGCGTTTGCAGATGTCTACGTATCGTAGCTATAGATTTCTAATGCTTCTTAAAACGCGATATCGCATCTCATTTCTATGTTTCATGGTAAGATATATATATGATTTGCGAAGTGTTATGTATTCCTCGTCTACACTTCAAATGAATGTAAATGCGACACTTCCTTGCTAGGAAATAGCGTTTGCAGATGTCTACCTACCGTAGCAATAGAGTTCTAATGCTTCTTTAAACGCGAAATCGCATCTCATTTCTATGTTTCATGGTAAGATATAGTATGATTTGCGAAGTGTTATGTATTCCTCGTCTACACTTCAAATGAATGTAAATGCGACACTTCCTTGCAAAGAAATAGCGTTTGCAGATGTCTACGTATCGTAGCAACAGATTTCTAATGCTTCTTAAAACGCGATATCGCATCTCATTTCTATGTTCATGGTAAGGTATAATATGATTTGCGAAGTGTCATGTATTCCCCGTCTACACTTCAAATGAATGTAAATGCGACACTTCCTTGCTAGGAAATAGCGTCTGCAGATGTCTAGGTATCGTAGCAATAGTGTTCAAATGCTTCTTAAAACGAGATATTGCATCTCATATCTATGCTTCATGATAAGATATAATATTCATTGCGAAGTGTTATGCATTCCTCGTATACGATTCAAATGAATGTAAATGCGACGCTTCCTTGCAAGGAAATAGCGTTTTCAGTTTTCTACGTATCGTAGCAATAGAGTTCTTATGATTCTTAAAACGCGATATCGCATCTCATTTCCGTCTTTCATGGTAAGATATAATATGATTTGCGAAGTGTTATGTATTCCTCGTCTACACTTCAAATGAATGTAAATGCGACACTTCCTTGCTAGGAAATAGCGTTTGCAGATGTCTACCTACCGTAGCAATAGAGTTCTAATGCTTCTTAAACGCGAAATCGCATCTCATTTCTATGATTCATGGTAAGATATAGTATGATTTGCGAAGTGTTATGTATTCCTCGTCTACACTTCAAATGAATGTAAATGCGACACTTCCTTGCAAAGAAATAGCGTTTGCAGATGTCTACGTATCGTAGCAATAGAGTTCTTATGATTCTTAAAACGCGATATCGCATCTCATTTCCATCTTTCATGGTAAGATATAATATGATTTGCGAAGTGCTATGTATTCCTCGTCTACACTTCAAATGAATGTGAATGCGACACTTCCTCGCTAGTAAATAGCGTTTGCAGATGTCTACGTATCGCAGCAATAGATATGTAATGCTTCTTAAAACGCGATGTCGCATCTCATTTCTATGTTTCATGGCTAGATATAATATGATTTGCGAAGTGTTATGTATTCCTCGTCTGACACTTCAAATGAATGTAAATGCGACACTTCCTTGCTAGGAAATAGAATCTGCAGATGTCTAGGTATCGTAGCGATAGTGTTCTAATGCTTCTAAAACGCGATATCGCATCTCATTTCTATGTTTCATGGTAAGATATAATATGATTTGCGAAGTGTTATGTATTCCTCGTCTGCACTTCAAATGAATGTAAATGCGACACTTCCTTGCAAGGAAATAGCGTTTGCAGATGTCTACGTATCGTAGCAATAGAGTTCTTATGATTCTTAATACGCGATATCGCATCTCATTTCTATGTTTCATGGTAAGATATAATATGATTTGCGAAGTGTTATGTATTCCTCGCCTGCACTTCAAATGAATGTAAATGCGACACTTCCTTGCAAGGAAATAGCGTTTGCAGATGTCTACGTATCGTAGCAATAGAGTTCTTATGATTCTTAATACGCGATATCGCATCTCATTTCTACGCTTCATGGTAAGATATAATATGATTTGCGAGGTGTTATGTATTCCTCGTCTACACTTCAATGAATGTAAATGCGACACTTTCTTCAAGGTAATAGCGTTTGCAGATGTCTACCTATCGTAGCAATAGAGTTCTAATGCTTCTTAAAACGCGATATCGCATCTCATTTCTATGTTTCATGGTAAGATGTAATATGATTTGCGAAGTGTTATGTATTCCTCGTCTACACTTCAAATGAATGTGAATGCGACACCTCCTCGCTAGGAAATAACGGATGCAGATGTCTACGTATCGTAGCAATAGAGTTCAGATGATTCTTAAACGCGATATCGCATCTCATTTCTATGTTTCATGGTAAGATATAATATGATTTGCGAAGTGTTATGTATTCCTCGTCTACACTTCAAATGAATGTAAATGCGACACTTCCTTGCTAGGAAATAGCGTCTGCAGATGTCTAGGTATCGTAGCGATAGAGTTCTAATGCTTGTTTAAACGCGATATCGCATCTCATTTCCATGTTTCATGTAGGATATAATATGATTTGCGAAGTGTTATGTGTTCCCCGTCTACACTTCAAATGAATGTAAATGCGACACTTCCTTGCAAAGAATAGCGTTTGCAGATGTCTACGTATCGTAGCAATAGATATGGAATGCTTCTTAAAAGGCGATATCGCATCTCATTTCCACGTTTCATGGTAAGATATAATATGATTTGCGAAGTGTCATGTATTCCTCGTCTACTATTCAAATGAGTGTAAAAGCGACACTTCTTTGCAAGGAAATGGCGTTTGCAGATGTCTACCTATCGTTGCAATAGAGGTGTAATGCTTCTTAAAACGCGATATCGCATCTCATTCCTATGTTTCATGGTAAGATATAATATGATTTGCGAAGTGTTATGCATTCCTCGTATACGATTCAAATGAATGTAAATGCGACACTTCCTTGCTAGGAAATAGCGTCTGCAGATGTCTAGGTATCGTAGCGATAGAGTTCTAATGCTTCTTTAAACGCGATATCGCATATCATTTCCATGTTTCATGGTAGGATATAATATGATTTGCGAAGTGTTATGTATTCCTCGTCTACACTTCAAATGAATGTAAATGCGGCACCTCCTTGCAAAGAAATAGCGTTTGCAGATGTCTACGTATCGTAGCAATAGATATGGAATGCTTCTTAAAACGCGATATCGCATCTCATTTCCACATTTCATGGTAAGATATAATATGATTTGCGAAGTGTCATGTATTCCTCGTCTACTATTCAAATGAGCGTAAAAGCGACACTTCTTTGCAAGGAAATGGCGTTTTGCAGATGTCTACCTATCGTTGCAATAGAGGTCTAATGCTTCTTAAAACGCGATATCGCATCTCATTTCTATGTTTCATGGTAAGATGTAATATGATTTGCGAAGTGTTATGTATTCCTCGTCTGCACTTCAAATGAATGTAAATGCGACACTTCCTTGCAAGGAAATAGCGTTTGCAGATGTCTAGGTATCGTAGCAATAGAGTTCTTATGATTCTTAATACGCGATACCGCATCTCATTTCTATGTTTCATGTAAGATATAATATGATTTGCGAGGTGTTATGTATTCCTCGTCTACACTTCAAATGAATGTGAATGCGACACTTCCTCGCTAGTAAATAGCGTTTGCAGATGTCTTGTCTACGTATCGCAGCAATAGATATGTAATGCTTCTTAAAACGCGATGTCGCATCTCATTTCTATGTTTCATGGCTAGATATAATATGATTTGCGAAGTGTTATGTATTCCTCGTCTACACTTCAAATGAATGTAAATGCGACACTTCCTTGCTAGGAAATAGAATCTGCAGATGTCTAGGTATCGTAGCGATAGTGCTCTAATGCTTCCTAAAACGCGATATCGCATCTCATTTCTATGTTTCATGGTAAGATATAATATGATTTGCGAAGTGTTATGTATTCCTCGTCTACACTTCAAATGAATGTGAATGCGACACTTCCTCGCTAGGAAATAGCGTTTGCAGATGTCTACATATCGTAGCAATAGATTTCTAATCCTTCTTAAAACGCGATATCGCATCTCATTTCTATGTTTCATGGTAAGACATAATATGATTTGCGAAGTGTCATGTATTCCTCGTCTACACTTCAAATGAATGTAAATGCAACACTTCCTTGCAAGGAAATAGCGTTTGCAGATGTTTACCTATCGTAGCAATAGAGTTCTAATGCTTCTTAGAACGCGATATCGCATCTCATTTCTATGTTTCATGGTAAGATATAATATGATTTGCGAAGTGTTATGTATTCCTCGTCTGCACTTCAAATGAATGTAAATGCGACACTTCCTTGCAAGGAAATAGCGTTTGCAGATGTCTACGTATCGTAGCAATAGAGTTCTTATGATTCTTAATACGCGATATCGCATCTCATTTCTACGCTTCATGGTAAGATATAATATGATTTGCGAGGTGTTATGTATTCCTCGTCTACACTTCAAATGAATGTAAATGCGACACTTTCTTCCAAGGTAATAGCGTTTGCAGATGTCTACCTATCGTAGCAATAGAGTTCTAATGCTTCTTAAAACGCGATATCGCATCTCATTTCTATGTTTCATGGTAAGATGTAATATGATTTGCGAAGTGTTATGTATTCCTCGTCTACACTTCAAATGAATGTGAATGCGACACTTCCTCGCTAGGAAATAACGGATGCAGATGTCTACGTATCGTAGCAATAGAGTTCAGATGATTCTTAAAACGCGATATCGCATCTCATTCCTATGTTTCATGGTAAGATATAATATGATTTGCGAAGTGTTATGTATTCCTCGTCTACACTTCAAATGAATGTAAATGCGACACTTCCTTGCTAGGAAATAGCGTCTGCAGATGTCTAGGTATCGTAGCGATAGAGTTCTAATGCTTGTTTAAACGCGATATCGCATCTCATTTCCATGTTTCATGGTAGGATATAATATGATTTGCGAAGTGTTATGTATTCCCCGTCTACACTTCAAATGAATGTAAATGCGACACTTCCTTGCAAAGATATAGCGTTTGCAGATGTCTACGTATCGTAGCAATAGATATGGAATGCTTCTTAAAACGCGATATCGCATCTCATTTCCACGTTTCATGGTAAGATATAATATGATTTGCGAAGTGTCATGTATTCCTCGTCTACTATTCAAATGAGTGTAAAAGCGACACTTCTTTGCAAGGAAATGGCGTTTGCAGATGTCTACCTATCGTTGCAATAGAGGTCTAATGCTTCTTAAAACGCGAAATCGCATCTCATTCCTATGTTTCATGGTAAGATATAATATGATTTGCGAAGTGTTATGCATTCCTCGTATACGATTCAAATGAATGTAAATGCGGACACTTCCTTGCTAGGAAATAGCGTCTGCAGATGTCTAGGTATCGTAGCGATAGAGTTCTAATGCTTCTTTAAACGCGATATCGCATATCATTTCCATGTTTCATGGTAGGATATAATATGATTTGCGAAGTGTTATGTATTCCTCGTCTACACTTCAAATGAATGTAAATGCGGCACCTCCTTGCAAAGAAATAGCGTTTGCAGATGTCTACGTATCGTAGCAATAGATATGGAATGCTTCTTAAAACGCGATATCGCATCTCATTTCCACATTTCATGGTAAGATATAATATGATTTGCGAAGTGTCATGTATTCCTCGTCTACTATTCAAATGAGCGTAAAAGCGACACTTCTTTGCAAGGAAATGGCGTTTGCAGATGTCTACCTATCGTTGCAATAGAGGTCTAATGCTTCTTAAAACGCGATATCGCATCTCATTTCTTATGTTTCATGGTAAGATGTAATATGATTTGCGAAGTGTTATGTATTCCTCGTCTGCACTTCAAATGAATGTAAATGCGACACTTCCTTGCAAGGAATAGCGTTTGCAGATGTCTAGGTATCGTAGCAATAGAGTTCTTATGAATCTTAATACGCGATACCGCATCTCATTTCTATGTTTCATGGTAAGATATAATATGATTTGCGAGGTGTTATGTATTCCTCGTCTACACTTCAAATGAATGTAAATGCGACACTTCCTTGCAAGGAAATAGCGTTTGCAGATGTCTACCTATCGTAGCAATAGAGTTCTAATGCTTCTTAAAACGCGATATCGCATCTGATTTCTATGTTTCATGGTAAGATGTAATATGATTTGCGAAGTGTTATGTATTCCTCGTCTACACTTCAAATGAATGTAAATGCGACACTTCCTTGCAAGGAAAGTAGCGATTGCAGATGTCTACGTATCGAAGCACTAGAGTTCTAATGCTTCTTAAAACGCGATATCGCATCTCATTTCTATGTTTCATGGTAAGATATAATATGATTTGCGAAGTGTTATGTATTCCTCGTCTACACTTAAATGAATGTAAATGCGACACTTCCTTGCAAAGAAATAGCGTTTGCAGATGTCTACGTATCGTAGCAATAGATATGTAATGCTTCTTAAAACGCGATATCGCATCTCATTTCTACGTTTCATGGTAAGATATAATATGATTTGGGAAGTGTCATGTATTCCTCGTCTACTATTCAAATGAGTGTAAATGCGACACTTCCTAGCAAGGAAATAGCGTTTGCAGATGTCTACGTATCGTAGCTATAGATTTCTAATGCTTCTTAAAACGCGATATCGCATCTCATTTCTATGTTTCATGGTAAGATATAATATGATTTGCGAAGTGTTATGTATTCCTCGTCTGCACTTCAAATGAATGTAAATGCGACACTTCCTTGCAAGGAAATAGCGTTTGCAGATGTCTACGTATCGTAGCAATAGAGTTCTTATGATTCTTAATACGCGATATCGCTTCTCATTTCTATGTTTCATGGTAAGATATAATATGATTTGCGAGGTGTTATGTATTCCTCGTCTACACTTCAAATGAATGTAAATGCGACACTTCCTTGCAAGGAAATAGCGTTTGCAGATGTCTACCTATCGTAGCAATATAGTTCTAATGCTTCTTAAAACGCGATATCGCATCTCATTTCTATGTTTCATGTAAAGATGTAATATGATTTGCGAAGTGTCATGTATTCCTCGTCTACACTTCAAATGAATGTAAATGCAACACTTCCTTGCAAGGAAATAGCGTTTGCAGATGTTTACCTATCGTAGCAGGAGTGTTCTAATGCTTCTTTAAACGCGATATCGCATCTCATTTCTATGTTTCATGGTAAGATATAATATGATTTGCGATGTGTTATGTATTCCTCGTCTGCACTTCAAATGAATGTAAATGCGACACTTCCTTGCAAGGAAATAGCGTTTGCAGATGTCTACGTATCGTAGCAATAGAGTTCTTATGATTCTTAAAACGCGATATCGCATTTCATTTCTATGTTTCATGGTAAGATATAATATGATTTGCGAAGTGTTATGTATTCCTCGTCTACACTTCAAATGAATGTAAATGCGACACTTCCTTGCTAGGAAATAGCGTCTGCAGATGTCTAGGTATCGTAGCGATGGAGTTCTAATGCTTCTTAAAACGCGATATCGCATTTCATTTCTATGTTTCATGATAAGATATAATATGATTTGCGAAGTGTTATGTATTCCTCGTCTACACTTCAAATGAATGTAAATGCGACACTTCCTTGCAAGGAAATAGCGTTTGCAGATGTCTACCTATCGTAGCGATAGAGTTCTAATGCTTCTTAAAACGCGAAATCGCATCTCATTTCTATGTTTCATGGTAAGATATAGTATGATTTGCGAAGTGTTATGTATTCCTCGTCTACACTTCAAATGAATGTAAATGCGACACTTCCTTGCAAAGAAATAGCGTTTGCAGATGTCTACGTATCGTAGCAACAGATTTCTAATGCTTCTTAAAACGCGATATCGCATCTCATTTCTATGTTTCATGGTAAGGTATAATATAATTTGCGAAGTGTCATGTATTCCTCGTCTACACTTCAAATGAATGTAAATGCGACACTTCCTTGCTAGGAAATAGCGTTTGCAGATGTCTACCTACTGTAGCAATAGAGTTCTAATGCTACTTAAAACGCGAAATCGCATCTCATTTCTATGTTTCATGGTAAGATATAGTATGATTTGCGAAGTGTTATGTATTCCTCGTCTACACTTCAAATGAATGTAAATGCGACACTTCCTTGCAAAGAAATAGCGTTTGCAGATGTCTACGTATCGTAGCAACAGATTCCTAATGCTTCTTAATACGCGATATCGCATCTCATTTCTATGTTTCATGGTAAGGTATAATATGATTTGCGAAGTGTCATGTATTCCTCGTCTACACTTCAAATGAATGTAAATGCGACACTTCCTTGCTAGGAAATAGCGTCTGCAGATGTCTAGGTATCGTAGCAATAGAGTTCAAATGCTTCTTAAAACGAGATATTGCATCTCATATCTATGTTTCATAATAAGATATAATATTCATTGCGAAGTGTTATGCATTCCTCGTATACGATTCAAATGAATGTAAATGCGACACTTCCTTGCAAGGAAATAGCGTTTGCAGATGTCTACCTATCGTAGCGATAGAGTTCTAATGCTTCTTAAAACGCGAAATCGCATCTCATTTCTATGTTTCATGGTAAGATATAGTATGATTTGCGAAGTGTTATGTATTCCTCGTCTTCACTTCAAATGAATGTGAATGCGACACTTCCTCGCTAGGAAATAGCGTTTGCAGATGTTTACGTATCGTAGCAATAGATATGTAATGCTTCTTAAAACGCGATGTCGCATCTCATTTCTATGTTTCATGGCTAGATATAATATGATTTGCGAAGTGTTATGTATTCCTCGTCTACACTTCAAATGAATGTAAATGCGACACTTCCTTGCTAGGAAATAGCGTCTGCAGATGTCTAGGTATCGTAGCGATAGTGTTCTAATGCTTCCTAAAACGCGATATCGCATCTCATTTCTATGTTTCATGGTAAGATATAATATGATTTGCGAAGTGTTATGTATTCCTCGTCTACACTTCAAATGAATGTAAATGCGACACTTCCTTCCAAGGAAATAGCGTTTGCAGATGTCTACCTATCGTAGCAATAGAGTTCTAATGCTTCTTGAAACGCGATATCGCATCTCATTTCTATGTTTCATGGTAAGATGTAATATGATTTGCGAAGTGTTATGTATTCCTCGTCTACACTTCAAATGAATGTGAATGCGACACTTCCTCGCTAGGAAATAACGGATGCAGATGTCTACGTATCGTAGCAATAGAGTTCAGATGATTCTTAAAACGCGATATCGCATCTCATTTCTATGTTTCATGGTAAGATATAATATGATTTGCGAAGTGTTATGTATTCCTCGTCTACACTTCAAATGAATGTAAATGCGACACTTCCTTGCTAGGAAATAGCGTCTGCAGATGTCTAGGTATCGTAGCGATAGAGTTCTAATGCTTGTTTAAACGCGATATCGCATCTCATTTCCATGTTTCATGGTAGGATATAATATGATTTGCGAAGTGTTATGTATTCCCCGTCTACACTTCAAATGAATGTAAATGCGACACTTCCTTGCAAAGAAATAGCGTTTGCACATGTCTACGTATCGTAGCAATAGATATGGAATGCTTCTTAAAACGCGATATCGCATCTCATTTCCACGTTTCATGGTAAGATATAATATGATTTGCGAAGTGTCATGTATTCCTCGTCTACTATTCAAATGAGTGTAAAAGCGACACTTCTTTGCAAGGAAATGGCGTTTGCAGATGTCTACCTATCGTTGCAATAGAGGTCTAATGCTTCTTAAAACGCGATATCGCATCTCATTCCTATGTTTCATGGTAAGATACAATATGATTTGCGAAGTGTTATGTATTCCTCGTCTACACTTCAAATGAATGTAAATGCGACACTTCCTTGCTAGGAAATAGCGTCTGCAGATGTCTAGGTATCGTAGCGATAGAGTTCTAATGCTTCTTTAAACGCGATATCGCATCTCATTTCCATGTTTCATGGTAGGATATAATATGATTTGCGAAGTGTTATGTATTCCTCGTCTACACTTCAAATGAATGTAAATGCGGCACTTCCTTGCAAAGAAATAGCGTTTGCAGATGTCTACGTATCGTAGCAATAGATATGGAATGCTTCTTAAAACGCGATATCGCATCTCATTTCCACGTTTCATGGTAAGATATAATATGATTTGCGAAGTGTCATGTATTCCTCGTCTACTATTCAAATGAGCGTAAAAGCGACACTTCTTTGCAAGGAAATGGCGTTTGCAGATGTCTACCTATCGTTGCAATAGAGGTCTAATGCTTCTGAAAACGCGATATCGCATCTCATTCCTATGTTTCATGGTAAGATATAATATGATTTGCGAAGTGTTATGTATTCCTCGTCTACACTTCAAATGAATGTAAATTCGTCACTTCCTAGCATGGAAATAGCGTTTGCAGATGTCTACGTATCGTAGCTATAGATTTCTAATGCTTCTTAAAACGCGATATCGCATCTCATTTCTATGTTTCATGGTAAGATATAATATGATTTGCGAAGTGTCATGTATTCCTCGTCTACACTTCAAATGAATGTAAATGCGACACTTCCTTGCTAGGAAATAGCGTTTGCAGATGTCTACCTACTGTAGCAATAGAGTTCTAATGCTTCTTAAAACGCGAAATCGCATCTCATTTCTATGTTTCATGGTAAGATATAGTATGATTTGCGAAGTGTTATGTATTCCTCGTCTACACTTCAAATGAATGTAAATGCGACACTTCCTTGCAAAGAAATAGCGTTTGCAGATGTCTACGTATCGTAGCAACAGATTTCTAATGCTTCTTAAAACGCGATATCGCATCTCATTTCTATGTTTCATGGTAAGGTATAATACAATTTGCGAAGTGTCATGTATTCCTCGTCTACACTTCAAATGAATGTAAATGCGACACTTCCTTGCTAGGAAATAGCGTCTGCAGATGTCTAGGTATCGTAGCAATAGAGTTCAAATGCTTCTTAAAACGAGATATTGCATCTCATATCTATGTTTCATGATAAGATATAATATTCATTGCGAAGTGTTATGCATTCCTCGTATACGATTCAAATGAATGTAAATGCGACACTTCCTTGCTAGGAAATAACGGATGCAGATGTCTACGTATCGTAGCAATAGAGTTCAGATGAATCTTAAAACGCGATATCGCATCTCATTTCTATGTTTCATGGTAAGATATAACATGATTTGCGAAGTGTTATTTATTCCTCGTCTACACTTCAATTGAATGTAAATGCGACACTTCCTTGATAGGAAATAGCGTCTGCAGTTGTCTAGGTATCGTAGCGATAGAGTTCTAATGCTTCTTTAAACGCGATATCGCATCTCATTTCCATGTTTCATGGTAGGATATAATATGATTTGTGAAGTGTTATGTATTCCTCGTCTACACTTCAAATGAATGTAAATGCGACACTTCCTTGCAACGAAATAGCGTTTGCAGATGTCTACGTATCGTAGCAATAGATATGTAATGCTTCTTAAGACGCGATATCGCATCCCATTTCTACGTTTCATGGTAAGATATAATATGATTTGCGAAGTGTCAAGTATTCCTCGTCTACTATTCAAATGAGTGTAAATGCGTCACTTCCTAGCATGGAAATAGCGTTTGCAGATGTCTACGTATCGTAGCTATAGATTTCTAATGCTTCTTAAAACGTGATATCGCATCTCATTTCTATGTTTCATGGTAAGATATAATATGATTTGCGAAGTGTCATGTATTCCTCGTCTACACTTCAAATGAATGTAAATGCGACACTTCCTTGCTAGGAAATAGCGTTTGCAGATGTCTACCTACTGTAGCAATAGAGTTCTAATGCTTCTTAAAACGCGAAATCGCATCTCATTTCTATGTTTCATGGTAAGATATAGTATGATTTGCGAAGTGTTATGTATTCCTCGTCTACACTTCAAATGAATGTAAATGCGACACTTCCTTGCAAAGAAATAGCGTTTGCAGATGTCTACGTATCGTAGCAACAGATTTCTAATGCTTCTTAAAACGCGATATCGCATCTCATTTCTATGTTTCATGGTAAGGTATAATATGATTTGCGAAGTGTCATGTATTCCTCGTCTACACTTCAAATGAATGTAAATGCGACACTTCCTTGCTAGGAAATAGCGTCTGCAGATGTCTAGGTATCGTAGCAATAGAGTTCAAATGCTTCTTAAAACGAGATATTGCATCTCATATCTATGTTTCATGATAAGATATAATATTCATTGCGAAGTGTTATGCATTCCTCGTATACGATTCAAATGAATGTAAATGCGACACTTCCTTGCGAGGAACTAGCGTTTGCAGTTTTCTACGTATCGTAGCAATAGAGTTCTTATGATTCTTAAAACGCGATATCGCATCTCATTTCCATCTTTCATGGTAAGATATAATATGATTTGTGAAGTGTTATGTATTCCTCGTCTTCGCTTCAAATGAATGTGAATGCGACACTTCCTCGCTAGGAAATAGCGTTTTGCAGATGTTTACGTATCGTAGCAATAGATATGTAATGCTTCTTAAAACGCGATGTCGCATCTCATTTCTATGTTTCATGGCTAGATATAATATGATTTGCGAAGTGTTATGTATTCCTCGTCTACACTTCAAATGAATGTAAATGCGACACTTCCTTCCTAGGAAATAGCGTCTGCAGATGTCTAGATATCGTAGCGATAGTGTTCTAATGCTTCCTAAAACGCGATATCGCATCTCATTTCTATGTTTCATGGTAAGATATAATATGATTTGCGAAGTGTTATGTATTCCTCGTCTACACTTCAAATGAATGTGAATGCGACACTTCCTCGCTAGGAAATAGCGTTTGCAGATGTCTACATATCGTAGCAATAGATTTCTAATCCTTCTTAAAACGCGATATCGCATCTCATTTCTATGTTTCATGGTAAGACATAATATGATTTACGAAGTGTCATGTATTCCTCGTCTACACTTCAAATGAATGTAAATGCGACACTTCCTTGCAAGGAAATAGCGTTTGCAGATGTCTACGTATCGTAGCAATAGAGTTCTTATGATTCTTAATACGCGATATCGCATCTCATTTCTACGCTTCATGGTAAGATATGATATGATTTGCGAGGTGTTATGTATTCCTCGTCTACACTTCAAATGAATGTAAATGCGACACTTCCTTCCAAGGAAATAGCGTTTGCAGATGTCTACCTATCGTAGCAATAGAGTTCTAATGCTTCTTAAAACGCGATATCGCATCTCATTTCTATGTTTCATGGTAAGATGTAATATGATTTGCGAAGTGTTATGTATTCCTCGTCTACACTTCAAATGAATGTGAATGCGACACTTCCTCGCTAAGAAATAACGGATGCAGATGTCTACGTATCGTAGCAATAGAGTTCAGATGATTCTTAAAACGCGATATCGCATCTCATTTCTATGTTTCATGGTAGGATATAATATGATTTGCGAAGTGTTATGTATTCCTCGTCTACACTTCAAATGAATGTAAATGCGACACTTCCTTGCTAGGAAATAGCGTCTGCAGATGTCTAGGTATCGTAGCGATAGAGTTCTAATGCTTGTTTAAACGCGATATCGCATCTCATTTCCATGTTTCATGGTAGGATATAATATGATTTGCGAAGTGTTATGTATTCCCCGTCTACACTTCAAATGAATGTAAATGCGACACTTCCTTGCAAAGAAATAGCGTTTGCACATGTCTACGTATCGTAGCAATAGATATGGAATGCTTCTTAAAACGCGATATCGCATCTCATTTCCACGTTTCATGGTAAGATATAATATGATTTGCGAAGTGTCATGTATTCCTCGTCTACTATTCAAATGAGTGTAAAAGCGACACTTCTTTGCAAGGAAATGGCGTTTGCAGATGTCTACCTATCGTTGCAATAGAGGTCTAATGCTTCTTAAAACGCGATATCGCATCTCATTCCTATGTTTCATGGTAAGATACAATATGATTTGCGAAGTGTTATGTATTCCTCGTCTACACTTCAAATGAATGTAAATGCGACACTTCCTTGCTAGGAAATAGCGTCTGCAGATGTCTAGGTATCGTAGCGATAGAGTTCTAATGCTTCTTTAAACGCGATATCGCATCTCATTTCCATGTTTCATGATAGGATATAATATGATTTGCGAAGTGTTATGTATTCCTCGTCTACACTTCAAATGAATGTAAATGCGGCACTTCCTTGCAAAGAAATAGCGTTTGCAGATGTCTACGTATCGTAGCAATAGATATGGAATGCTTCTTAAAACGCGATATCGCATCTCATTTCCACGTTTCATGGTAAGATATAATATGATTTGCGAAGTGTCATGTATTCCTCGTCTACTATTCAAATGAGCGTAAAAGCGACACTTCTTTGCAAGGAAATGGCGTTTGCAGATGTCTACCTATCGTTGCAATAGAGGTCTAATGCTTCTTAAAACGCGATATCGCATCTCATTCCTATGTTTCATGGTAAGATATAATATGATTTGCGAAGTGTTATGTATTCCTCGTCTACACTTCAAATGAATGTAAATGCGACACTTCCTTGCTAGGAAATAGCGTCTGCAGATGTCTAGGTATCGTAGCAATAGAGTTCAAATGCTTCTTAAAACGAGATATTGCATCTCATATCTATGTTTCATGATAAGATATAATATTCATTGCGAAGTGTTATGCATTCCTCGTATACGATTCAAATGAATGTAAATGCGACACTTCCTTGCGAGGAACTAGCGTTTGCAGTTTTCTACGTATCGTAGCAATAGAGTTCTTATGATTCTTAAAACGCGATATCGCATCTCATTTCCATCTTTCATGGTAAGATATAATATGATTTGTGAAGTGTTATGTATTCCTCGTCTTCACTTCAAATGAATGTGAATGCGACACTTCCTCGCTAGGAAATAGCGTTTGCAGATGTTTACGTATCGTAGCAATAGATATGTAATGCTTCTTAAAACGCGATGTCGCATCTCATTTCTATGTTTCATGGCTAGATATAATATGATTTGCGAAGTGTTATGTATTCCTCGTCTACACTTCAAATGAATGTAAATGCGACACTTCCTTCCTAGGAAATAGCGTCTGCAGATGTCTAGATATCGTAGCGATAGTGTTCTAATGCTTCCTAAAACGCGATATCGCATCTCATTTCTATGTTTCATGGTAAGATATAATATGATTTGCGAAGTGTTATGTATTCCTCGTCTACACTTCAAATGAATGTGAATGCGACACTTCCTCGCTAGGAAATAGCGTTTGCAGATGTCTACATATCGTAGCAATAGATTTCTAATCCTTCTTAAAACGCGATATCGCATCTCATTTCTATGTTTCATGGTAAGACATAATATGATTTACGAAGTGTCATGTATTCCTCGTCTACACTTCAAATGAATGTAAATGCGACACTTCCTTGCAAGGAAATAGCGTTTGCAGATGTCTACGTATCGTAGCAATAGAGTTCTTATGATTCTTAATACGCGATATCGCATCTCATTTCTACGCTTCATGGTAAGATATGATATGATTTGCGAGGTGTTATGTATTCCTCGTCTACACTTCAAATGAATGTAAATGCGACACTTCCTTCCAAGGAAATAGCGTTTGCAGATGTCTACCTATCGTAGCAATAGAGTTCTAATGCTTCTTAAAACGCGATATCGCATCTCATTTCTATGTTTCATGGTAAGATGTAATATGATTTGCGAAGTGTTATGTATTCCTCGTCTACACTTCAAATGAATGTGAATGCGACACTTCCTCGCTAAGAAATAACGGATGCAGATGTCTACGTATCGTAGCAATAGATTTCAGATGATTCTTAAAACGCGATATCGCATCTCATTTCTATGTTTCATGGTAAGATATAATATGATTTGCGAAGTGTTATGTATTCCTCGTCTACACTTCAAATGAATGTAAATGCGACACTTCCTTGCTAGGAAATAGCGTCTGCAGATGTCTAGGTATCGTAGCGATAGAGTTCTAATGCTTGTTTAAACGCGATATCGCATCTCATTTCCATGTTTCATGGTAGGATATAATATGATTTGCGAAGTGTTATGTATTCCTCGTCTACACTTCAAATGAATGTAAATGCGGCACTTCCTTGCAAAGAAATAGCGTTTGCAGATGTCTACGTATCGTAGCAATAGATATGGAATGCTTCTTAAAACGCGATATCGCATCTCATTTCCACGTTTCATGGTAAGATATAATATGATTTGCGAAGTGTCATGTATTCCTCGTCTACTATTCAAATGAGCGTAAAAGCGACACTTCTTTGCAAGGAAATGGCGTTTGCAGATGTCTACCTATCGTTGCAATAGAGGTCTAATGCTTCTTAAAACGCGATATCGCATGTCATTCCTATGTTTCATGGTAAGATATAATATGATTTGCGAAGTGTTATGTATTCCTCGTCTACACTTCAAATGAATGTAAATGCGACACTTCCTTGCAAAGAAATAGCGTTTGCAGATGTCTACGTATCGTAGCAATAGATATGTAATGCTTCTTAAGACGCGATATCGCATCCCATTTCTACGTTTCATGGTAAGATATAATATGATTTGCGAAGTGTCAAGTATTCCTCGTCTACTATTCAAATGAGTGTAAATGCGTCACTTCCTAGCATGGAAATAGCGTTTGCAGATGTCTACGTATCGTAGCTATAGATTTCTAATGCTTCTTAAAACGCGATATCGCATCTCATTTCTATGTTTCATGGTAAGATATAATATGATTTGCGAAGTGTCATGTATTCCTCGTCTACACTTCAAATGAATGTAAATGCGACACTTCCTTGCTAGGAAATAGCGTTTGCAGATGTCTACCTACTGTAGCAATAGAGTTCTAATGCTTCTTAAAACGCGAAATCGCATCTCATTTCTATGTTTCATGGTAAGATATAGTATGATTTGCGAAGTGTTATGTATTCCTCGTCTACACTTCAAATGAATGTAAATGCGACACTTCCTTGCAAAGAAATAGCGTTTGCAGATGTCTACGTATCGTAGCAACAGATTTCTAATGCTTCTTAAAACGCGATATCGCATCTCATTTCTATGTTTCATGGTAAGGTATAATATGATTTGCGAAGTGTCATGTATTCCTCGTCTACACTTCAAATGAATGTAAATGCGACACTTCCTTGCTAGGAAATAGCGTCTGCAGATGTCTAGGTATCGTAGCAATAGAGTTCAAATGCTTCTTAAAACGAGATATTGCATCTCATATCTATGTTTCATGATAAGATATAATATTCATTGCGAAGTGTTATGCATTCCTCGTATACGATTCAAATGAATGTAAATGCGACACTTCCTTGCGAGGAACTAGCGTTTGCAGTTTTCTACGTATCGTAGCAATAGAGTTCTTATGATTCTTAAAACGCGATATCGCATCTCATTTCCATCTTTCATGGTAAGATATAATATGATTTGTGAAGTGTTATGTATTCCTCGTCTTCACTTCAAATGAATATGAATGCGACACTTCCTCGCTAGGAAATAGCGTTTGCAGATGTTTACGTATCGTAGCAATAGATATGTAATGCTTCTTAAAACGCGATGTCGCATCTCATTTCTATGTTTCATGGCTAGATATAATATGATTTGCGAAGTGTTATGTATTCCTCGTCTACACTTCAAATGAATGTAAATGCGACACTTCCTTCCTAGGAAATAGCGTCTGCAGATGTCTAGATATCGTAGCGATAGTGTTCTAATGCTTCCTAAAACGCGATATCGCATCTCATTTCTATGTTTCATGGTAAGATATAATATGATTTGCGAAGTGTTATGTATTCCTCGTCTACACTTCAAATGAATGTGAATGCGACACTTCCTCGCTAGGAAATAGCGTTTGCAGATGTCTACATATCGTAGCAATAGATTTCTAATCCTTCTTAAAACGCGATATCGCATCTCATTTCTATGTTTCATGGTAAGACATAATATGATTTGCGAAGTGTCATGTATTCCTCGTCTACACTTCAAATGAATGTAAATGCAACACTTCCTTGCAAGGAAATAGCGTTTGCAGATGTTTACCTATCGCAGCAATAGAGTTCTAATGCTTCTTAAAACGCGATATCGCATCTCATTTCTATGTTTCATGGTTAGATATAATATGATTTGCGAAGTGTTATGTATTCCTCGTCTTCACTTCAAATGAATATGAATGCGACACTTCCTCGCTAGGAAATAGCGTTTGCAGATGTTTACGTATCGTAGCAATAGATATGTAATGCTTCTTAAAACGCGATGTCGCATCTCATTTCTATGTTTCATGGCTAGATATAATATGATTTGCGAAGTGTTATGTATTCCTCGTCTACACTTCAAATGAATGTAAATGCGACACTTCCTTCCTAGGAAATAGCGTCTGCAGATGTCTAGATATCGTAGCGATAGTGTTCTAATGCTTCCTAAAACGCGATATCGCATCTCATTTCTATGTTTCATGGTAAGATATAATATGATTTGCGAAGTGTTATGTATTCCTCGTCTACACTTCAAATGAATGTGAATGCGACACTTCCTCGCTAGGAAATAGCGTTTGCAGATGTCTACATATCGTAGCAATAGATTTCTAATCCTTCTTAAAACGCGATATCGCATCTCATTTCTATGTTTCATGGTAAGACATAATATGATTTGCGAAGTGTCATGTATTCCTCGTCTACACTTCAAATGAATGTAAATGCAACACTTCCTTGCAAGGAAATAGCGTTTGCAGATGTTTACCTATCGCAGCAATAGAGTTCTAATGCTTCTTAAAACGCGATATCGCATCTCATTTCTATGTTTCATGGTTAGATATAATATGATTTGCGAAGTGTTATGTATTCCTCGTCTGCACTTCAAATGAATGTAAATGCGACACTTCCTTGCAAGGAAATAGCGTTTGCAGATGTCTACGTATCGTAGCAATAGAGTTCTTATGATTCTTAATACGCGATATCGCATCTCATTTCTACGCTTCATGGTAAGATATAATATGATTTGCGAGGTGTTATGTATTCCTCGTCTACACTTCAAATGAATGTAAATGCGACACTTCCTTCCAAGGAAATAGCGTTTGCAGATGTCTACCTATCGTAGCAATAGAGTTCTAATGCTTCTTAAAACGCGATATCGCATCTCATTTCTATGTTTCATGGTAAGATGTAATATGATTTGCGAAGTGTTATGTATTCCTCGTCTACACTTCAAATGAATGTGAATGCGACACTTCCTCGCTAGGAAATAACGGATGCAGATGTCTACGTATCGTAGCAATAGAGTTCAGATGATTCTTAAAACGCGATATCGCATCTCATTTCTATGTTTCATGGTAAGATATAATATGATTTGCGAAGTGTTATGTATTCCTCGTCTACACTTCAAATGAATGTAAATGCGACACTTCCTTGCAAGGAAATGGCGTTTGCAGATGTCTACCTATCGTTGCAATAGAGGTCTAATGCTTCTTAAAACGCGATATCGCATCTCATTCCTATGTTTCATGGTAAGATATAATATGATTTGCGAAGTGTTATGTATTCCTCGTCTACACTTCAAATGAATGTAAATGCGACACTTCCTTGCAAAGAAATAGCGTTTGCAGATGTCTACGTATCGTAGCAATAGATATGTAATGCTTCTTAAGACGCGATATCGCATCCCATTTCTACGTTTCATGGTAAGATATAATATGATTTGCGAAGTGTCAAGTATTCCTCGTCTACTATTCAAATGAGTGTAAATGCGTCACTTCCTAGCATGGAAATAGCGTTTGCAGATGTCTACGTATCGTAGCTATAGATTTCTAATGCTTCTTAAAACGCGATATCGCATCTCATTTCTATGTTTCATGGTAAGATATAATATGATTTGCGAAGTGTCATGTATTCCTCGTCTACACTTCAAATGAATGTAAATGCGACACTTCCTTGCTAGGAAATAGCGTTTGCAGATGTCTACCTACTGTAGCAATAGTGTTCTAATGCTTCTTAAAACGCGAAATCGCATCTCATTTCTATGTTTCATGGTAAGATATAGTATGATTTGCGAAGTGTTATGTATTCCTCGTCTACACTTCAAATGAATGTAAATGCGACACTTCCTTGCAAAGAAATAGCGTTTGCAGATGTCTACGTATCGTAGCAACAGATTTCTAATGCTTCTTAAAACGCGATATCGCATCTCATTTCTATGTTTCATGGTAAGGTATAATATGATTTGCGAAGTGTCATGTATTCCTCGTCTACACTTCAAATGAATGTAAATGCGACACTTCCTTGCTAGGAAATAGCGTCTGCAGATGTCTAGGTATCGTAGCAATAGAGTTCAAATGCTTCTTAAAACGAGATATTGCATCTCATATCTATGTTTCATGATAAGATATAATATTCATTGCGAAGTGTTATGCATTCCTCGTATACGATTCAAATGAATGTAAATGCGACACTTCCTTGCGAGGAACTAGCGTTTGCAGTTTTCTACGTATCGTAGCAATAGAGTTCTTATGATTCTTAAAACGCGATATCGCATCTCATTTCCATCTTTCATGGTAAGATATAATATGATTTGTGAAGTGTTATGTATTCCTCGTCTTCACTTCAAATGAATATGAATGCGACACTTCCTCGCTAGGAAATAGCGTTTGCAGATGTTTACGTATCGTAGCAATAGATATGTAATGCTTCTTAAAACGCGATGTCGCATCTCATTTCTATGTTTCATGGCTAGATATAATATGATTTGCGAAGTGTTATGTATTCCTCGTCTACACTTCAAATGAATGTAAATGCGACACTTCCTTCCTAGGAAATAGCGTCTGCAGATGTCTAGATATCGTAGCGATAGTGTTCTAATGCTTCCTAAAACGCGATATCGCATCTCATTTCTATGTTTCATGGTAAGATATAATATGATTTGCGAAGTGTTATGTATTCCTCGTCTACACTTCAAATGAATGTGAATGCGACACTTCCTCGCTAGGAAATAGCGTTTGCAGATGTCTACATATCGTAGCAATAGATTTCTAATCCTTCTTAAAACGCGATATCGCATCTCATTTCTATGTTTCATGGTAAGACATAATATGATTTGCGAAGTGTCATGTATTCCTCGTCTACACTTCAAATGAATGTAAATGCAACACTTCCTTGCAAGGAAATAGCGTTTGCAGATGTTTACCTATCGCAGCAATAGAGTTCTAATGCTTCTTAAAACGCGATATCGCATCTCATTTCTATGTTTCATGGTTAGATATAATATGATTTGCGAAGTGTTATGTATTCCTCGTCTGCACTTCAAATGAATGTAAATGCGACACTTCCTTGCAAGGAAATAGCGTTTGCAGATGTCTACGTATCGTAGCAATAGAGTTCTTATGATTCTTAATACGCGATATCGCATCTCATTTCTACGCTTCATGGTAAGATATAATATGATTTGCGAAGTGTCAAGTATTCCTCGTCTACTATTCAAATTAGTGTAAATGCGGCACTTTCTTGCAAAGAAATAGCGTTTGCAGATGTCTACGTATCGTAGCAATAGATATGGAATGCTTCTTAAAACGCGATATCGCATCTCATTTCCACGTTTCATGGTAAGATATAATATGATTTGCGAAGTGTCATGTATTCCTCGTCTACTATTCAAATGAGCGTAAAAGCGACACTTCTTTGCAAGGAAATGGCGTTTGCAGATGTCTACCTATCGTTGCAATAGAGGTCTAATGCTTCTTAAAACGCGATATCGCATCTCATTCCTATGTTTCATGGTAAGATATAATATGATTTGCGAGGTGTTATGTATTCCTCGTCTACACTTCAAATGAATGTAAATGCGACACTTCCTTCCAAGGAAATAGCGTTTGCAGATGTCTACCTATCGTAGCAATAGAGTTCTAATGCTTCTTAAAACGCGATATCGCATCTCATTTCTATGTTTCATGGTAAGATGTAATATGATTTGCGAAGTGTTATGTATTCCTCGTCTACACTTCAAATGAATGTGAATGCGACACTTCCTCGCTAGGAAATAACGGATGCAGATGTCTACGTATCGTAGCAATAGAGTTCAGATGATTCTTAAAACGCGATATCGCATCTCATTTCTATGTTTCATGGTAAGATATAATATGATTTGCGAAGTGTTATGTATTCCTCGTCTACACTTCAAATGAATGTAAATGCGACACTTCCTTGCTAGGAAATAGCGTCTGCAGATGTCTAGGTATCGTAGCGATAGAGTTCTAATGCTTGTTTAAACGCGATATCGCATCTCATTTCCATGTTTCATGGTAGGATATAATATGATTTGCGAAGTGTTATGTATTCCCCGTCTACACTTCAAATGAATGTAAATGCGACACTTCCTTGCAAAGAAATAGCGTTTGCAGATGTCTACGTATCGTAGCAATAGATATGGAATGCTTCTTAAAACGCGATATCGCATCTCATTTCCACGTTCATGGTAAGATATAATATGATTTGCGAGGTGTCATGTATTCCTCGTCTACTATTCAAATGAGTGTAAAAGCGACACTTCTTTGCAAGGAAATGGCGTTTGCAGATGTCTACCTATCGTTGCAATAGAGGTCTAATGCTTCTTAAAACGCGATATCGCATCTCATTCCTATGTTTCATGGTAAGATATAATATGATTTGCGAAGTGTTATGTATTCCTCGTCTACACTTCAAATGAATGTAAATGCGACACTTCCTTGCTAGGAAATAGCGTCTGCAGATGTCTAGGTATCGTAGCGATAGAGTTCTAATGCTTGTTTAAACGCGATATCGCATCTCATTTCCATGTTTCATGGTAGGATATAATATGATTTGCGAAGTGTTATGTATTCCCCGTCTACACTTCAAATGAATGTAAATGCGACACTTCCTTGCAAAGAAATAGCGTTTGCAGATGTCTACGTATCGTAGCAATAGATATGGAATGCTTCTTAAAACGCGATATCGCATCTCATTTCCACGTTCATGGTAAGATATAATATGATTTGCGAAGTGTCATGTATTCCTCGTCACCTATTCAAATGAGTGTAAAAGCGACACTTCTTTGCAAGGAAATGGCGTTTGCAGATGTCTACCTATCGTTGCAATAGAGGTCTAATGCTTCTTAAAACGCGATATCGCATCTCATTCCTATGTTTCATGGTAAGATATAATATGATTTGCGAAGTGTTATGTATTCCTCGTCTACACTTCAAATGAATGTAAATGCGACACTTCCTTGCTAGGAAATAGCGTCTGCAGATGTCTAGGTATCGTAGCGATAGAGTTCTAATGCTTGTTTAAACGCGATATCGCATCTCATTTCCATGTTTCATGGTAGGATATAATATGATTTGCGAAGTGTTATGTATTCCCCGTCTACACTTCAAATGAATGTAAATGCGACACTTCCTTGCAAAGAAATAGCGTTTGCAGATGTCTACGTATCGTAGCAATAGATATGGAATGCTTCTTAAAACGCGATATCGCATCTCATTTCCACGTTCATGGTAAGATATAATATGATTTGCGAAGTGTCATGTATTCCTCGTCTACTATTCAAATGAGTGTAAAAGCGACACTTCTTTGCAAGGAAATGGCGTTTGCAGATGTCTACCTATCGTTGCAATAGAGGTCTAATGCTTCTTAAAACGCGATATCGCATCTCATTCCTATGTTTCATGGTAAGATATAATATGATTTGCGAAGTGTTATGTATTCCTCGTCTACACTTCAAATGAATGTAAATGCGACACTTCCTTGCTAGGAAATAGCGTCTGCAGATGTCTAGGTATCGTAGCGATAGAGTTCTAATGCTTCTTTAAACGCGATATCGCATCTCATTTCCATGTTTCATGGTAGGATATAATATGATTTGCGAAGTGTTATGTATTCCTCGTCTACACTTCAAATGAATGTAAATGCGGCACTTCCTTGCAAAGAAATAGCGTTTGCAGATGTCTACGTATCGTAGCAATAGATATGGAATGCTTCTTAAAACGCGATATCGCATCTCATTTCCACGTTTCATGGTAAGATATAATATGATTTGCGAAGTGTCATGTATTCCTCGTCTACTATTCAAATGAGCGTAAAAGCGACACTTCTTTGCAAGGAAATGGCGTTTGCAGATGTCTACCTATCGTTGCAATAGAGGTCTAATGCTTCTTAAAACGCGATATCGCATCTCATTCCTATGTTTCATGGTAAGATATAATATGATTTGCGAAGTGTTATGTATTCCTCGCCTACACTTCAAATGAATGTAAATGCGACACTTCCTTGCAACGAAATAGCGTTTGCAGATGTCTACGTATCGTAGCAATAGATATGTAATGCTTCTTAAGACGCGATATCGCATCCCATTTCTACGTTTCATGGTAAGATATAATATGATTTGCGAAGTGTCAAGTATTCCTCGTCTACTATTCAAATGAGTGTAAATGCGGCACTTCCTTGCAAAGAAATAGCGTTTGCAGATGTCTACGTATCGTAGCAATAGATATGGAATGCTTCTTAAAACGCGATATCGCATCTCATTTCCACGTTTCATGGTAAGATATAATATGATTTGCGAAGTGTCATGTATTCCTCGTCTACTATTCAAATGAGCGTAAAAGCGACACTTCTTTGCAAGGAAATGGCGTTTGCAGATGTCTACCTATCGTTGCAATAGAGGTCTAATGCTTCTTAAAACGCGATATCGCATCTCATTCCTATGTTTCATGGTAAGATATAATATGATTTGCGAAGTGTTATGTATTCCTCGCCTACACTTCAAATGAATGTAAATGCGACACTTCCTTGCAAAGAAATAGCGTTTGCAGATGTCTACGTATCGTAGCAACAGATTTCTAATGCTTCTTAAAACGCGATGTCGCATCTCATTTCTATGTTTCATGGCTAGATATAATATGATTTGCGAAGTGTTATGTATTCCTCGTCTACACTTCAAATGAATGTAAATGCGGCACTTCCTTGCTAGGAAATAGCGTCTGCAGATGTCTAGGTATCGTAGCGATAGTGTTCTAATGCTTCCTAAAACACGATATCGCATCTCATTTCTATGTTTCATGGTAAGATATAATATGATTTGCGATGTCTAGGTATCGTAGCAATAGAGTTCAAATGCTTCTTAAAACGAGATATTGCATCTCATATCTATGTTTCATGATGAGATATAATATTCATTGCGAGGTGTTATGCATTCCTCGTATACGATTCAAATGAATGTAAATGCGACACTTCCTTGCAAGGAAATTGCGTTTGCAGTTTTCTACGTATCGTAGCAATAGAGTTCTTATGATTCTTAAAACGCGATATCGCATCTCATTTCCATCTTTCATGGTAAGATATAATATGATTAGCGAAGTGTTATGTATTCCTCGTCTACACTTCAAATGAATGTGAATGCGACACTTCCTCGCTAGGAAATAGCGTTTGCAGATGTCTACGTATCGTAGCAATAGATATGTAATGCTTCTTAAAACGCGATGTCGCATCTCATTTCTATGTTTCATGGCTAGATATAATATGATTTGCGAAGTGTTATGTATTCCTCGTCTACACTTCAAATGAATGTAAATGCGACACTTCCTTGCGAGGAAATAGCGTCTGCAGATGTCTAGGTATCGTAGCGATAGTGTTCTAATGCGTCCTAAAACGCGATATCGCATCTCATTTCTATGTTTCATGGTAAGATATAATATGATTTGCGAAGTGTTATGTATTCCTCGTCTACACTTCAAATGAATGTGAATGCGACACTTCCTCGCTAGGAAATAGCGTTTGCAGATGTTTACCTATCGTAGAAATAGAGTTCTAATGCTTCTTAAAACGCGATATCGCATCTCATTTCTATGTTTCATGGTAAGATATAATATGATTTGCGAAGTGTTATGTATTCCTCGTCTGCACTTCAAATGAATGTAAATGCGACACTTCCTTGCATGGAAATAGCGTTTGCAGATGTCTACGTATCGTAGCAATATAGTTCTAATGGTTCTTAAAACGCGATATCGCATCTCATTTCTATGTTTCATGGTAAGATGTAATATGATTTGCGAAGTGTTATGTATTCCTCGTCTACACTTCAAATGAATGTAAATGCGACACTTCCTTGCTAGGAAATAGCGTCTGCAGATGTCTAGGTATCGTAGCGATGGAGTTCTAATGCTTCTTAAAACGCGATATCGCATTTCATTTCTATGTTTCATGATAAGATATAATATGATTTGCGAAGTGTTATGTATTCCTCGTCTACACTTCAAATGAATGTAAATGCGACACTTCCTTGCAAGGAAATAGCGTTTGCAGATGTCTACCTATCGTAGCGATAGAGTTCTAATGCTTCTTAAAACGCAATATCGCATCTCATTTCTATGTTTCATGGTAAGATATAATATGATTTGCGAAGTGTTATGTATTCCTCGTCCACACTTCAAATGAATGTAAATGCGACACTTTCTTGCAAGGAAATAGCGTTTGCAGATGTCTACCTATCGTAGCGATAGAGTTCTAATGCTTCTTAAAACGCTATATCGCATTTCATTTCTATGTTTCATGGTAAGATATAATATGATTTGCGAAGTGTCATGTATTCCTCGTCTACACTTCAAATGAATGTAAATGCGACACTTCCTTGCTAGGAAATAGCGTTTGCAGATGTCTACCTACTGTAGCAATAGAGTTCTAATGCTTCTTAAAACGCGAAATCGCATCTCATTTCTATGTTTCATGGTAAGATATAGTATGATTTGCGAAGTGTTATGTATTCCTCGTCTACACTTCAAATGAATGTAAATGCGACACTTCCTTGCAAAGAAATAGCGTTTGCAGATGTCTACGTATCGTAGCAACAGATTTCTAATGCTTCTTAAAACGCGATATCGCATCTCATTTCTATGTTTCATGGTAAGGTATAATATGATTTGCGAAGTGTCATGTATTCCTCGTCTACACTTCAAATGAATGTAAATGCGACACTTCCTTGCTAGGAAATAGCGTCTGCAGATGTCTAGGTATCGTAGCAATAGAGTTCAAATGCTTCTTAAAACGAGATATTGCATCTCATATCTATGTTTCATGATAAGATATAATATTCATTGCGAAGTGTTATGCATTCCTCGTATACGATTCAAATGAATGTAAATGCGACACTTCCTTGCAAGGAAATAGCGTTTGCAGTTTTCTACGTATCGTAGCAATAGAGTTCTTATGATTCTTAAAACGCGATATCGCATCTCATTTCCATCTTTCATGGTAAGATATAATATGATTTGTGAAGTGTTATGTATTCCTCGTCTTCACTTCAAATGAATGTGAATGCGACACTTCCTCGCTAGGAAATAGCGTTTGCAGATGTTTACGTATCGTAGCAATAGATATGTAATGCTTCTTTAAACGCGATGTCGCATCTCATTTCTATGTTTCATGGCTAGATATAATATGATTTGCGAAGTGTTATGTATTCCTCGTCTGCACTTCAAATGAATGTAAATGCGACACTTCCTTGCAAGGAAATAGCGTTTGCAGATGTCTACGTATCGTAGCAATAGAGTTCTTATGATTCTTAATACGCGATATCGCATCTCATTTCCACGCTTCATGGTAAGATATAATATGATTTGCGAGGTGTTATGTATTCCTCGTCTACACTTCAAATGAATGTAAATGCGACACTTCCTTGCAAAGAAATAGCGTTTGCACATGTCTACGTATCGTAGCAATAGATATGGAATGCTTCTTAAAACGCGATATCGCATCTCATTTCCACGTATCATGGTAAGATATAATATGATTTGCGAAGTGTCATGTATTCCTCGTCTACTATTCAAATGAGTGTAAAAGCGACACTTCTTTGCAAGGAAATGGAGTTTGCAGATGTCTACCTATCGTTGCAATAGAGGTCTAATGCTTCTTAAAACGCGATATCGCATCTCATTCCTATGTTTCATGGTAAGATATAATATGATTTGCGAAGTGTTATGTATTCCTCGTCTACACTTCAAATGAATGTAAATGCGACACTTCCTTGCAAAGAAATAGCGTTTGCAGATGTCTACGTATCGTAGCAACAGATTTCTAATGCTTCTTAAAACGCGATGTCGCATCTCATTTCTATGTTTCATGGCTAGATATAATATGATTTGCGAAGTGTTATGTATTCCTCGTCTACACTTCAAATGAATGTAAATGCGGCACTTCCTTGCTAGGAAATAGCGTCTGCAGATGTCTAGGTATCGTAGCGATAGTGTTCTAATGCTTCCTAAAACGCGATATCGCATCTCATTTCTATGTTTCATGGTAAGATATAATATGATTTGCGAAGTGTTATGTATTCCTCGTCTACACTTCAAATGAATGTAAATGCGACACTTCCTTGCTAGGAAATAGCGTTTGCAGATGTCTACCTACCGTAGCAATAGAGTTCTAATGCTTCTTAAAACGCGAAATCGCATCACATTCCTATGCTTCATGGTAAGATATAGTATGATTTGCGAAGTGTTATGTATTCCTCGTCTACACTTCAAATTAATGTAAATGCGACACTTCTTTGCAAAGAAATAGCGTTTGCAGATGTTTACCTATCGTAGCAATAGAGTTCTAATGCTTCTTAAAACGCGATATCGCATCTCATTTCTATGTTTCATGGTAAGATATAATATGATTTGCGAAGTGTTATGTATTCCTCGTCTGCACTTCAAATGAATGTAAATGCGACACTTCCTTGCAAGGAAATAGCGTTTGCAGATGTCTACGTATCGTAGCAATAGAGTTCTAATGCTTCTTAAAACGCGATATCGCATCTCATTTCTATGTTTCATGGTAAGATGTAATATGATTTGCGAAGTGTTATGTATTCCTCGTCTACACTTCAAATGAATGTAAATGCGACACTTCCTTGCAAGGAAGTAGCGATTGCAGATGTCTACGTATCGGAGCACTAGAGTTCTAATGCTTCTTAAAACGCGATATCGCATCTCATTTCTATGTTTCATGGTAAGATATAATATGATTTGCGAAGTGTTATGTATTCCTCGTCTACACTTAAATGAATGTAAATGCGACACTTCCTTGCAAAGAAATAGCGTTTGCAGATGTCTACGTATCGTAGCAATAGATATGTAATGCTTCTTAAAACGCGATATCGCATCTCATTTCTACGTTTCATGGTAAGATATAATATGATTTGCGAAGTGTCATGTATTCCTCGTCTACTATTCAAATGAGTGTAAATGCGACACTTCCTAGCAAGGAAATAGCGTTTGCAGATGTCTACGTATCGTAGCTATAGATTTCTAATGCTTCTTAAAACGCGATATCGCATCTCATTTCTATGTTTCATGGTAAGATATAATATGATTCGCGATGTGTTATGTATTCCTCGTCTGCACTTCAAATGAATGTAAATGCGACACTTCCTTGCAAGGAAATAGCGTTTACAGATGTCTACGTATCGTAGCAATAGAGTTCTTATGATTCTTAATACGCGATATCGCATCTCATTTCTATGTTTCATGGTAAGATATAATATGATTTGCGAGGTGTTATGTATTCCTCGTCTACACTTCAAGTGAATGTAAATGCGACACTTCCTTGCAAAGAAATAGCGTTTGCAGATGTCTACGTATCGTAGCAATAGATATGTAATGCTTCTTAAAACGCGATATTGCATCTCATTTCTACGTTTCATGGTAAGATATAATATGATTTGCGAAGTGTCATGTATTCCTCGTCTACTATTCAAATGAGTGTAAATGCGACACTTCCTAGCAAGGAAATAGCGTTTGCAGATGTCTACGTATCGTAGCTATAGATTTCTAATGCTTCTTAAAAAGCGATATCGCATCTCATTTCTATGTTTCATGGTAAGATATAATATGATTTGCGAAGTGTCATGTATTCCTCGTCTACACTTCAAATGAATGTAAATGCAACACTTCCTTGCAAGGAAATAGCGTTTGCAGATGTTTACCTATCGTAGCAGGAGTGTTCTAATGCTTCTTAAAACGCGATATCGCATCTCATTTCTATGTTTCATGGTAAGATATAATATGATTTGCGATGTGTTATGTATTCCTCGTCTGCACTTCAAATGAATGTAAATGCGACACTTCCTTGCAAGGAAATAGCGTTTGCAGATGTCTACAGTATCGTAGCAATAGAGTTCTTATGATTCTTAAAACGCGATATCGCATTTCATTTCTATGTTTCATGGTAAGATATAATATGATTTGCGAAGTGTCATGTATTCCTCGTCTACACTTCAAATGAATGTAAATGCGACACTTCCTTGCTAGGAAATAGCGTCTGCAGATGTCTAGGTATCGTAGCAATAGAGTTAAAATGCTTCTTAAAACGAGATATCGCATCTCATTTCTATGTTTCATGGTAAGACATAATATGATTTGCGAAGTGTCATGTATTCCTCGTCTACACTTCAAATGAATGTAAATGCGACACTTCCTTGCAAAGAAATAGCGTTTGCAGATGTCTACGTATCGTAGCAATAGATTTTTAGTGCTTCTTAAAACGCGATATCGAATCTCATTTCTATGTTTCATGGTAAGATATAATGTGATTTGCGAAGTGTTATGCATTCCTCGTCTACACTTCAAATGAATGTAAATGCGACACTTCCTTGCAAGGAAATAGCGTTTGCAGTTGTCTACGTATCGTAGCAATAGAGTTCTTATGATTCTTAATACGCGATATCGCATCTCATTTCTATGTTTCATGGTAAGACATAATATGATTTGCGAAGTGTTATGTATTCCTCGTCTACACTTCAAATGAATGTAAATGCAACACTTCCTTGCAAGGAAATAGCGTCTGCAGATGTCTACGTATCGTAGCAATAGAGTTCTAATGCTTCTTAAAACGCGATATCGCATCTCATTTCTATGTTTCATGGTAAGATATAATATGATTTGCGAAGTGTTATGTATTCCTCGTCTGCACTTCAAATGAATGTAAATGCGACACTTCCTTGCTAGGAAATAGCGTCTGCAGATGTCTAGGTATCGTAGCAATAGAGTTCTTGTGATTCTTAATACGCGATATCGCATCTCATTTCTATGTTTCATGGTAAGATATAATATTCATTGCGAAGTGTTATGCATTCCTCGTCTACGATTCAAATGAATGTAAATGCGACACTTCCTTGCTAGGAAATAGCGTCTGCAGATGTCTACGTATCGTAGCAATAGAGTTCTTATGATTCTTAAAACGCGATATCGCATCTCATTTCTATCTTTCATGGTAAGATATTATATGATTTGTGAAGTGTTATGTATTCCTCGTCTACACTTCAAATGAATGTGAATGCGACACTTCCTTGCTAGGAGATAGCGTTTGCAGATGTCTACGTATCGTAGCAATAGTGATCTTATGATTCTTAAAACGCGATATCGCATCTCATTTCTATGTTTCTTGGTAAAATATAATATGAATTGCGAAGTGTTATATATTCCTCGTCTACACTTCAAATGAATATAAATGCGATACTTCCTTGCTAGGAAGTAGCGTTTGCAGATGTCTACGTATCGTAGCAATAGTGTTCTTATGATTCTTAAAACGCGATAGCGCATCTCATTTCTATGTTTCATGGTAAGATATAATATGATTTGCGAAGTGTTATGTATTCCTCGTCTACACTTCAAATGAATGTAAATGCGGCACTTCCTTGCTAGGAAATAGGGTCTGGAGATTCCTAGGTATCGTAGCGATAACGTTCTAATGCTCCTTAAAACGCGATATCGCATCTCATTTCTATGTTTCATGGTAAGATATAATGTGATTTGCGAAGTGTCATATATTCCTCGTCTACACTTCAAATGAATGTAAATGCGACACTTCCTTGCAAGGAAATAGCGTCTACAGATGTCTACGTATCGTAGCAATAGAGTTCTTATGATTCTTAAAACGCGATATTGCATTTTATTTCTATGTTTCATGGTAAGATATAGTATGATTTGCGAAGTGTCATGTATTCCTCGTCTACACTTCAAATGAATGTAAATGCGACACTTCCTTGCTAGGAAATAGCGTCTGCAGATGTCTAGGTATCGTAGCAATAGAGTTCTAATGCTTCTTAAAACGAGATATTGCATCTCATATCTATGTTTCATGATAAGATATAATATTCATTGCGAAGTGTTATGCATTCCTCGTCTACGATTCAAATGAATGTAAATGCGACACTTCCTTGCAAAGAAATAGCGTTTGCAGATGTCTACGTATCGTAGCAATAGATATGTAATGCTTCTTAAAACGCGATATCGCATCTCATTTCTACGTTTCATGGTAAGATATAATATGATTTGCGAAGTGTCATGTATTCCTCGTCTACTATTCAAATGAGTGTAAATGCGACACTTCCTAGCAAGGAAATAGCGTTTGCAGATGTCTACGTATCGTAGCTATAGATTTCTAATGCTTCTTAAAAAGCGATATCGCATCTCATTTCTATGATTCATGGTAAGATATAATATGATTTGCGAAGTGTCATTTATTCCTCGTCTACACTTCAAATGAATGTAAATGCAACACTTCCTTGCAAGGAAATAGCGTTTGCAGATGTTTACCTATCGTAGCAGGAGTGTTCTAATGCTTCATAAAACGCGATATCGCATCTCATTTCTATGTTTCATGGTAAGATATAATATGATTTGCGAAGTGTTATGTGTTCCTCGTCTACACTTCAAATGAATGCAAATGCGACACTTCCTTGCAAGGAAATAGCGTTTGCAGATGTCTACCTATCGTAGCGATAGAGTTCTAATGCTTCTTAAAACGCTATATCGCATTTCATTTCTATGTTTCATGGTAAGATATAATATGATTTGCGAAGTGTCATGTATTCCACGTCTACACTTCAAATGAATGTAAATGCGACACTTCCTTGCTAGGAAATAGCGTCTGCAGATGTCTAGGTATCGTAGCAATAGAGTTCTAATGCTTCTTAAAACGAGATATTGCATCTCATATCTATGTTTCATGATAAGATATAATATTCATTGCGAAGTGTTATGCATTCCTCGTCTACGATTGAAATGAATGTAAACGCGACACTTCCTTGCAAGGAAATAGCGTCTGCAGTTGTCTACGTATCGTAGCAATAGAGTTCTAATGCTTCTTAAAACGCGAAATCGCATCTCATTTCTATGTTTCATGGTAAGATATAATATGATTTGCGAAGTGTTATGTATTCCTCGTCTACACTTCAAATGAATGTAAATGCGGCACTTCCTTGCTAGGAAATAGCGTCTGGAGATGTCTAGGTATCGTAGCGATAGTGTTCTAATGCTTCTTAAAACGCGATATCGCATCTCATTTCTATGTTTCATTGTAAGATATAATATGATTTGCGAAGTGTTATGTATTCCTCGTCTACTCTTCAAATGAATGTAAATGCGACACTTCCTTGCTAGGAAATAGCGTCTGCAGATGTCTAGGTATCGTAGCAATAGAGTTCTAATGCTTCTTAAAACGAGATATTGCATCTCATATCTATGTTTCATGATAAGATATAATATTCATTGCGAAGTGTTATGCATTCCTCGTCTACGATTCAAATGAATGTAAATGCGACACTTCCTTGCAAAGAAATAGCGTTTGCAGATGTCTACGTATCGTAGCAATAGATATGTAATGCTTCTTAAAACGCGATATCGCATCTCATTTCTACGTTTCATGGTAAGATATAATATGATTTGCGAAGTGTCATGTATTCCTCGTCTACTATTCAAATGAGTGTAAATGCGACACTTCCTAGCAAGGAAATAGCGTTTGCAGATGTCTACGTATCGTAGCTATAGATTTCTAATGCTTCTTAAAAAGCGATATCGCATCTCATTTCTATGTTTCATGGTAAGATATAATATGATTTGCGAAGTGTCATTTATTCCTCGTCTACACTTCAAATGAATGTAAATGCAACACTTCCTTGCAAGGAAATAGCGTTTGCAGATGTTTACCTATCGTAGCAGGAGTGTTCTAATGCTTCATAAAACGCGATATCGCATCTCATTTCTATGTTTCATGGTAAGATATAATATGATTTGCGAAGTGTTATGTGTTCCTCGTCTACACTTCAAATGAATGCAAATGCGACACTTCCTTGCAAGGAAATAGCGTTTGCAGATGTCTACCTATCGTAGCGATAGAGTTCTAATGCTTCTTAAAACGCTATATCGCATTTCATTTCTATGTTTCATTGTAAGATTTAATATGATTTGCGAAGTGTTATGTATTCCTCGTCTACACTTCAAATGAATGTAAATACGACACTTCCTTGCAAGGAAATAGCGTCTGCAGATGTCTACGTATCGTAGCAATAGAGTTCTTATGATTCTTAAAACGCGATATTGCATCTTATTTCTATGTTTCATGGTAAGATATAATATGATTTGCGAAGTGTCATGTATTCCACGTCTACACTTCAAATGAATGTAAATGCGACACTTCCTTGCTAGGAAATAGCGTCTGCAGATGTCTAGGTATCGTAGCAATAGAGTTCTAATGCTTCTTAAAACGAGATATTGCATCTCATATCTATGTTTCATGATAAGATATAATATTCATTGCGAAGTGTTATGCATTCCTCGTCTACGATTCAAATGAATGTAAACGCGACACTTCCTTGCAAGGAAATAGCGTCTGCAGTTGTCTACGTATCGTAGCAATAGAGTTCTAATGCTTCTTAAAACGCGAAATCGCATCTCATTTCTATGTTTCATGGTAAGATATAATATGATTTGCGAAGTGTTATGTATTCCTCGTCTACACTTCAAATGAATGTAAATGCGGCACTTCCTTGCTAGGAAATAGCGTCTGGAGATGTCTAGGTATCGTAGCGATAGTGTTCTAATGCTTCTTAAAACGCGATATCGCATCTCATTTCTATGTTTCATTGTAAGATATAATATGATTTGCGAAGTGTTATGTATTCCTCGTCTACTCTTCAAATGAATGTAAATGCGACACTTCCTTGCTAGGAAATAGCGTCTGCAGATGTCTAGGTATCGTAGCGATAGAGTTCTAATGCTTCTTAAAACGCGATATCGCATCTCATTTCTGTGTTTCATGGTAAGATATAATATGATTTGCGAAGTGTTATGTATTCCTCGCCTACACTTCAAATGAATGTAAATGCGGCACTTCCTTGCAAGGAAATAGCGTCTGCAGATGTCTACGTATCGTAGCAATAGGGTTCAGATGATTCTTAAAACGCGATATCGCATCTCATTTCTATGTTTCATGGTAAGATATAACATGATTTGCGAAGTGTTATGTATTCCTCGTCTACACTTCAAATGAATGTGAATGCGATACTTCCTCGCTAGGAAATAGCGTTTGCAGATGTCTACGTATCGTAGCAATAGCTTTCTAATGCTTCTTAAAACACGATATCGCATCTCATTTCTATGTTTCATGGTATGATATAATATGATTTGCGAAGTTTCATGTATTCCTCGTCTACACTTCAAATGAATTGAAATGCGACACTTCCTTGCAAGGAAATAGCGTCTGCAGATGCCTACGTATCGTAGCAATAGAGTTCTTATGATTCTTAAAACGCGATATTGCATCTCATTTCTATGTTTCATGGTAAAATATAATATGATTTGCGAAGTGTTATGCATTCCGCGTCTACGATTCAAATGAATGTAAATGCGACACTTCCTTGCAAGGAAATAGCGTTTGCAGATGTCTACGTATCGTAGCAATAGAGTTCATATGATTCTTAAAACGCGATATCGCATCTCATTTCTATGTTTCATGGTAAGATATAATATGATTTGCGAAGTGTCATGTATTCCTCGTCTACACTTCAAATGAATGTAAATGCGACACTACCTTGCAAGGAAATAGCGTCTACAGATGTCTACGTATCGTAGCAATAGAGTTCTTATGATTCTTAAAACGCGATATCGCATCTCATTTCTATGTTTCATGGTAAGATATAACATGATTTGCGAAGTGTTATGTATTCCTCGTCTACACTTCAAATGAATGTGAATGCGATACTTCCTCGCTAGGAAATAGCGTTTGCAGATGTCTACGTATCGTAGCAATAGTGTTCTTATGATTCTTGAAACGCGATATCGCATCTCATTTCTATGTTTCATGGTAAGATATAATATGATTTGCGAAGTGTTATGTATTCCTCGCCTACACTTCAAATGAATGTAAATGCGACACTTCCTTGCAAGGAAATAGCGTTTGCAGATGTCTACCTATCGTAGCAATAGAGTTCTAATGCTTCTTAAAACGCGATATCGCATCTCATTTCCCTGTTTCATGGTAAGATATAATATGATTTGCGAAGTGTCATGTATTCCTCGTCTACACTTCAAATGAATGTAAATGCGACACTTCCTCGCTAGGAAATAGCGTTTGCAGATGTCTACGTATCGTAGCAATAGATTTCTAGTGCTTCTTAAAACGCGATATCGCATCTCATTTCTATGTTTCATGGTAAGATATAATATGATTTGCGAAGTGTCATGTATTCCCCGTCTACACTTCAAATGAATGTGAATGCGACACTTCCTCGCTAGGAAATAGCGTTTGCATGTGTCTACGTATCGTAGCAATAGAGTTCTTATGATTCTTAAAACGCGATATTGCATCTCATTTCTATGTTTCATGGTAAGATATAATATGATTTGCGAAGTGTTATGCATTCCGCGACTACGATTCAAATGAATGTAAATGCGACACTTCCTTGCAAGGAAATAGCGTTTGCAGATGTCTACGTATCGTAGCAATAAAGTTCTAATGATTCTTAAAACGCGATATCGCATCTCATTTCTATGTTTCATGGTAAGATATAATATGATTTGCGAAGTGTCATGTATTCCTCGTCTACACTTCAAATGAATGTAAATGCGACACTTCCTTGCTAGGAAATAGCGACTGCAGATGTCTAGGTATCGTAGCAATAGAGTTCTAATGCTTCTTAAAACGCGATATCGCATCTCATTTCTATGTTTCATGGTAAGATATAATATGATTTGCGAAGTGTTATGTATTCCTCGTCTACACTTCAAATGAATGTAAATGCGACACTTCCTTGCAAGGAAATAGCGTTTGCAGATGTCTACCTATCGTAGCAATAGAGTTCTAATGCTTCTTAAAACGCGATATCGCATCTCATTTCCGTGTTTCATGGTAAGATATAATATGATTTGCGAAGTGTCATGTATTCCTCGTCTACACTTCAAATGAATGTAAATGCGACACTTCCTTGCAAGGAAATAGCGTCTACAGATGTCTACGTATCGTAGCAATAGAGTTCTTATGATTCTTAAAACGCGATACTGCATCTTATTTCTATGTTTCATGGTAAGATATAATATGATTTGCGAAGTGTCATGTATTCCTCGTCTACACTTCAAATGAATGTAAATGCGAGACTTCCTTGCTAGGAAATAGCGTCTGAAGATGTCTAGGCATCGTAGCAATAGAGTTCTAATGCTTCTTAAAACGAGATATTGCATCTCATATCTATGTTTCATGATAAGATATAATATTCATTGCGAAGTGTTATGCACTCCTCGTCTACGATTCAAATGAATGTAAATGCGACTCTTCCTTGCAAGGAAATAGCGTTTGCAGTTGTCTACGTATCGTAGCAATAGAGTTCTTATGATTCTTAAAACGCGATATCGCATCTCATTTCTATCTTTCATGGTAAGATATAATATGATTTGCGAAGTGTTATGTATTCCTCGTCTACACTTCAAATGAATGTGAATGCGACACTTCCTCGCTAGGAAATAACGGTTGCAGATGTCTACGTATCGTAGCAATAGAGTTCAGATGATTCTTAAAACGCGATATCGCATCTCATTTCTATGTTTCATGGTAAGATATAACATGATTTGCGAAGTGTTATGTATTCCTCGTCTGCACTTCAAATGAATGTAAATGCGACACTTCCTTGCAAGGAAATAGCGTTTGCAGATGTCTACGTATCGCAGCAATAGAGTTCTTATGATTCTTAAAACGCGATATCGCACTTCATTTCTATGTTTCATGGTTAGATATAATATGATTTGCGAAGTGTTATGTATTCCTCGTCTACACGTCAAATGAATGTAAATGCGACACTTCCTTGCAAGGAAATAGCGATTGCAGATGTCTAGGTATCGTAGCAATAGAGTTCTAATGCTTCTTAAAACGCGATATCGCATCTCATTTCTGTGTTTCATGGTAAGATATAATATGATTTGCGAAGTGTTATGTATTCCTCGCCTACACTTCAAATGAATGTAAATGCGGCACTTCCTTGCAAGGAAATAGCGTCTGCAGATGTCTACGTATCGTAGCAATAGAGTTCAGATGATTCTTAAAACGCGATATCGCATCTCATTTCTATGTTTCATGGTAAGATATAACATGATTTGCGAAGTGTTATGTATTCCTCGTCTACACTTCAAATGAATGTGAATGCGATACTTCCTCGCTAGGAAATAGCGTTTGCAGATGTCTACGTATCGTAGCAATAGCTTTCTAATGCTTCTTAAAACACGATATCGCATCTCATTTCTATGTTTCATGGTATGATATAATATGATTTGCGAAGTGTCATGTATTCCTCGTCTACACTTCAAATGAATTGAAATGCGACACTTCCTTGCAAGGAAATAGCGTCTGCAGATGCCTACGTATCGTAGCAATAGAGTTCTTATGATTCTTAAAACGCGATATTGCATCTCATTTCTATGTTTCATGGTAAAATATAATATGATTTGCGAAGTGTTATGCATTCCGCGTCTACGATTCAAATGAATGTAAATGCGACACTTCCTTGCAAGGAAATAGCGTTTGCAGATGTCTACGTATCGTAGCAATAGAGTTCATATGATTCTTAAAACGCGATATCGCATCTCATTTCTATGTTTCATGGTAAGATATAATATGATTTTGCGAAGTGTCATGTATTCCTCGTCTACACTTCAAATGAATGTAAATGCGACACTACCTTGCAAGGAAATAGCGTCTACAGATGTCTACGTATCGTAGCAATAGAGTTCTTATGATTCTTAAAACGCGATATCGCATCTCATTTCTATGTTTCATGGTAAGATATAACATGATTTGCGAAGTGTTATGTATTCCTCGTCTACACTTCAAATGAATGTGAATGCGATACTTCCTCGCTAGGAAATAGCGTTTGCAGATGTCTACGTATCGTAGCAATAGTGTTCTTATGATTCTTGAAACGCGATATCGCATCTCATTTCTATGTTTCATGGTAAGATATAATATGATTTGCGAAGTGTTATGTATTCCTCGCCTACACTTCAAATGAATGTAAATGCGACACTTCCTTGCAAGGAAATAGCGTTTGCAGATGTCTACCTATCGTAGCAATAGAGTTCTAATGCTTCTTAAAACGCGATATCGCATCTCATTTCCCTGTTTCATGGTAAGATATAATATGATTTGCGAAGTGTCATGTATTCCTCGTCTACACTTCAAATGAATGTAAATGCGACACTTCCTCGCTAGGAAATAGCGTTTGCAGATGTCTACGTATCGTAGCAATAGATTTCTAGTGCTTCTTAAAACGCGATATCGCATCTCATTTCTATGTTTCATGGTAAGATATAATATGATTTGCGAAGTGTCATGTATTCCTCGTCTACACTTCAAATGAATGTGAATGCGACACTTCCTCGCTAGGAAATAGCGTTTGCATGTGTCTACGTATCGTAGCAATAGAGTTCTTATGATTCTTAAAACGCGATATTGCATCTCATTTCTATGTTTCATGGTAAGATATAATATGATTTGCGAAGTGTTATGCATTCCGCGACTACGATTCAAATGAATGTAAATGCGACACTTACTTGCAAGGAAATAGCGTTTGCAGATGTCTACGTATCGTAGCAATAAAGTTCTAATGATTCTTAAAACGCGATATCGCATCTCATTTCTATGTTTCATGGTAAGATATAATATGATTTGCGAAGTGTCATGTATTCCTCGTCTACACTTCAAATGAATGTAAATGCGACACTTCCTTGCTAGGAAATAGCGACTGCAGATGTCTAGGTATCGTAGCAATAGAGTTCTAATGCTTCTTAAAACGCGATATCGCATCTCATTTCTATGTTTCATGGTAAGATATAATATGATTTGCGAAGTGTTATGTATTCCTCGTCTACACTTCAAATGAATGTAAATGCGACACTTCCTTGCAAGGAAATAGCGTTTGCAGATGTCTACCTATCGTAGCAATAGAGTTCTAATGCTTCTTAAAACGCGATATCGCATCTCATTTCCGTGTTTCATGGTAAGATATAATATGATTTGCGAAGTGTCATGTATTCCTCGTCTACACTTCAAATGAATGTAAATGCGACACTTCCTTGCAAGGAAATAGCGTCTACAGATGTCTACGTATCGTAGCAATAGAGTTCTTATGATTCTTAAAACGCGATACTGCATCTTATTTCTATGTTTCATGGTAAGATATAATATGATTTGCGAAGTGTCATGTATTCCTCGTCTACACTTCAAATGAATGTAAATGCGAGACTTCCTTGCTAGGAAATAGCGTCTGAAGATGTCTAGGCATCGTAGCAATAGAGTTCTAATGCTTCTTAAAACGAGATATTGCATCTCATATCTATGTTTCATGATAAGATATAATATTCATTGCGAAGTGTTATGCATTCCTCGTCTACGATTCAAATGAATGTAAATGCGACTCTTCCTTGCAAGGAAATAGCGTTTGCAGTTGTCTACGTATCGTAGCAATAGAGTTCTTATGATTCTTAAAACGCGATATCGCATCTCATTTCTATCTTTCATGGTAAGATATAATATGATTTGCGAAGTGTTATGTATTCCTCGTCTACACTTCAAATGAATGTGAATGCGACACTTCCTCGCTAGGAAATAACGGTTGCAGATGTCTACGTATCGTAGCAATAGAGTTCAGATGATTCTTAAAACGCGATATCGCATCTCATTTCTATGTTTCATGGTAAGATATAACATGATTTGCGAAGTGTTATGTATTCCTCGTCTACACTTCAAATGAATGTGAATGCGACACTTCCTTGCTAGGAAATAGCGTTTGCAGATGTCTACGTATCGTAGCAATAGTGTTCTTATGATTCTTAAAACGCGATATCGCATCTTATTTCTATGTTTCATGGTAAGATATAATATGATTTGCGAAGTGTTATGTATTCCTCGTCTGCACTTCAAATGAATGTAAATGCGACACTTCCTTGCAAGGAAATAGCGTTTGCAGATGTCTACGTATCGCAGCAATAGAGTTCTTATGATTCTTAAAACGCGATATCGCACTTCATTTCTATGTTTCATGGTAAGATATAACATGATTTGCGAAGTGTTATGTATTCCTCGTCTACACTTCAAATGAATGTAAATGCGACACTTCCTTGCTAGGAAATAGCGTCTGCAGATGTCTAGGTATCGTAGCGATGGAGTTCTAATGCTTCTTAAAACGCGATATCGCATCTCATTTCTATGTTTCATGATAAGATATAATATGATTTGCGAAGTGTTATGTATTCCTCGTCTACACTTCAAATGAATGTAAATGCGACACTTCCTTGCAAGGAAATAGCGTTTGCAGATGTCTACCTATCGTAGCAATAGAGTTCTAATGCTTCTTAAAACGCGAAATCGCATCTCATTTCTATGTTTCATGGTAAGATATAATATGATTTGCGAAGTGTTATGTATTCCTCGTCTACACTTCAAATGAATGTAAATGCGGCACTTCCTTGCTAGGAAATAGCGTCTGGAGATGTCTAGGTATCGTAGCGATAGTGTTCTAATGCTTCTTAAAACGCGATATCGCATCTCATTTCTATGTTTCATTGTAAGATATAATATGATTTGCGAAGTGTTATGTATTCCTCGTCTACTCTTCAAATGAATGTAAATGCGACACTTCCTTGCTAGGAAATAGCGTCTGCAGATGTCTAGGTATCGTAGCGATAGAGTTCTAATGCTGCTTAAAACGCGATAACGCATCTCATTTCTATGTTTCATGGTAAGATATAATATGATTTGCGAAGTGTTATGTATTCCTCGTCTACACTTCAAATGAATGTAAATGCGGCACTTCCTTGCTAGGAAATAGCGTCTGGAGATGTCTAGGTATCGTAGCGATAGTGTTCTAATGCTTCTTAAAACGCGATATCGCATCTCATTTCTATGTTTCATGGTAAGATATAATATGATTTGCGAAGTGTTATGTATTCCACGTCTACACTTCAAATGAATGTAAATGCGACACTTCCTTGCTAGGAAATAGCGTCTGCAGATGTCTAGGTATCGTAGCGATAGAGTTCTAATGCTCCTTAAAACGCGATATCGCATCTCATTTCTATGTTTCATGGTTAGATATAATATGATTTGCGAAGTGTTATGTATTCCTCGTCTACACGTCAAATGAATGTAAATGCGACACTTCCTTGCAAGGAAATAGCGATTGCAGATGTCTACCTATCGTAGCAATAGAGTTCTAATGCTTCTTAAAACGCGATATCGCATCTCATTTCTGTGTTTCATGGTAAGATATAATATGATTTGCGAAGTGTTATGTATTCCTCGCCTACACTTCAAATGAATGTAAATGCGGCACTTCCTTGCAAGGAAATAGCGTCTGCAGATGTCTACGTATCGTAGCAATAGAGTTCAGATGATTCTTAAAACGCGATATCGCATCTCATTTCTATGTTTCATGGTAAGATATAACATGATTTGCGAAGTGTTATGTATTCCTCGTCTACACTTCAAATGAATGTGAATGCGATACTTCCTCGCTAGGAAATAGCGTTTGCAGATGTCTACGTATCGTAGCAATAGCTTTCTAATGCTTCTTAAAACACGATATCGCATCTCATTTCTATGTTTCATGGTATGATATAATATGATTTGCGAAGTGTCATGTATTCCTCGTCTACACTTCAAATGAATTGAAATGCGACACTTCCTTGCAAGGAAATAGCGTCTGCAGATGCCTACGTATCGTAGCAATAGAGTTCTTATGATTCTTAAAACGCGATATTGCATCTCATTTCTATGTTTCATGGTAAAATATAATATGATTTGCGAAGTGTTATGCATTCCGCGTCTACGATTCAAATGAATGTAAATGCGACACTTCCTTGCAAGGAAATAGCGTTTGCAGATGTCTACGTATCGTAGCAATAGAGTTCATATGATTCTTAAAACGCGATATCGCATCTCATTTCTATGTTTCATGGTAAGATATAATATGATTTGCGAAGTGTCATGTGTTCCTCGTCTACACTTCAAATGAATGTAAATGCGACACTACCTTGCATGGAAATAGCGTCTACAGATGTCTACGTATCGTAGCAATAGAGTTCTTATGATTCTTAAAACGCGATATCGCATCTCATTTCTATGTTTCATGGTAAGATATAACATGATTTGCGAAGTGTTATGTATTCCTCGTCTACACTTCAAATGAATGTGAATGCGATACTTCCTCGCTAGGAAATAGCGTTTGCAGATGTCTACGTATCGTAGCAATAGTGTTCTTATGATTCTTGAAACGCGATATCGCATCTCATTTCTATGTTTCATGGTAAGATATAATATGATTTGCGAAGTGTTATGTATTCCTCGCCTACACTTCAAATGAATGTAAATGCGACACTTCCTTGCAAGGAAATAGCGTTTGCAGATGTCTACCTATCGTAGCAATAGAGTTCTAATGCTTCTTAAAACGCGATATCGCATCTCATTTCCCTGTTTCATGGTAAGATATAATATGATTTGCGAAGTGTCATGTATTCCTCGTCTACACTTCAAATGAATGTAAATGCGACACTTCCTCGCTAGGAAATAGCGTTTGCAGATGTCTACGTATCGTAGCAATAGATTTCTAGTGCTTCTTAAAACGCGATATCGCATCTCATTTCTATGTTTCATGGTAAGATATAATATGATTTGCGAAGTGTCATGTATTCCTCGTCTACACTTCAAATGAATGTGAATGCGACACTTCCTCGCTAGGAAATAGCGTTTGCATGTGTCTACGTATCGTAGCAATAGAGTTCTTATGATTCTTAAAACGCGATATTGCATCTCATTTCTATGTTTCATGGTAAGATATAATATGATTTGCGAAGTGTTATGCATTCCGCGACTACGATTCAAATGAATGTAAATGCGACACTTCCTTGCAAGGAAATAGCGTTTGCAGATGTCTACGTATCGTAGCAATAAAGTTCTAATGATTCTTAAAACGCGATATCGCATCTCATTTCTATGTTTCATGGTAAGATATAATATGATTTGCGAAGTGTCACGTATTCCTCGTCTACACTTCAAATGAATGTGAATGCGACACTTCCTCGCTAGGAAATAGCGTTTGCAGATGTCTACGTATCGTAGCAATAGATTTCTAGTGCTTCCTAAAACGCGATATCGCATCTCATTTCTATGTTTCATGGTAAGATATAATATGATTTGCGAAGTGTCATGTATTCCTCGTCTACACTTCAAATGAATGTAAATGCGACACTTCCTTGCTAGGAAATAGCGACTGCAGATGTCTAGGTATCGTAGCAATAGAGTTCTAATGCTTCTTAAAACGCGATATCGCATCTCATTTCTATGTTTCATGGTAAGATATAATATGATTTGCGAAGTGTTATGTATTCCTCGTCTACACTTCAAATGAATGTAAATGCGACACTTCCTTGCAAGGAAATAGCGTTTGCAGATGTCTACCTATCGTAGCAATAGAGTTCTAATGCTTCTTAAAACGCGATATCGCATCTCATTTCCGTGTTTCATGGTAAGATATAATATGATTTGCGAAGTGTCATGTATTCCTCGTCTACACTTCAAATGAATGTAAATGCGACACTTCCTTGCAAGGAAATAGCGTCTACAGATGTCTACGTATCGTAGCAATAGAGTTCTTATGATTCTTAAAACGCGATACTGCATCTTATTTCTATGTTTCATGGTAAGATATAATATGATTTGCGAAGTGTCATGTATTCCTCGTCTACACTTCAAATGAATGTAAATGCGAGACTTCCTTGCTAGGAAATAGCGTCTGAAGATGTCTAGGCATCGTAGCAATAGAGTTCTAATGCTTCTTAAAACGAGATATTGCATCTCATATCTATGTTTCATGATAAGATATAATATTCATTGCGAAGTGTTATGCATTCCTCGTCTACGATTCAAATGTATGTAAATGCGACTCTTCCTTGCAAGGAAATAGCGTTTGCAGTTGTCTACGTATCGTAGCAATAGAGTTCTTATGATTCTTAAAACGCGATATCGCATCTCATTTCTATCTTTCATGGTAAGATATAATATGATTTGCGAAGTGTTATGTATTCCTCGTCTACACTTCAAATGAATGTGAATGCGACACTTCCTCGCTAGGAAATAACGGTTGCAGATGTCTACGTATCGTAGCAATAGAGTTCAGATGATTCTTAAAACGCGATATCGCATCTCATTTCTATGTTTCATGGTAAGATATAACATGATTTGCGAAGTGTTATGTATTCCTCGTCTACACTTCAAATGAATGTGAATGCGATACTTCCTCGCTAGGAAATAGCGTTTGCAGATGTCTACGTATCGTAGCAATCGCTTTCTAATGCTTCTTAAAACCCGATATCGCATCTCATTTCTATGTTTCATGGTATGATATAATATGATTTGCGAAGTGTCATGTATTCCTCGTCTACACTTCAAATGAATTGAAATGCGACACTTCCTTGCAAGGAAATAGCGTCTGCAGATGTCTAGGTATCGTAGCAATAGAGTTCTTATGATTCTTAAAACGAGATATTGCATCTCATTTCTATGTTTCATGATAAGATATAATATTCATTGCGAAGTGTCATGCATTCCTCGTCTACGATTCAAATGAATGTGAATGCGACACTTCCTCGCTAGGAAATAGCGTTTGCAGATGTCTACGTATCGTAGCAATAGAGTTCAGATGATTCTTATAACGCGATATCGCATCTCATTTCTATGTTTCATGGTAAGATATAATATGATTTGCGAAGTGTCATGTATTCCTCGTCTACACTTCAAATGAATGTAAATGCGACACTTCCTTGCTAGGAGATAGCGTCTGCGGATGTCTAGGTATCGTAGCAATAGAGTTCTAATGCTTCTTAAAACGCGCTATCGCATCTCATTTCTATGTTTCATGGTAAGATATAATATGATTTGCGAAGTGTCATGTATTCCTCGTCTACACTTCAAGCGAATGTGAATGCGACACTTCCTCGCTAGGAAATAGCGTTTGCAGATGTCTACGTATCGTAGCAATAGAGTTCAGATGATTCTTAAAACGCGATATCGCATCTCATTTCTATGTTTCATGGTAAGATGTAATATGATTTGCGAAGTGTTATGTATTCCTCGTCTACATTTCAAATGAATGTAAATGCGACACTTCCTTGCAAGGAAGTAGCGATTGCAGATGTCTACGTATCGTAGCAATAGAGTTCTTATGATTCTTAAAACGCGATATCGCATCTCATTTCTATGTTTCAGGGTAAGATATAATATGATTTGCGAAGTGTCACGTATTCCTCGTCTACACTTCAAATGAATGTGGATGCGACACTTCCTCGCTAGGAAATAGCGTTTGCAGATGACTACGTATCGTAGCAATAGAGTTCATGTGATTCTTAAAATGCGATATCGCATCTCATTTCTATGTTTCATGGTAAGATATAACATGATTTGCGAAGTGTTATGTATTCCTCGTCTACACTTCAAATGAATGTGAATGCGATACTTCCTCGCTAGGAAATAGCGTTTGCAGATGTCTACGTATCGTAGCAATAGCTTTCTAATGCTTCTTAAAACGCGATATCGCATCTCATTTCTATGTTTCATGGTAAGATATAATATGATTTGCGAAGAGTCATGTATTCCTCGTCTACACTTCAAATGAATGTAAATGCGACACTTCCTTGCTAGGAAATAGCGTCTGCAGATGTCTAGGTATCGTAGCAATAGAGTTCTAATGCTTCTTAAAACGAGATATTGCATCTCATATCTATGTTTCATGATAAGATATAATATTCATTGCGAAGTGTTATGCATTCCTCGTCTACGATTCAAATGAATGTAAATGCGACACTTCCTTGCAAGGAAATAGCGTTTGCAGTTGTCTACGTATCGTAGCAATAGAGTTCTTATGATTCTTAAAACGCGATATCGCATCTCATTTCTATCTTTCATGGCAACATATAATATGATTTGCGAAGTGTTATATATTCCTCGTCTACACTTCAAATGAATGTGAATGCGACACTTCCTTGCTAGGAAATAGCGTCTACAGATGTCTACGTATCGTAGCAATAGAGTTCTTATGATTCTTAAAACGCGATATTGCATCTTATTTCTATGTTTCATGGTAAGATATAATATGATTTGCGAAGTGTCATGTATTCCTCGTCTACACTTCAAATGAATGTAAATGCGACAATTCCTTGCTAGGAAATAGCGTCTGCAGATGTCTAGGTATCGTAGCAATAGAGTTCTAATGCTTCTTAAAACGAGATATTGCATCTCATATCTACGTTTCACGATAAGATATAATATTCATTGCGAAGTGTTATGCATTCCTCGTCTACGATTCAAATGAATGTAAATGCGACACTTCCTTGCTAGGAAATAGCGTCTGCAGATATCTAGGTATCGTAGCGATAGAGTTCTAATGCTCCTTAAAACGCGATATCGCATCTCATTTCTATGTTTCATGGTAAGATATAATATGATTTGCGAAGTGTTATGTATTCCTCGTCTACACTTCAAATGAATGTAAATGCGACACTTCCTTGCAAGGAAATAGCGTTTGCAGATGTCTACCTATCGTAGCAATAGAGTTCTAATGCTTCTTAAAACGCGATATCGCATCTCATTTCCGTGTTTCATGGTAAGATATAATATGATTTGCGAAGTGTCATGTATTCCTCGTCTACACTTCAAATGAATGTAAATGCGACACTTCCTTGCAAGGAAATAGCGTCTACAGATGTCTACGTATCGTAGCAATAGAATTCTTATGATACTTAAAACGCGATATTGCATCTTATTTCTATGTTTCATGGTAAGATATAATATGATTTGCGAAGTGTCATGTATTCCTCGTCTACACTTCAAATGAATGTAAATGCGACACTTCCTTGCTAGGAAATAGCGTCTGAAGATGTCTAGGTATCGTAGCAATAGAGTTCTAATGCTTCTAAAAACGAGATATTGCATCTCATATCTATGTTTCATGATAAGGTATAATATTCGTTGCGAAGTGTTATGCATTCCTCGTCTACGATTCAAATGAATGTAATTGCGACACTTCCTTGCAAGGAAATAGCGTTTGCAGTTGTCTACGTATCGTAGCAATAGAGTTCTTATGATTCTTAAAACGCGATATCGCATCTCATTTCTATCTTTCATGGTAAGATATAATATGATTTGCGAAGTGTTATGTATTCCTCGTCTACACTTCAAATGAATATGAATGCGACACTTCCTCGCTAGGAAATAACGGTTGCAGATGTCTACGTATCGTAGCAATAGAGTTCAGATGATTCTTAAAACGCGATATCGCATCTCATTTCTATGTTTCATGGTATGATATAATATGATTTGCGAAGTGTCATGTATTCCTCGTCTACACTTCAAATGAATTGAAATGCGACACTTCCTTGCAAGGAAATAGCGTCTGCAGATGCCTACGTATCGTAGCAATAGAGTTCTTATGATTCTTAAAACGCCATGTTGCATCTCATTTCTATGTTTCATGGTAAAATATAATATGATTTGCGAACTGTTATGCATTCCGCGTCTACGATTCAAATGAATGTAAATGCGACACTTCCTTGCAAGGAAATAGCGTTTGCAGATGTCTACGTATCGTAGCAATAGTGTTCATATGATTCTTAAAACGCGATATCGCATCTCATTTCTATGTTTCATGGTAAGATATAATAAGATTTGCGAAGTGTCATGTATTCCTCGTCTACACTTCAAATGAATGTAAATGCGACACTTCCTTGCAAGGAAATAGCGTCTACAGATGTCTACGTATCGTAGCAATAGAGTTCTTATGATTCTTAAAACGCGATATCGCATCTCATTTCTATGTTTCATGGTAAGATATAATATGATTTGCGAAGTGTCATGTATTCCTCGTCTACACTTCAAATGAATGTGAATGCGACACTTCCTCGCTAGGAAATAGCGTTTGCAGATGTCTACGTATCGTAGCAATAGAGTTCTTATGATTCTTAAAACGCGATATTGCATCTCATTTCTATGCTTCATGGTAAGATATAATATGATTTGCGAAGTGTTATGCATTCCGCGTCTACGATTCAAATGAATGTAAATGCGACACTTCCTTGCAAGGAAATAGCGTTTGCAGATGTCTACGTATCGTAGCAATAAAGTTCTAATGATTCTTAAAACGCGATATCGCATCTCATTTCTATGTTTCATGGTAAGATATAATATGATTTGCGAAGTGTCACGTATTCCTCGTCTACACTTCAAATGAATGTGAAAGCGACACTTCCTCGCTAGGAAATAGCGTTTGCAGATGTCTACGTATCGTAGCAATAGATTTCTAGTGCTTCTTAAAACGCGCTATCGCATCTCATTTCTATGTTTCATGGTAAGATATAATATGATTTGCGAAGTGTCATGTATTCCTCGTCTACACTTCAAACGAATGTGAATGCGACACTTCCTCGCTAGGAAATAGCGTTTGCAGATGTCTACGTATCGTAGCAATAGAGTTCAGATGATTCTTAAAACGCGATATCGCATCTCATTTCTATGTTTCATGGTAAGATGTAATATGATTTGCGAAGTGTTATGTATTCCTCGTCTACATTTCAAATGAATGTAAATGCGACACTTCCTTGCAAGGAAGTAGCGATTGCAGATGTCTACGTATCGTAGCAATAGAGTTCTAATGCTTCTTAAAACGCGATATCGCATCTCATTTCTATGTTTCATGGTAAGATATAATATGATTTGCGAAGTGTTATGTATTCCTCGTCTACACTTCAAATGAATGTAAATTGCGACACTTCCTTGCAAGGAAATAGCGTTTGCAGGTGTCTACGTATCGAAGCAATAGAGTTCAAATGCTTCTTAAAACGAGATATTGCATCTCATATCTATGTTTCATGATAAGATATAATATTCATTGCGAAGTGTTGTGCATTCCTCGTCTACGATTCAAACGAATGTAAATGCGACACTTCCTTGCTAGGAAATAGCGTCCGCAGATGCCTAGGTATCGTAGCAACAGAGTTCTAATGCTTCTTAAAACGAGATATAGCATCTCATATCTATGTTTCATGATAAGATATAATATTCATTGCAAAGTGTTATGCATTCCTCGTCTACGATTCAAGTGAAAGTAAATGCGACACTTCCTTGCAAGGAAATAGCGTTTGCAGATGTCTACGTATCGTAGCAATAGTGTTCATATGATTCTTAAAACGCGATATCGCAACTCATTTCTATGTTTCATGGTAAGATATAACATGATTTGGGAAGTGTTATGTATTCCTCGTCTACACTTCAAATGAATGTGAATGCGATACTTCCTCGCTAGGAAATAGCGTTTGCAGATGTCTACGTATCGTAGCAATAGATTTCTAACGCTTTTAAAACGCGATATCGTATCTCATTTCTATGTTTCACTGTAAGATATAATATGATTTGCAAAGTGTCATGTATTCCTCGTCTACACTTCAAATGAATGTAAATGCGATACTTCCTCGCTAGGAAATAGCGTTTGCAGATGTCTACGTATCGTATCAATAGCTTTCTAATGCTTCTTAAAACGCGATATCGCATCTCATTTCTATGTTTCATGGTAAGATATAATATGATTTGCGAAGTGTCATGTATTCCTCGTCTACACTTCAAATGAATGTAAATGCGACACTTCCTTGCAAGGAAATAGCGTTTGCAGATGTCTACCTATCGTAGCAATAGAGTTCTAATGCTTCTTAAAACGCGATATCGCATCTCATTTCTATGTTTCATGGTAAGATATAATATGATTTGCGAAGTGTCATGTATTCCTCGTCTACACTTCAAATGAATGTAAATGCGACACTTCCTTGCAAGGAAATAGCGTCTGCAGATGTCTTGGTATCGTAGCAATAGAGTTCTAATGCTTCTTATAACGCGATATCGCATCTCATTTCTGTGTTTCATGGTAAGATATAATATTATTTGCGAAGTGTTATGTACTCCTCGTTTACGCTTCTCATGAATGTAAATGCGACACTTCCTTGCAAGGAAATAGCGTTTGCAGATGTTTACGTATCGAAGAAATAGTGTTCAAATGCTTCTTAAAACGAGATATCGCATCTCATTTCTGTGTTTCATGGTAAGATATAATATTATTTGCGAAGTGTTATGTACTCCTCGTCTACGCTTCTCATGAATGTAAATGCGACACTTCCTTGCAAGGAAATAGCGTTTGCAGATGTTTACGTATCGAAGAAATAGAGTTCAAATGCTTCTTAAAACGAGATATTGCATCTCATATCTATGTTTCATGATAGGATATAATATTCATTGCGAAGTGTTATGTATTCCTCGTCTACACTTCAAATGAATGTAAATACGACACTTCCTTGCAAGGAAATAGCGTTTGCAGATGTCTACCTATCGTAGCAATAGTGTTGTAATGCTTCTTAAAACGCGAAATCGCATCTCATTTCTATGTTTCATGGTAAGATATAATATGATTTGCGAAGTGTTATGTATTCCTCGTCTACACTTCAAATGAATGTAAATGCGGCACTTCCTTGCTAGGAAATAGCGTCTGGAGATGTCTAGGTATCGTAGCGATAGAGTTCTAATGCTTCTTAAAACGCGATATCGCATCTCATTTCTATGTTTCATGGTAAGATATAATATGATTTGCGAAGTGTTATGTATTCCTCATCTACACTTCAAATGAATGTAAATGCGACACTTCCTTGCAAGGAAATAGCGTTTGCAGATGTCTACGTATCGTAGCAATAGAGTTCTTATGATTCTTAAAACGCGATATTGCATCTTATTTCTATGTTTCATAGTAAGATATAATATGATTTGCGAAGTGTCATGTATTGCTCGTCTACACTTCAAATGAATGTAAATGCGACACTTCCTTGCCAGGAAATAGCGTCTGCAGATGTCTAGGTATCGTAGCAATAGAGTTCTAATGCTTCTTAAAACGAGATATTGCATCTCATATATATGTTTCATGATAAGATATAATATTCATTGCGAAGTGTTATGCATTCCTCGTCTACGATTCAAATGAATGTAAATGCGACACTACCTTGCAAGGAAATAGCGTTTGCAGTTGTCTACGTATCGTAGAAATAGAATTCTTATGATTCTTAAAACGCGATATCGCATCTCATTTCTATCTTTCATGGTAAGATGTAATATGATTTGCGAAGTGTTATGTATTCCTCGTCTACACTTCAAATGAATGTGAATGCGACACTTCCTTGCTAGGAAATAGCGTTTGCAGATGTCTACGTATCGTAGCAATAGTGTTCTTATGATTCTTAGAACGCGATATCGCATCTCATTTCTATGTTTCATGGTAAGATATAATATGATTTGCGAAGTGTTATGTATTCTTCGTCTACACTTCAAATGAATGTAAATGCGACACTTCCTTGCTAGGAAGTAGCGTCTGGAGATGTCTAGGTATCGTAGCGATAGCGTTCTAATGCTTCTTAAAACGCGATATCGCATCTCATTTCTATGTTTCATGGTAAGATATAATATGATTTGCGAAGTGTTATGTATTCCTCGTCTACACTTCAAATGAATGTAAATGCGACACTTCCTTGCAAGGAAATAGCGTCTGCAGATGTCTACGTATCGTAGCAATAGAGTTCTTATGATTCTTAAAACGCGATATTGCATCTTATTTCTATGTTTCATGGTAAGATATAATATGATTTGCGAAGTGTCATGTATTCCTCGTCTACACTTCAAATGAATGTAAATGCGACACTTCCTTGCTAGGAAATAGCGTCTGCAGATGTCTAGGTATCGTAGCAATAGAGTTCTAATGCTTCTTAAAACGAGATATTGCATCTCATATATATGTTTCATGATAAGATATAATATTCATTGCGAAGTGTTATGCATTCCTCGTCTACGATTCAAATGAATGTAAATGCGACACTTCCTTGCAAGGAAATAGCGTTTGCAGTTGTTTACGTATCGTAGCAATAGAGTTCTTATGATTCTTAAAACGCGATATCGCATCTCATTTCTATCTTTCATGGCAAGATATAATATGATTTGCGAAGTGTTATGTATTCCTCGTCTACACTTCAAATGAATGTGAATGCGACACTTCCTTGCTAGGAAATAGCGTCTACAGATGTCTACGTATCGTAGCAATAGAGTTCTTATGATTCTTAAAACGCGATATTGCATCTTATTTCTATGTTTCATGATAAGATTTAATATTCATTGCGAAGTGTTATGCATTCCTCGTCTACGATTCAAATGAAAGTAAATGCGACACTTCCTTGCAAGGAAATAGCGTTTGCAGATGTCTACGTATCGTAGCAATAGTGTTCATATGATTCTTAAAACGCGATATCGCAACTCATTTCTATGTTTCATGGTGAGATATAACATGATTTGGGAAGTGTTATGTATTCCTCGTCAACACTTCAAATGAATGTAAGTGAGACACATCCTTGCAAGGAAATAGTGTTTGCAAATGTCTACCTATCGTAACAATAGGGTTCTAATGCTTCTTAAAACGCGATATCGCATCTCATTTCTATGTTTCATGGTAAGATATAATATGATTTGCGAAGTGTCATGTATTCCTCGTCTACACTTCAAATGAATGTAAATGCGACACTTCCTTGCAAGGAAATAGCGTTTGCTGATGTCTACGTATCGAAGCAATAGAGTTCAAATGCTTCTTAAAACGAGATATTGCATCTCATATCTATGTTTCATGGTAAAATATAATATGATTTGCGAAGTGTTATGTATTCCGCGTCTACACTTCAAATGAATGTAAATGCGGCACTTCCTTGCTAGGAAATAGCGTCTGGAGATGTCTAGGTATCGTAGCGATAGTGTTCTAATGCTGCTTAAAACGCGATAACGCATCTCATTTCTATGTTTCATGGTAAGATATAATATGATTTGCGAAGTGTTATGTATTCCTCATCTACACTTCAAATGAATGTAAATGCGACACTTCCTTGCAAGGAAATAGCGTTTGCAGATGTCTACGTATCGTAGCAATAGAGTTCTTATGATTCTTAAAACGCGATATTGCATCTTATTTCTATGTTTCATAGTAAGATATAATATGATTTGCGAAGTGTCATGTATTGCTCGTCTACACTTCAAATGAATGTAAATGCGACACTTCCTTGCTAGGAAATAGCGTCTGCAGATGTCTAGGTATCGTAGCAATAGAGTTCCAATGCTTCTTAAAACGAGATATTGCATCTCATATATATGTTTCATGATAAGATATAATATTCATTGCGAAGTGTTATGCATTCCTCGTCTACGATTCAAATGAATGTAAATGCGACACTACCTTGCAAGGAAATAGCGTTTGCAGTTGTCTACGTATCGTAGAAATAGAATTCTTATGATTCTTAAAACGCGATATCGCATCTCATTTCTATCTTTCATGGTAAGATGTAATATGATTTGCGAAGTGTTATGTATTCCTCGTCTACACTTCAAATGAATGTGAATGCGACACTTCCTTGCTAGGAAATAGCGTTTGCAGATGTCTACGTATCGTAGCAATAGTGTTCTTATGATTCTTAGAACGCGATATCGCATCTCATTTCTATGTTTCATGGTAAGATATAATATGATTTGCGAAGTGTTATGTATTCTTCGTCTACACTTCAAATGAATGTAAATGCGACACTTCCTTGCTAGGAAGTAGCGTCTGGAGATGTCTAGGTATCGTAGCGATAGCGTTCTAATGCTTCTTAAAACGCGATATCGCATCTCATTTCTATGTTTCATGGTAAGATATAATATGATTTGCGAAGTGTTATGTATTCCTCGTCTACACTTCAAATGAATGTAAATGCGACACTTCCTTGCAAGGAAATAGCGTCTGCAGATGTCTACGTATCGTAGCAATAGAGTTCTTATGATTCTTAAAACGCGATATTGCATCTTATTTCTATGTTTCATGGTAAGATATAATATGATTTGCGAAGTGTCATGTATTCCTCGTCTACACTTCAAATGAATGTAAATGCGACACTTCCATGCTAGGAAATAGCGTCTGCAGATGTCTAGGTATCGTAGCAATAGAGTTCTAATGCTTCTTAAAACGAGATATTGCATCTCATATATATGTTTCATGATAAGATATAATATTCATTGCGAAGTGTTATGCATTCCTCGTCTACGATTCAAATGAATGTAAATGCGACACTTCCTTGCAAGGAAATAGCGTTTGCAGTTGTTTACGTATCGTAGCAATAGAGTTCTTATGATTCTTAAAACGCGATATCGCATCTCATTTCTATCTTTCATGGCAAGATATAATATGATTTGCGAAGTGTTATGTATTCCTCGTCTACACTTCAAATGAATGTGAATGCGACACTTCCTTGCTAGGAAATAGCGTCTACAGATGTCTACGTATCGTAGCAATAGAGTTCTTATGATTCTTAAAACGCGATATTGCATCTTATTTCTATGTTTCATGATAAGATTTAATATTCATTGCGAAGTGTTATGCATTCCTCGTCTACGATTCAAACGAATGTAAATGCGACACTTCCTTGCTAGGAAATAGCGTCCGCAGATGCCTAGGTATCGTAGCAACAGAGTTCTAATGCTTCTTAAAACGAGATATTGCATCTCATATCTATGTTTCATGATAAGATATAATATTCATTGCGAAGTGTTATGCATTCCTCGTCTACGATTCAAATGAAAGTAAATGCGACACTTCCTTGCAAGGAAATAGCGTTTGCAGATGTCTACGTATCGTAGCAATAGTGTTCATATGATTCTTAAAACGCGATATCGCAACTCATTTCTATGTTTCATGGTAAGATATAACATGATTTGGGAAGTGTTATGTATTCCTCGTCAACACTTCAAATGAATGTAAGTGAGACACTTCCTTGCAAGGAAATAGTGTTTGCAAATGTCTACCTATCGTAACAATAGGGTTCTAATGCTTCTTAAAACGCGATATCGCATCTCATTTCTATGTTTCATGGTAAGATATAATATGATTTGCGAAGTGTCATGTATTCCTCGTCTACACTTCAAATGAATGTAAATGCGACACTTCCTTGCAAGGAAATAGCGTTTGCTGATGTCTACGTATCGAAGCAATAGAGTTCAAATGCTTCTTAAAACGAGATATTGCATCTCATATCTATGTTTCATGGTAAAATATAATATGATTTGCGAAGTGTTATGTATTCCTCGTATACACTTCAAATGAATGTAAGTGAGACACTTCCTTGCAAGGAAATAGTGTTTGCAAATGTCTACCTATCGTAACAATAGGGTTCTAATGCTTCTTAAAACGCGATATCGCATCTCATTTCTATGTTTCATGGTAAGATATAATATGATTTGCGAAGTGTCATGTATTCCTCGTCTACACTTCAAATGAATGTAAATGCGACACTTCCTTGCAAGGAAATAGCGTTTGCTGATGTCTACGTATCGAAGCAATAGAGTTCAAATGCTTCTTAAAACGAGATATTGCATCTCATATCTATGTTTCGTGGTAAAATATAATATGATTTGCGAAGTGTTATGTATTCCTCGTATACACTTCAAATGAATGCGAATGCGATACTTCCTCGCTAGGAAATAGCGTTTGCAGATGTCTACGTATCGTAGCAATAGCTTTATAATGCTTCTTAAAACGCGAGATCGCATCTCATTCCTATGTTTCATGGTAAGATATAATATGATTTGCGAAGTGTCATGTATTCCTCGTCTACACTTCAAATGAATGTAAATGCGACACTTCCTTGCGAGGAAATAGCGTTTGCTGATGTCTACGTATCGAAGCAATAGAGTTCAAATGCTTCTTAAAACGAGATATTGCATCTCATATCTATGTTTCATGGTAAAATATAATATGATTTGCGAAGTGTTATGTATTCCTCGTATACACTTCAAATGAATGCGAATGCGATACTTCCTCGCTAGGAAATAGCGTCTGCAGATGTCTAGGTATCGTAGCAATAGAGTTCTAATGCTTCTTAAAACGCGATATCGCACCTCATTTCTATGTTTCATGATGAGATATAATATGATTTGCGAAGTGTTATGTATTCCTCGTCTACACTTCAAATGAATGTAAATGCGACACTTCCTTGCAAGGAAATAGCGTTTGCAGATGTCTACCTATCGTAGCAATAGTGTTCTAATGCTTCTTAAAACGCGAAATCGCATCTCATTTCTATGTTTCATGGTAAGATATAATATGATTTGCGAAGTGTTATGTATTCCTCGTCTACACTTCAAATGAATGTAAATGCGGCACTTCCTTGCTAGGAAATAGCGTCTGGAGATGTTTAGGTATCGTAGCGATAGAGTTCTAATGCTTCTTAAAACGCGATATCGCATCTCATTCCTATGTTTCATGGTAAGATATAATATGATTTGCGAAGTGTCATGTATTCCTCGTCTACACTTCAAATGAATGTAAATGCGACACTTCCTTGCGAGGAAATAGCGTTTGCTGATGTCTACGTATCGAAGCAATAGAGTTCAAATGCTTCTTAAAACGAGATATTGCATCTCATATCTATGTTTCATGGTAAAATATAATATGATTTGCGAAGTGTTATGTATTCCTCGTATACACTTCAAATGAATGCGAATGCGATACTTCCTCGCTAGGAAATAGCGTTTGCAGATGTCTACGTATCGTAGCAATAGCTTTATAATGCTTCTTAAAACGCGAGATCGCATCTCATTCCTATGTTTCATGGTAAGATATAATATGATTTGCGAAGTGTCATGTATTCCTCGTCTACACTTCAAATGAATGTAAATGCGACACTTCCTTGCAAGGAAATAGCGTCTGCAGATGTCTAGGTATCGTAGCAATAGAGTTCTAATGCTTCTTAAAACGCGATATCGCACCTCATTTCTATGTTTCATGATAAGATATAATATGATTTGCGAAGTGTTATGTATTCCTCGTCTACACTTCAAATGAATGTAAATGCGACACTTCCTTGCAAGGAAATAGCGTTTGCAGATGTCTACCTATCGTAGCAATAGTGTTCTAATGCTTCTTAAAACGCGAAATCGCATCTCATTTCTATGTTTCATGGTAAGATATAATATGATTTGCGAAGTGTTATGTATTCCTCGTCTACACTTCAAATGAATGTAAATGCGGCACTTCCTTGCTAGGAAATAGCGTCTGGAGATGTTTAGGTATCGTAGCGATAGAGTTCTAATGCTTCTTAAAACGCGATATCGCATCTCATTTCTATGTTTCATGGCAAGATATAATATGATTTGCGAAGTGTCATGTATTCCTCGTCTACACTTCAAATGAATGTAAATGCGACACTTCCTTGCAAGGAAATAGCGTTTGCTGATGTCTACGTATCGAAGCAATAGAGTTCAAATGCTTCTTAAAACGAGATATTGCATCTCATATCTATGTTTCATGGTAAAATATAATATGATTTGCGAAGTGTTATGTATTCCTCGTATACACTTCAAATGAATGCGAATGCGATACTTCCTCGCTAGGAAATAGCGTTTGCAGATGTCTACGTATCGTAGCAATAGCTTTATAATGCTTCTTAAAACGCGATATCGCATCTCATTTCTATGTTTCATGGTAAGATATAATATGATTTGAGAAGTGTCATGTATTCCTCGTCTACACTTCAAATGAATGTGAATGCGATACTTCCTCGCTAGGAAATAGCGTTTGCAGATGTCTACGTATCGTAGCAATAGATTTCTAATGCTTCTTAAAACGCGATATCGCATCTCATTTCTATGTTTCATGGTAAGATATAATATGATTTGCGAAGTGTCATGCATTCCTCTTCTACACTTCAAATGAATGTAAATGCGACACTTCCATGCTAGGAAATACCGTCTGCACATGACTACGTATCGTAGCAATAGTGTTCTAATGCTTCTTAAAACGCGATATAGCATCTCATTTCTATGTTTCATGGTAAGATATAATATGATTTGCGAAGTGTTATGTATTCCTCGTCTACACTTCAAATGAATGTAAATGCGACACTTCCTTGCAAGGAAATAGCGTTTGCTGATGTCTACGTATCGAAGCAATAGAGTTCAAATGCTTCTTAAAACGAGATATTGCATCTCATATCTATGTTTCATGATAAGATATAATATTCATTGCGAAGTGTTATGCATTCCTCGTCTACGATTCAAATGAATGTAAATGCAACACTTCCTTGCAAGGAAATAGCCTTTGCACATGTCTAAGTATCGTAGCAATAGAGTTCTTATGATTCTTAAAACGCGATATCGCATCTCATTTCTATGTTTCATGGTAAGATATAATATGATTTGAGAAGTGTCATGTATTCCTCGTCTGCACTTCAAATGAATGTGAATGCGATACTTCCCCGCTAGGAAATAGCGTCTGCAGATGTCTACGTATCGTAGCAATAGATTTCTAATGCTTGTTAAAACGCGAGATCGCATCTCATTTCTATGTTTCATGGTAAGATATAATATGATTTGCGAAGTGTCATGTATTCCTCGTCTACACTTCAAATGAATGTAAATGCGACACTTCCTTGCTAGGAAATAGCGTCTGCAGATGTCCAGGTATCGTAGCAATAGAGTTCTAATGCTTTTTAAAACGAGATATTGCATCTCATATCTATGTTTCATGATAAGATATAATATTCATTGCGAAGTGCTATGCATTCCTCGTCTACGATTCAAATGAAAGTAAATGCGACACTTCCTTGCAAGGAAATAGCGTTTGCAGATGTCTACGTATCGTAGCAATAGAGTTCATATGATTCTTAAAACGCGATATCGCATCTCATTTCTATGTTTCATGGTAAGATATAACATGATTTGGGAAGTGTTATGTATTCCTCGTCTACACTTCAAATGAATGTGAATGCAATACTTCCTCGCTAGGAAATAGCGTTTGCAGATGTCTACGTATCGTAGCAATAGATTTCTAATGCTTCTTAAAACGCGATATCGCATCTCATTTCTATGTTTCACTGTAAGATATAATATGATTTGCGAAGTGTTATGTCTTCCTCGTCTACACTTCAAATGAATGTAAATGCGACACTTCCTTGCAAAGAAATAGCGTTTGCAGATGTATACGTATCGTAGCAATAGATTTCTAATGCTTCTTAAAACGCGATATCGCATCTCATTTCTATGTTTCATGGTAAGATATAATATGATTTGCGAAGTGTCATGTATTCCTCTTCTACACTTCAAATGAATGTAAATGCGACACTTCCATGCTAGGAAATACCGTCTGCACATGACTACGTATCGTAGCAATAGTGTTCTAATGCTTCTTAAAACGCGATATCGCATCTCATTTCTATGTTTCATGGTAAGATGTAATATGATTTGCGAAGTGTTATGTATTCCTCCTCTACACTTCAAATGAATGTAAGTGCGACACTTCCTTGCAAGGAAATAGCGTTTGCTGATGTCTACGTATCGAAGACATAGAGTTCAAATGCTTGTTAAAAAGAGATATTGCATCTCATATCTATGTTTCATGATAAGATATAATATTCATTGCGAAGTGTTATACATTCCTCGTCCACGATTCAAATGAAAGTAAATGCGACACTTCCTTGTTAGGAAATAGCGCCTGCAGATGTCTAGGTATCGTAGCAATAGTGTTCTAATACTTCTTAAAACGCGATATCGCATCTCATTTCTATGTTTCGTGGTAAGATATAATATGATTTGCGAAGTCTTATGTATTCCTCGTCTACACTTCAAATGAATGTAAATGCGACACTTCCTTGGTAGGAAATAGCGTCTGCAGATGTCTAGGTATCGTAGCAATAGAGTTCTAATGCTTCTTAAAACGCGATATCGCATCTCATTTCTATGTTTGATGGTAAGAAATAACATGATTTGCGAAGTGTTATGTATTCCTCGTCTACACTTCAAATGAATGTAAATGCGACACTTCCTTGCTAGGAAATAGCGTCTGCAGATGTCTAGGTATCGTAGCAATAGAGTTCTAATGCTTCTTAAAACGCGATATCGCATCTCATTTCTATGTTTCATGGTAAGATATAATATGATTTGCGAAGTGTTACGTATTCCTCGTCTACACTTTAAATGAATGTAAATGCGACACTTCCTTGGTAGGAAATAGCGTCTGCAGATGTCTAGGTATCGTAGCAATAGAGTTCTAATACTTCTTAAAACGCGATATCGCATCTCATTTCTATGCTTCATGGTAAGATATAATATGATTTGCGAAGTGTTATGTATTCCTCGTCTACACTTCAAATGAACGTAAATGCGACACTTCCTTGCAAGGAAATAGCGTTTGCAGGTGTCTACCTATCGTAGCAATAGAATTCTAATGCTTCTTAAAACGCGATATCGCATCTCATTTCTATGTTTCATGGTAAGATATAATATGATTTGCGAAGTGTCATGTATTCCTCGCCTACACTTCAAATGAATGTAAATGCGACACTTCCTTGCTAGGAAATAGCGTCTGCAGATGTCTAGGTATCGTAGCAATAGAGTTCTAATGCTTCTTAAAACGAGATATTGCATCTCATATATATGTTTCATGATAAGATATAATATTCATTGCGAAGTGTTATGCATTCCTCGTCTACGATTCAAATGAATGTAAATGCGACACTACCTTGCAAGGAAATAGCGTTGGCAGTTGTTTACGTATCGTAGCAATAGAGTTCTTATGATTCTTAAAACGCGATATCGCATCTCATTTCTATCTTTCATGGCAAGATGTAATATGATTTGCGAAGTGTTATGTATTCCTCGTCTACACTTCAAATGAATGTGAATGCGACACTTCCTTGCTAGGAAATAGCGTTTGCAGATGTCTACGTATCGTAGCAATAGTGTTCTTAGGATTCTTAGAACGCGATATCGCATCTCATTTCTATGTTTCATGGTAAGATATAATATGATTTGCGAAGTGTTATGTATTCTTCGTCTACGATTCAAACGAATGTAAATGCGACACTTCCTTGCTAGGAAATAGCGTCCGCAGATGCCTAGGTATCGTAGCAACAGAGTTCTAATGCTTCTTAAAACGAGATATTGCATCTCATATCTATGTTTCATGATAAGATATAATATTCATTGCGAAGTGTTATGCATTCCTCGTCTGCGATTCAAATGAAAGTAAATGCGACACTTCCTTGCAAGGAAATAGCGTTTGCAGATGTCTACGTATCGTAGCAATAGTGTTCATATGATTCTTAAAACGCGATATCGCAACTGATTTCTATGTTTCATGGTAAGATATAACATGATTTGGGAAGTGTTATGTATTCCTCGTCAACACTTCAAATGAATGTAAGTGAGACACTTCCTTGCAAGGAAATAGTGTTTGCAAATGTCTACCTATCGTAACAATAGGGTTCTAATGCTTCTTAAAACGCGATATCGCATCTCATTTCTATGTTTCATGGTAAGATATAATATGATTTGCGAAGTGTTATGTATTCCTCATCTACACTTCAAATGAATGTAAATGCGACACTTCCTTGCAAGGAAATAGCGTTTGCTGATGTCTACGTATCGAAGCAATAGAGTTCAAATGCTTCTTAAAACGAGATATTGCATCTCATATCTATGTTTCATGATAAGATATAATATTCATTGCGAAGTGTTATGCATTCCTCGTCTACGATTCAAATGAATGTAAATGCGACACTTCATTGCAAGGAAATAGTGTTTGCAGATGTCTAAGTATCGTAGCAATAGAGTTCTTATGATTCTTAAAACGCGATATCGCATCTCATTTCTATGTTTCATGGTAAGATATAATATGATTTGAGAAGTGTCATGTATTCCTCGTCTACACTTCAAATGAATGTGAATGCGATACTTCCTCGCTAGGAAATAGCGTTTGCAGATGTCTACGTATCGTAGCAATAGATTTCTAATGCTTCTTAAAACGCGATATCGCATCTCATTTCTATGTTTCATGGTAAGATATAATATGATTTGCGAAGCGTCATGTATTCCTCTTCTACACTTCAAATGAATGTAAATGCGACACTTCCATGCTAGGAAATACCGTCTGCACATGACTACGTATCGTAGCAATAGTGTTCTAATGCTTCTTAAAACGCGATATCGCATCTCATTTCTATGTTTCATGGTAAGATATAATATGATTTGCGAAGTGTTATGTATTCCTCGTCTACACTTCAAATGAATGTAAATGCGACACTTCCTTGCAAGGAAATAGCGTTTGCTGATGTCTACGTATCGAAGCAATAGAGTTCAAATGCTTCTTAAAACGAGATATTGCATCTCATATCTATGTTTCATGATAAGATATAATATTCATTGCGAAGTGTTATGCATTCCTCGTCTACGATTCAAATGAATGTAAATGCAACACTTCCTTGCAAGGAAATAGCCTTTGCACATGTCTAAGTATCGTAGCAATAGAGTTCTTATGATTCTTAAAACGCGATATCGCATCTCATTTCTATGTTTCATGGTAAGATATAATATGATTTGAGAAGTGTCATGTATTCCTCGTCTACACTTCAAATGAATGTGAATGCGATACTTCCCCGCTAGGAAATAGCGTCTGCAGATGTCTACGTATCGTAGCAATAGATTTCTAATGCTTGTTAAAACGCGAGATCGCATCTCATTTCTATGTTTCATGGTAAGATATAATATGTTTTGCGAAGTGTCATGTATTCCTCGTCTACACTTCAAATGAATGTAAATGCGACACTTCCTTGCTAGGAAATAGCGTCTGCAGATGTCCAGGTATCGTAGCAATAGAGTTCTAATGCTTTTTAAAACGAGATATTGCATCTCATATCTATGTTTCATGATAAGATATAATATTCATTGCGAAGTGTTATGCATTCCTCGTCTACGATTCAAATGAAAGTAAATGCGACACTTCCTTGTTAGGAAATAGCGCCTGCAGATGTCTAGGTATCGTAGCAATAGTGTTCTAATACTTCTTAAAACGCGATATCGCATCTCATTTCTATGTTTCGTGGTAAGATATAATATGATTTGCGAAGTCTTATGTATTCCTCGTCTACACTTCAAATGAATGTAAATGCGACACTTCCTTGGTAGGAAATAGCGTCTGCAGATGTCTAGGTATCGTAGCAATAGAGTTCTAATGCTTCTTAAAACGCGATATCGCATCGCATTTCTATGTTTCATGGTAAGATATAATATGATTTGCGTAGTGTTATGTATTCCTCGTCTACACTTCAAATGAACGTAAATGCGACACTTCCTTGCAAGGAAATAGCGTTTGCAGGTGTCTACCTATCGCAGCAATAGAATTCTAATGCTTCTTAAAACGCGATATCGCATCTCATTTCTATGTTTCATGGTAAGATATAATATGATTTGCGAAGTGTCATGTATTCCTCGCCTACACTTCAAATGAATGTAAATGCGACACTTCCTTGCTAGGAAATAGCGTCTGCAGATGTCTAGCTATCGTAGCAATAGAGTACTAGTGCTACTTAAAACGCGATATCGCATCTCATTTCTGTGTTTCATAGTAAGATATAATATGATTTGCGAAGTGTCATGTATTCCTCGTCTACACTTCAAATGAATGTAAATGCGACACTTCCTTGCTAGGAATTAGCGTCTGCAGAATTCTAGGTATCGTAGCAATAGAGTTCAAATGCTTCTTAAAACGAGATATTGCATCTCATATCTATGTTTCATGATAAGATATAATATTCATTGCGAAGTGTTATGCGTTCCTCATCTATGATTCAAATGAATGTAAATGCGACACTTCCTTGCTAGGAAATAGCGTCTGCAGATGTCTAGGTATCGTAGCGATAGAGTTCTAATGCTTCTCAAAACGCAATATCGCATCTCATTTCTATGTTTCATGGTAAGATATAACATGATTTGCGAAGTGTTATGTATTCCTCGTCTACACTTCAAATGAACGTAAATGCGAAACTTCCTTGCAAAGAAATAGCGTTTGCAGATGTCAATGTATCGTAGCAATAGATTTCTAATGCTTCTTAAAACGTGATATCGCATCTCATTTCTATGTTTCATGGTAAGATATAATATGATTTGCGAAGTGTTATGTATTCCTCGTCTACACTTCAAATGAATGTAAATGCGACACTTCCTTGCTAGGAAATAGCGTCTGCAGATGCCTAGGTATCGTAGCGATAGAGTTCTAATGCTTCTCAAAACGCAATATCGCATCTCATTTCTATGTTTCATGGTAAGATATAACATGATTTGCGAAGTGTTATGTATTCCTCGTCTACACTTCAAATGAATGTGAATGCGATACTTCCTCGCTAGGAAATAGCGTTTGCAGATGTCTACGTATCGTTGCAATAGCTTTCTGATGCTTCTTAAAACGCGATATCGCATCTCATTTCTATGTTTCATGGTACGATATAATATGATTTGCGAAGTTTCATGTATTCCTCGTCTACACTTCAAATGAATGTGACTGCGATATTTCCTCGCTAGGAAATAGTGTTTGCAGATGTCTACGTATCGTAGCAGTAGCTTTCTAATGCTTCCTAAAACGCGATATCGCATCTCATTTCTACGTTTCATGGTAAGATGTAATATGATTTGCGAAGTGTTATGTATTCGTCGTCTACACTTCAAATGAATGTAAATGTGACACTTCCTTGCAAGGAAATAGCGTTTGCAGATTTCTACGTATCGGAGCAATAGAGTTCTAATGCTTCTTAAAACGCGATATCGCATCTCATTTCTATGTTTCATGGTAAGATATAATATGATTTGCGAAGTGTCATGTATGCCTCGTCTACACTTCAAACGAATGTAAATGCGAGACTTCCTTGCATAGGAAATAGCGCCTGCAGATGTCTAGGTATCGTAGCAATAGTTTTCTAATACTTCTTAAAACGCGACATCGCATCTCATTTCTACGTTTCATGGTAAGATGTAATATGATTTGCGAAGTGTTATGTATTCGTCGTCTACACTTCAAATGAATGTAAATGTGACACTTCCTTGCAAGGAAATAGCGTTTGCAGATTTCTACATATCGGAGCAATAGAGTTCTAATGCTTCTTAAAAGGCGATATCGCATCTCATTTCTATGTTTCATGGTAAGATATAATATGATTTGCGAAGTGTCATGTATGCCTCGTCTACACTTCAAACGAATGTAAATGCGAGACTTCCTTGCATAGGAAATAGCGCCTGCAGATGTCTAGGTATCGTAGCAATAGTTTTCTAATACTTCTTAAAACGCGACATCGCATCTCATTTCTATGTTTCATGGTAAGATATAATATGATTTGCGAAGTGTTATGTATTCCTCATCTACACTTCAAATGAATGTAAATGCGACACTTCCTTGCTAGGAAATAGCGTCTGCAGATGTCTAGGTATCGTAGCGATAGAGTTCTAATGCTTCTCAAAACGCAATATCGCATCTCATTTCTATGTTTCATGGTAAGATATAACATGATTTGCGAAGTGTTATGTATTCCTCGTCTACACTTCAAATGAATGTGAATGCGATACTTCCTCGCTAGGAAATAGCGTTTGCAGATGTCTACGTATCGTTGCAATAGCTTTCTGATGCTTCTTAAAACGCGATATCGCATCTCATTTCTATGTTTCATGGTACGATATAATATGATTTGCGAAGTTTCATGTATTCCTCGTCTACACTTCAAATGAATGTGACTGCGATATTTCCTCGCTAGGAAATAGTGTTTGCAGATGTCTACGTATCGTAGCAGTAGCTTTCTAATGCTTCCTAAAACGCGATATCGCATCTCATTTCTACGTTTCATGGTAAGATGTAATATGATTTGCGAAGTGTTATGTATTCGTCGTCTACACTTCAAATGAATGTAAATGTGACACTTCCTTGCAAGGAAATAGCGTTTGCAGATTTCTACGTATCGGAGCAATAGAGTTCTAATGCTTCTTAAAACGCGATATCGCATCTCATTTCTATGTTTCATGGTAAGATATAATATGATTTGCGAAGTGTCATGTATGCCTCGTCTACACTTCAAACGAATGTAAATGCGAGACTTCCTTGCTAGGAAATAGCGTCTGCAGATGTCTAGGTATCGTAGCAATAGAGTTCTAATGCTTCTTAAAACGCGATATCGCATCTCATTTCTGTGTTTCATAGTAAGATATAATATGATTTGCGAAGTGTCATGTATTCCTCGTCTACACTTCAAATGAATGTAAATGCGACACTTCCTTGCTAGGAATTAGCGTCTGCAGAATTCTAGGTATCGTAGCAATAGAGTTCAAATGCTTCTTAAAACGAGATATTGCATCTCATATCTATGTTTCATGATAAGATATAATATTCATTGCGAAGTGTTATGCGTTCCTCATCTATGATTCAAATGAATGTAAATGCGACACTTCCTTGCTAGGAAATAGCGTCTGCAGATGTCTAGGTATCGTAGCGATAGAGCTCTAATGCTTCTCAAAACGCAATATCGCATCTCATTTCTATGTTTCATGGTAAGATATAACATGATTTGCGAAGTGTCATGTATTCCTCGTCTACACTTCAAATGAATGTGAATGCGATACTTCCTCGCTAGGAAATAGCGTTTGCAGGTGTCTACGTATCGTTGCAATAGCTTTCTAATGCTTCTTAAAACGCGATATCGCATCTCATTTCTATGTTTCATGGTACGATATAATATGATTTGCGAAGTTTCATGTATTCCTCGTCTACACTTCAAATGAATGTGACTGCGATATTTCCTCGCTAGGAAATAGCGTTTGCAGATGTCTACGTATCGTAGCAGCAGCTTTCTAATGCTTATTAAAACGCGATATCGTATCTCATTTCTATGTTTCATGGTAAGATGTAATATGATTTGCGAAGTGTCATGTATTCCTCGTCTACACCTCAAACGAATGTAAATGCGAGACTTCCTTGCTAGGAAATAGCGCCTGCAGATGTCTAGGCATCATAGCAATAGTGTTCTAATGCTTCTTAAGACGCGATGTCGCATCTCATTTCTATGTTTCATGGTAAGATATAATATGATTTGCGAAGTGTCATGTATTCCTCGTCTACACTTCAAATGAATGTAAATGCGACACTTCCTTGCTAGGAAATAGCGTCTGCAGATGTCTAGGTATCGTAGCAATAGAGTTCTAATGCTTCTTAAAACGCGATATCGCATCTCATTTCTGTGTTTCATAGTAAGATATAATATGATTTGCGAAGTGTTATGTATTCCTCGTCTACACTTCAAATGAATGTGAATGCGATACTTCCTCGCTAGGAAATAGCGTTTGCAGATGTCTACGTATCGTTGCAATAGCTTTCTGATGCTTCTTAAAACGCGATATCGCATCTCATTTCTATGTTTCATGGTACGATATAATATGATTTGCGAAGTTTCATGTATTCCTCGTCTACACTTCAAATGAATGTGACTGCGATATTTCCTCGCTAGGAAATAGTGTTTGCAGATGTCTACGTATCGTAGCAGTAGCTTTCTAATGCTTCCTAAAACGCGATATCGCATCTCATTTCTACGTTTCATGGTAAGATGTAATATGATTTGCGAAGTGTTATGTATTCGTCGTCTACACTTCAAATGAATGTAAATGTGACACTTCCTTGCAAGGAAATAGCGTTTGCTGATGTCTACGTATCGAAGCAATAGAGTTCAAATGCTTCTTAAAACGAGATATTGCATCTCATATCTATGTTTCATGGTAAAATATAATATGATTTGCGAAGTGTTATGTATTCCTCGTATACACTTCAAATGAATGCGAATGCGATACTTCCTCGCTAGGAAATAGCGTTTGCAGATGTCTACGTATCGTAGCAATAGCTTTATAATGCTTCTTAAAACGCGAGATCGCATCTCATTCCTATGTTTCATGGTAAGATATAATATGATTTGCGAAGTGTCATGTATTCCTCGTCTACACTTCAAATGAATGTAAATGCGACACTTCCTTGCGAGGAAATAGCGTTTGCTGATGTCTACGTATCGAAGCAATAGAGTTCAAATGCTTCTTAAAACGAGATATTGCATCTCATATCTATGTTTCATGGTAAAATATAATATGATTTGCGAAGTGTTATGTATTCCTCGTCTACACTTCAAATGAATGTAAATGCGACACTTCCTTGCAAGGAAATAGCGTTTGCAGATGTCTACCTATCGTAGCAATAGTGTTCTAATGCTTCTTAAAACGCGAAATCGCATCTCATTTCTATGTTTCATGGCAAGATATAATATGATTTGCGAAGTGTTATGTATTCCTCATCTACACTTCAAATGAATGTAAATGCGACACTTCCTTGCAAGGAAATAGCGTTTGCAGATGTCTACGTATCGAAGCAATAGAGTTCAAATGCTTCTTAAAACGAGATATTGCATCTCATATCTATGTTTCATGATAAGATATAATATTCATTGCGAAGTGTTATGCATTCCTCGTCTACGATTCAAATGAATGTAAATGCGACACTTCATTGCAAGGAAATAGTGTTTGCAGATGTCTAAGTATCGTAGCAATAGAGTTCTTATGATTCTTAAAACGCGATATCGCATCTCATTTCTATGTTTCATGGTAAGATATAATATGATTTGAGAAGTGTCATGTATTCCTCGTCTACACTTCAAATGAATGTGAATGCGATACTTCCTCGCTAGGAAATAGCGTTTGCAGATGTCTACGTATCGTAGCAATAGATTTCTAATGCTTCTTAAAACGCGATATCGCATCTCATTTCTATGTTTCATGGTAAGATATAATATGATTTGCGAAGTGTCATGTATTCCTCTTCTACACTTCAAATGAATGTAAATGCGACACTTCCATGCTAGGAAATACCGTCTGCACATGACTACGTATCGTAGCAATAGTGATCTAATGCTTCTTAAAACGCGATATCGCATCTCATTTCTATGTTTCATGGTAAGATATAATATGATTTGCGAAGTGTTATGTATTCCTCGTCTACACTTCAAATGAATGTAAATGCGACACTTCCTTGCAAGGAAATAGCGTTTGCTGATGTCTACGTATCGAAGCAATAGAGTTCAAATGCTTCTTAAAACGAGATATTGCATCTCATATCTATGTTTCATGATAAGATATAATATTCATTGCGAAGTGTTATGCATTCCTCGTCTACGATTCAAATGAATGTAAATGCAACACTTCCTTGCAAGGAAATAGCCTTTGCACATGTCTAAGTATCGTAGCAATAGAGTTCTTATGATTCTTAAAACGCGATATCGCATCTCATTTCTATGTTTCATGGTAAGATATAATATGATTTGAGAAGTGTCATGTATTCCTCGTCTACACTTCAAATGAATGTGAATGCGATACTTCCCCGCTAGGAAATAGCGTCTGCAGATGTCTACGTATCGTAGCAATAGATTTCTAATGCTTGTTAAAACGCGAGATCGCATCTCATTTCTATGTTTCATGGTAAGATATAATATGTTTTGCGAAGTGTCATGTATTCCTCGTCTACACTTCAAATGAATGTAAATGCGACACTTCCTTGCTAGGAAATAGCGTCTGCAGATGTCCAGGTATCGTAGCAATAGAGTTCTAATGCTTTTTAAAACGAGATATTGCATCTCATATCTATGTTTCATGATAAGATATAATATTCATTGCGAAGTGTTATGCATTCCTCGTCTACGATTCAAATGAAAGTAAATGCGACACTTCCTTGTTAGGAAATAGCGCCTGCAGATGTCTAGGTATCGTAGCAATAGTGTTCTAATACTTCTTAAAACGCGATATCGCATCTCATTTCTATGTTTCGTGGTAAGATATAATATGATTTGCGAAGTCTTATGTATTCCTCGTCTACACTTCAAATGAATGTAAATGCGACACTTCCTTGGTAGGAAATAGCGTCTGCAGATGTCTAGGTATCGTAGCAATAGAGTTCTAATGCTTCTTAAAACGCGATATCGCATCTCATTTCTATGTTTCATGGTAAGAAATAACATGATTTGCGAAGTGTTATGTATTCCTCGTCTACACTTCAAATGAATTTAAATGCGACACTTCCTTGCTAGGAAATAGCGTCTGCAGATGTCTAGGTATCGTAGCAATAGAGTTCTAATGCTTCTTAAAACGCGATATCGCATCTCATTTCTATGTTTCATGGTAAGATATAATATGATTTGCGAAGTGTTATGTATTCCTCGTCTACACTTTAAATGAATGTAAATGCGACACTTCCTTGGTAGGAAATAGCGTCTGCAGATGTCTAGGTATCGTAGCAATAGAGTTCTAATACTTCTTAAAACGCGATATCGCATCTCATTTCTATGTTTCATGGTAAGATATAATATGATTTGCGAAGTGTTATGTATTCCTCGTCTACACTTCAAATGAACGTAAATGCGACACTTCCTTGCAAGGAAATAGCGTTTGCAGGTGTCTACCTATCGTAGCAATAGAATTCTAATGCTTCTTAAAACGCGATATCGCATCTCATTTCTATGTTTCATGGTAAGATATAATATGATTTGCGAAGTGTCATGTATTCCTCGCCTACACTTCAAATGAATGTAAATGCGACACTTCCTTGCTAGGAAATAGCGTCTGCAGATGTCTAGCTATCGTAGCAATAGAGTACTAGTGCTACTTAAAACGCGATATCGCATCTCATTTCTGTGTTTCATAGTAAGATATAATATGATTTGCGAAGTGTCATGTATTCCTCGTCTACACTTCAAATGAATGTAAATGCGACACTTCCTTGCTAGGAATTAGCGTCTGCAGAATTCTAGGTATCGTAGCAATAGAGTTCAAATGCTTCTTAAAACGAGATATTGCATCTCATATCTATGTTTCATGATAAGATATAATATTCATTGCGAAGTGTTATGCGTTCCTCATCTATGATTCAAATGAATGTAAATGCGACACTTCCTTGCTAGGAAATAGCGTCTGCAGATGTCTAGGTATCGTAGCGATAGAGTTCTAATGCTTCTCAAAACGCAATATCGCATCTCATTTCTATGTTTCATGGTAAGATATAACATGATTTGCGAAGTGTTATGTATTCCTCGTCTACACTTCAAATGAATGTAAATGCGAAACTTCCTTGCAAAGAAATAGCGTTTGCAGATGTCAATGTATCGTAGCAATAGATTTCTAATGCTTCTTAAAACGCGATATCGCATCTCATTTCTATGTTTCATGGTAAGATATAATATGATTTGCGAAGTGTTATGTATTCCTCGTCTACACTTCAAATGAATGTAAATGCGACACTTCCTTGCTAGGAAATAGCGTCTGCAGATGTCTAGGTATCGTAGCGATAGAGTTCTAATGCTTCTCAAAACGCAATATCGCATCTCATTTCTATGTTTCATGGTAAGATATAACATGATTTGCGAAGTGTTATGTATTCCTCGTCTACACTTCAAATGAATGTGAATGCGATACTTCCTCGCTAGGAAATAGCGTTTGCAGATGTCTACGTATCGTTGCAATAGCTTTCTGATGCTTCTTAAAACGCGATATCGCATCTCATTTCTATGTTTCATGGTACGATATAATATGATTTGCGAAGTTTCATGTATTCCTCGTCTACACTTCAAATGAATGTGACTGCGATATTTCCTCGCTAGGAAATAGTGTTTGCAGATGTCTACGTATCGTAGCAGTAGCTTTCTAATGCTTCCTAAAACGCGATATCGCATCTCATTTCTACGTTTCATGGTAAGATGTAATATGATTTGCGAAGTGTTATGTATTCGTCGTCTACACTTCAAATGAATGTAAATGTGACACTTCCTTGCAAGGAAATAGCGTTTGCAGATTTCTACGTATCGGAGCAATAGAGTTCTAATGCTTCTTAAAACGCGATATCGCATCTCATTTCTATGTTTCATGGTAAGATATAATATGATTTGCGAAGTGTCATGTATGCCTCGTCTACACTTCAAACGAATGTAAATGCGAGACTTCCTTGCTAGGAAATAGCGTCTGCAGATGTCTAGGTATCGTAGCAATAGAGTTCTAATGCTTCCTAAAACGCGATATCGCATCTCATTTCTACGTTTCATGGTAAGATGTAATATGATTTGCGAAGTGTTATGTATTCGTCGTCTACACTTCAAATGAATGTAAATGTGACACTTCCTTGCAAGGAAATAGCGTTTGCAGATTTCTACATATCGGAGCAATAGAGTTCTAATGCTTCTTAAAAGGCGATATCGCATCTCATTTCTATGTTTCATGGTAAGATATAATATGATTTGCGAAGTGTCATGTATGCCTCGTCTACACTTCAAACGAATGTAAATGCGTGACTTCCTTGCATAGGAAATAGCGCCTGCAGATGTCTAGGTATCGTAGGAATAGTTTTCTAATACTTCTTAAAACGCGACATCGCATCTCATTTCTATGTTTCATGGTAAGATATAATATGATTTGCGAAGTGTTATGTATTCCTCGTCTACACTTCAAATGAATGTAAATGCGACACTTCCTTGCTAGGAAATAGCGTCTGCAGATGTCTAGGTATCGTAGCGATAGAGTTCTAATGCTTCTCGAAACGCAATATCGCATCTCATTTCTATGTTTCATGGTAAGATATAACATGATTTGCGAAGTGTTATGTATTCCTCGTCTACACTTCAAATGAATGTGAATGCGATACTTCCTCGCTAGGAAATAGCGTTTGCAGATGTCTACGTATCGTTGCAATAGCTTTCTGATGCTTCTTAAAACGCGATATCGCATCTCATTTCTATGTTTCATGGTACGATATAATATGATTTGCGAAGTTTCATGTATTCCTCGTCTACACTTCAAATGAATGTGACTGCGATATTTCCTCGCTAGGAAATAGTGTTTGCAGATGTCTACGTATCGTAGCAGTAGCTTTCTAATGCTTCCTAAAACGCGATATCGCATCTCATTTCTACGTTTCATGGTAAGATGTAATATGATTTGCGAAGTGTTATGTATTCGTCGTCTACACTTCAAATGAATGTAAATGTGACACTTCCTTGCAAGGAAATAGCGTTTGCAGATTTCTACGTATCGGAGCAATAGAGTTCTAATGCTTCTTAAAACGCGATATCGCATCTCATTTCTATGTTTCGTGGTAAGATATAATATGATTTGCGAAGTGTCATGTATGCCTCGTCTACACTTCAAACGAATGTAAATGCGAGACTTCCTTGCTAGGAAATAGCGTCTGCAGATGTCTAGGTATCGTAGCAATAGAGTTCTAATGCTTCTTAAAACGCGATATCGCATCTCATTTCTGTGTTTCATAGTAAGATATAATATGATTTGCGAAGTGTCATGTATTCCTCGTCTACACTTCAAATGAATGTAAATGCGACACTTCCTTGCTAGGAATTAGCGTCTGCAGAATTCTAGGTATCGTAGCAATAGAGTTCAAATGCTTCTTAAAACGAGATATTGCATCTCATATCTATGTTTCATGATAAGATATAATATTCATTGCGAAGTGTTATGCGTTCCTCATCTATGATTCAAATGAATGTAAATGCGACACTTCCTTGCTAGGAAATAGCGTCTGCAGATGTCTAGGTATCGTAGCGATAGAGCTCTAATGCTTCTCAAAACGCAATATCGCATCTCATTTCTATGTTTCATGGTAAGATATAACATGATTTGCGAAGTGTCATGTATTCCTCGTCTACACTTCAAATGAATGTGAATGCGATACTTCCTCGCTAGGAAATAGCGTTTGCAGGTGTCTACGTATCGTTGCAATAGCTTTCTAATGCTTCTTAAAACGCGATATCGCATCTCATTTCTATGTTTCATGGTACGATATAATATGATTTGCGAAGTTTCATGTATTCCTCGTCTACACTTCAAATGAATGTGACTGCGATATTTCCTCGCTAGGAAATAGCGTTTGCAGATGTCTACGTATCGTAGCAGCAGCTTTCTAATGCTTATTAAAACGCGATATCGTATCTCATTTCTATGTTTCATGGTAAGATGTAATATGATTTGCGAAGTGTCATGTATTCCTCGTCTACACCTCAAACGAATGTAAATGCGAGACTTCCTTGCTAGGAAATAGCGCCTGCAGATGTCTAGGCATCATAGCAATAGTGTTCTAATGCTTCTTAAGACGCGATGTCGCATCTCATTTCTATGTTTCATGGTAAGATATAATATGATTTGCGAAGTGTCATGTATTCCTCGTCTACACTTCAAATGAATGTAAATGCGACACTTCCTTGCTAGGAAATAGCGTCTGCAGATGTCTAGGTATCGTAGCAATAGAGTTCTAATGCTTCTTAAAACGCGATATCGCATCTCATTTCTGTGTTTCATAGTAAGATATAATATGATTTGCGAAGTGTTATGTATTCCTCGTCTACACTTCAAATGAATGTGAATGCGATACTTCCTCGCTAGGAAATAGCGTTTGCAGATGTCTACGTATCGTTGCAATAGCTTTCTGATGCTTCTTAAAACGCGATATCGCATCTCATTTCTATGTTTCATGGTACGATATAATATGATTTGCGAAGTTTCATGTATTCCTCGTCTACACTTCAAATGAATGTGACTGCGATATTTCCTCGCTAGGAAATAGTGTTTGCAGATGTCTACGTATCGTAGCAGTAGCTTTCTAATGCTTCCTAAAACGCGATATCGCATCTCATTTCTACGTTTCATGGTAAGATGTAATATGATTTGCGAAGTGTTATGTATTCGTCGTCTACACTTCAAATGAATGTAAATGTGACACTTCCTTGCAAGGAAATAGCGTTTGCAGATTTCTACGTATCGGAGCAATAGAGTTCTAATGCTTCTTAAAACGCGATATCGCATCTCATTTCTATGTTTCATGGTAAGATATAATATGATTTGCGAAGTGTCATGTATGCCTCGTCTACACTTCAAACGAATGTAAATGCGAGACTTCCTTGCTAGGAAATAGCGTCTGCAGATGTCTAGGTATCGTAGCAATAGAGTTCTAATGCTTCCTAAAACGCGATATCGCATCTCATTTCTACGTTTCATGGTAAGATGTAATATGATTTGCGAAGTGTTATGTATTCGTCGTCTACACTTCAAATGAATGTAAATGTGACACTTCCTTGCAAGGAAATAGCGTTTGCAGATTTCTACATATCGGAGCAATAGAGTTCTAATGCTTCTTAAAAGGCGATATCGCATCTCATTTCTATGTTTCATGGTAAGATATAATATGATTTGCGAAGTGTCATGTATGCCTCGTCTACACTTCAAACGAATGTAAATGCGAGACTTCCTTGCATAGGAAATAGCGCCTGCAGATGTCTAGGTATCGTAGCAATAGTTTTCTAATACTTCTTAAAACGCGACATCGCATCTCATTTCTATGTTTCATGGTAAGATATAATATGATTTGCGAAGTGTTATGTATTCCTCGTCTACACTTCAAATGAATGTAAATGCGACACTTCCTTGCTAGGAAATAGCGTCTGCAGATGTCTAGGTATCGTAGCGATAGAGTTCTAATGCTTCTCAAAACGCAATATCGCATCTCATTTCTATGTTTCATGGTAAGATATAACATGATTTGCGAAGTGTTATGTATTCCTCGTCTACACTTCAAATGAATGTGAATGCGATACTTCCTCGCTAGGAAATAGCGTTTGCAGATGTCTACGTATCGTTGCAATAGCTTTCTGATGCTTCTTAAAACGCGATATCGCATCTCATTTCTATGTTTCATGGTACGATATAATATGATTTGCGAAGTTTCATGTATTCCTCGTCTACACTTCAAATGAATGTGACTGCGATATTTCCTCGCTAGGAAATAGTGTTTGCAGATGTCTACGTATCGTAGCAGTAGCTTTCTAATGCTTCCTAAAACGCGATATCGCATCTCATTTCTACGTTTCATGGTAAGATGTAATATGATTTGCGAAGTGTTATGTATTCGTCGTCTACACTTCAAATGAATGTAAATGTGACACTTCCTTGCAAGGAAATAGCGTTTGCAGATTTCTACGTATCGGAGCAATAGAGTTCTAATGCTTCTTAAAACGCGATATCGCATCTCATTTCTATGTTTCATGGTAAGATATAATATGATTTGCGAAGTGTCATGTATGCCTCGTCTACACTTCAAACGAATGTAAATGCGAGACTTCCTTGCTAGGAAATAGCGTCTGCAGATGTCTAGGTATCGTAGCAATAGAGTTCTAATGCTTCTTAAAACGCGATATCGCATCTCATTTCTGTGTTTCATAGTAAGATATAATATGATTTGCGAAGTGTCATGTATTCCTCGTCTACACTTCAAATGAATGTAAATGCGACACTTCCTTGCTAGGAATTAGCGTCTGCAGAATTCTAGGTATCGTAGCAATAGAGTTCAAATGCTTCTTAAAACGAGATATTGCATCTCATATCTATGTTTCATGATAAGATATAATATTCATTGCGAAGTGTTATGCGTTCCTCATCTATGATTCAAATGAATGTAAATGCGACACTTCCTTGCTAGGAAATAGCGTCTGCAGATGTCTAGGTATCGTAGCGATAGAGCTCTAATGCTTCTCAAAACGCAATATCGCATCTCATTTCTATGTTTCATGGTAAGATATAACATGATTTGCGAAGTGTCATGTATTCCTCGTCTACACTTCAAATGAATGTGAATGCGATACTTCCTCGCTAGGAAATAGCGTTTGCAGGTGTCTTCGTATCGTTGCAATAGCTTTCTAATGCTTCTTAAAACGCGATATCGCATCTCATTTCTATGTTTCATGGTACGATATAATATGATTTGCGAAGTTTCATGTATTCCTCGTCTACACTTCAAATGAATGTGACTGCGATATTTCCTCGCTAGGAAATAGCGTTTGCAGATGTCTACGTATCGTAGCAGCAGCTTTCTAATGCTTATTAAAACGCGATATCGTATCTCATTTCTATGTTTCATGGTAAGATGTAATATGATTTGCGAAGTGTCATGTATTCCTCGTCTACACCTCAAACGAATGTAAATGCGAGACTTCCTTGCTAGGAAATAGCGCCTGCAGATGTCTAGGCATCATAGCAATAGTGTTCTAATGCTTCTTAAGACGCGATGTCGCATCTCATTTCTATGTTTCATGGTAAGATATAACATGATTTGCGAAGTGTCATGTATTCCTCGTCTACACTTCAAATGAATGTGACTGCGATATTTCCTCGCTAGGAAATAGCGTTTGCAGATGTCTACGTATCGTAGCAGTAGCTTTCTAATGCTTCTTAAAACGCGATATCGTATCTCATTTCTATGTTTCATGGTAAGATGTAATATGATTTGCGAAGTGTTATGTATTCCTCCTCTACACTTCAAATGAATGTAAGTGCGACACTTCCTTGCAAGGAAATAGCGTTTGCTGATGTCTACGTATCGAAGACATAGAGTTCAAATGCTTCTTAAAACGAGATATTGCATCTCATATCTATGTTTCATGATAAGATATAATATTCATTGCGAAGTGTTATACATTCCTCGTCTACGATTCAAATGAATGTAAATGCGAAACTTCCTTGCAAAGAAATAGCGTTTGCAGATGTCAATGTATCGTAGCAATAGATTTCTAATGCTTCTTAAAACGCGATATCGCATCTCATTTCTATGTTTCATGGTAAGATTTAATATGATTTGCGAAGTGTTATGTATTCCTCGTCTACACTTCAAATGAATGTAAATGCGTCACTTCCATGCTAGGAAATAGCGTCTGCTTATGTCTAGGTATCGTAGCGATAGAGTTCTAATGCTTCTCAAAACGCAATATCGCATCTCATTTCTATGTTTCATGGTAAGATATAACATGATTTGCGAAGTGTAATGTATTCCTCGTCTACACTTCAAATGAATGTGAATGCGATACTTCCTCGCTAGGAAATAGCGTTTGCAGATGTCTACCTATCGTTGCAATAGCTTTCTGATGCTTCTTAAAACGCGATATCGCATCTCATTTCTATGTTTCATAGTAAGATATAATATGATTTGCGAAGTGTCATGTATTCCTCGTCTACACTGCAAATGAATGTAAATGCGACACTTCGTTGCTAGGAATTAGCGTCTGCAGAATTCTAGGTATCGTAGCAATAGAGTTCAAATGCTTTTTAAAACGAGATATTGCATCTCATATCTATGTTTCATGATAAGATATAATATTCATTGCGAAGTGTTATGCGTTCCTCATCTATGATTTAAATGAATGTAAATGCGACACTTCCTTGCTAGGAAATAGCGACTGCAGATGTCTAGGTATCGTTGCAATAGCTTTCTAATGCTTCTTAAAACGCGATATCGCATCACATTTCTATGTTTCATGGTAAGATGTAATATGATTTGCGAAGTGTTATGTATTCCTCGCCTACACTTCAAATGAATGTAAATGCGACACTTCCTTGCAAGGAAATAGCGTTTGCAGATGTCTACGTATCGAAGCAATAGATTTCAAATGCTTCTTCAAACGAGATATTGCATCTCATATCTATGTTTCATGATAAGATATAATATTCATTGCGAAGTGTTATGCATTCCTCGTCTACGATTCAAATGAATGTAAATGCGACACTTCCTTGCAAGGAAATAGCGTTTGCAGATGTCTACGTATCGGAGCAGTAGAGTTCTAATGCTTCTTAAAACGCGATATCGCACCTCATTTCTATGTTTCATGGTAAGATATAATATGATTTGCGAAGCGTCATGTATTCCTCGTCTACACTTCAAATGAATGTAAATGCGATACTTCCTTGCTAGGAAATAGCGTCTGCAGATGTCTAGGTATCGTAGCAATAGAGCTCTTATGATTCTTAAAACGCGATATCGCATCTCATTTCTATGTTTCGTGGTAAGATATAATATGATTTGCGAAGTCTTATGTATTCCTCGTCTACACTTCAAATGAATGTAAATGCGACACTTCCTTGGCAGGAAATAGCGTCTGCAGATGTCTAGGTATCGTAGCAAAAGAGTTCTAATGCTTCTTAAAACGCGATATCGCATCTCATTTCTATGTTTCATGGTAAGATATAATATGATTTGCGAAGTGTCATGTATTCCTCGTCTACACTTCAAATGAATGTAAATGCGAGACTTCCTTGCTAGGAAATAGCGTCTGCAGATGTCTAGGTATCGTAGCAATAGTGTTCTAATGCTTCTTAAGACGTGTAATCGCATCTCATTTCTATGTTTCATGGTAAGATATAATATGATTTGCGAAGTGTTATGTATTCCTCGTCTAAACTTCAAATGAATGTAAATGCGACACTTCATTGCAAGGAAATAGCGTTTGCAGATGTCTACGTATCGTAGCTATAGATTTCTAATGCTTCTTAGAACGCGATATCGCTTCTCATTTCTATGTTTCATGGTAAGATATAATATGATTTGCGAAGTGTTATGTATTCCTCGTCTACACTTCAAATGAATGTAAATGCGACACTTCCTTGCAAGGAAATAGCGTCTGCAGATGTCTACGTATCGTAGCAATAGAGTTCTTATGATTCTTAAAACGCGATATCGCATCTCATTTCCATGTTTCATGGTAAGATGTAATATGATTTGCGAAGTGTTATGTATTCTTTGTCTACACTTCATATGAACGTTAATGCGACACTACCTTGCAAGGAAAGTGCGTTTGCAGATGTCTACGTATCGTAGCAATAGAGTTCTTATGATTCTTAAAACGCGATATCGCATCTCATTTCTATGTTTCATGGTAAGATATAATATGATTTGCGTAGTGTTATGTGCTCCTCGTCTACACTTCAAATGAATGTAAATGCGACACTCCCTTGAAAGGAAATAGCGTCTGCAGATGTCTAGGTATCGTAGCGGTAGAGTTCTAATGCTTCTCAAAACGCAATATCGCATCTCATTTCTATGTTTCATGGTAGGATATAATATGATTTGCGAAGTGTGATGTATTCCTCGTCTACACTTCAAATGAATGTAAATGCAACACTTCCTTGCAAGGAAATAGCGTTTGCAGATGTCTGCCTATCGTAGCAGTAGAGTTCTTATGCTTCTTAAAACGCGATATCGCATCTCATTTCTATGTTTCATGGTAAGATATAATATTCATTGCGAAGTGTTATGCATTCCTCGTCTGCGATTCAAATGAACGTAAATGCGACACTTCCTTGCAAGGAAATAGCGTTTGCAGATGTCTACGTATCGTAACAATAGAGTTCCTATGATTCTTAAAACGCGATATCGCGTCTCATTTCTATGTTTCATGGTAAGATATAATATGATTTGCGAAGTGTCATGTATTCCTCGTCAACACTTCAAATGAATGTAAATGCGACACTTCCTTGCTAGGAAATAGCGACTGCAGATGTCTAGGTATCGTAGCAATAGAGTTCTAATGCTCCTTAAAACGCGATATCGCATCTCATTCCTGTGTTTCATAGTAAGATATAATATGATTCGCGAAGTGTCATGTATTCCTCGTTTACACTTCAAATGAATGTAAATGCGACACTTCCTTGCTAGGAAATAGCGTCTGCAGAATTCTAGGTATCGTAGCAATAGAGTTCAAATGCTTCTTGAAACGAGATATTGCATTTCATATCTATGTTTCATGATAAGATATAATATTCATTGCGAAGTGTTATGCGTTCCTCATCTATGATTCAAATGAATGTAAATGCGACACTTCCTTGCTAGGAAATAGCGTCTGCAGATGTCTAGGTATCGTAGCGATAGAGTTCTAATGCTTCCTAAAACGCGATATCGCATCTCATTTCTACGTTTCATGGTAAGATGTAATATGATTTGCGAAGTGTTATGTATTCGTCGTCTACACTTCAAATGAATGTAAATGTGACACTTCCTTGCAAGGAAATAGCGTTTGCAGATGTCTACGTATCGAAGCAATAGAGTTCAAATGCTTCTTAAAACGAGATATTGCATCACATATCTATGTTTCATGATAAGATATATTATTCATTGCGAAGTGTTATGCATTCTACGTCTACGATTCAAATGAACGTAAATGCGACGCTTCCTTGCTAGGAAATAGCGTCTCCAGATGTCTAGGTATCGTAGCAATAGAGTTCTAATGCTTCTTAAAACGCGATATTGCATGTCATTTCTATGTTTCATGGTAAGATATTATATGATTTGCGAAGTGTTATGTATTCCTCATATACACTTCAAATGAATATAAATGCGACACTTCCTTGCAAGGAAATAGCGTCTGCAGATGTCTACGTATCGTAGCAATAGAGTACTTATGATTCTTAAAACGCGATATCGCATCTCATTTCTATGTTTCATGGTAAGATGTAATATGATTTGGGAAGTGTTATTTATTCCTCGTCTACACTTCATATGAATGTTAATGCGACACTTCCTTGCAAGGAAAGTGCGTTTGCAGATGTCTACGTATCGTAGCAATAGAGTTCTTATGATTCTTAAAACGCGATATCGCATCTCATTTCTATGTTTCATGGTAAGATATAATATGATTTGCGAAGTGTCATGTATTCCTCGTCTACAATTCAAATGAATGTAAATGCGACACTTCCTTGCTAGGAAATAGCGTCTGCAGATGTCTACGTATCGAAGCAATAGAGTTCAAATGCTTCTTAAAACGAGATATTGCATCACATATCTATGTTTCATGCTAAGATATATTATTCATTGCGAAGTGTTATGCATTCTACGTCTACGATTCAAATGAACGTAAATGCGACCCCTCCTTACTAGGAAATAGCGTCTGCAGTTGTCTAGGTATCGCAGCAATAGAGTTCTAATGCTTCTTAAAACGCAATATAGCATCTCATTTCTATGTTTCATGGTAGGATATTATATGATTTGCGAAGTGTTATGTATTCCTCGTCTACACTTCAAATGAATGTAAATGCGACACTTCCTTGTAAGGAAATAGCGTCTGCAGATGTCTACGTATCGTAGCAATAGATTTCTAATGCTTCTTAAAACGGGATATCGCATCTCATTTCTATGTTTCATGATAAGATATAATATGATTTGCGAAGTGTTATGTATTCCTCGTCTACACTTCATATGAATGTTAATGCGACACTTCCTTGCAAGGAAAGTTCGTTTGCAAATGTCTACGTATCGTAGCAATAGAGTTGTTATGATTCTTAAAACGCGATATCGCATCTCATTTCTATGTTTCATGGTAAGATATAATATGATTTGCGTAGAGTTATGTGCTCCTCGTGTACACTTCAATTGAATGTAAATGCGACACTCCCTTGAAAGGAAATAGCGTCTGCAGATGTCTAGGTATCGTAGCGATAGAGTTCTAATGCTCCTCAAAACGCAATATCGCATCTCATTTCTATGTTTCATGGTAAGATATAATATGATTTGCGAAGTGTGATGTATTCCTCGTCTACACTTCAAATGAATGTAAATGCGACACTTCCTTGCAAGGATATAGCGTTTGCAGATGTCTACCTATCGTAGCAGTAGAGTTCTAATGCTTCTTAAAACGCGATATCGCTTCTCATTTCTATGTTTCATGGTAAGATATAATATGATTTGCGAAGTGTTATGTATTCCTCGTCTACACTTCAAATGAATGTAAATGCGACACTTCCTAGCAAGGAAATAGCGTTTGCAGATGTCTACGTATCTTAGAAATAGTGTTCTAATGCTTCTTAAAACGCGATATCGCATCTCATTTCCATGTTTCATGGTAAGATATAATATGATTTGCGAAGTGTTATGTATTCCTCGTATACACTTCATATGAATGTTAATGCGACACTTCCTTGCAAGGAAAGAGCGTTTGCAGATTTCTGTGTATCGTAGCTATAGAGTTCTTATGATCCTTAAAACGCGATATCGCATCTCATTTCTATGTTTCATGGTAAGATATAATATGATTTGCGAAGTGTTATGTATTCTTCGTCTACACTTCAAATGAATGTAAATGCGACACTTCCTAGCAAGGAAATAGCGTTTGCAGATGTCTACGTATCTTAGCAATAGTGTTCTAATGCTTCTTAAAACGCGATATCGAATCTCTTTTCCATGTTTCATGGTAAGAAATAATATGATTTGCGAAGTGTTATGTATTCCTCGTGTACACTTCATATGAATGTTAATGCGACACTTCCTTGCAAGGAAAGAGCGTTTCAAGATGTCTAAGTATCGTAGCAATAGAGTTCTTATGATACTTAAAACGCGATATCGCATTTCATTTCTATGTTTCATGGTAAGATATAATATGATTTGCGAAGTGTGTGTATTGCACGTCTACACTTCATATGAATGTAAATGCGGCACTTCCTTGCTAGGAAATAGCGTCTGCAGATGTCTAGGTATCGTAGCAATAGAGTTCAAGTGCTTCTTAAAACGAGATATTGCATCTCATATCTATGTTTCATGATAAGATATAATATTCATTGCGAAGTGTTATGCATTCCTCGTCTACGATTCAAATGAATGTAAATGCGACTCTTCCTTGCAAGGAAATAGCGTTTGCAGATGTCTACGTATCGTAGCAATAGAGTACTTATGATTCTTAAAACGCGATATAGCATCTCATTTCTATGTTTCATGGTAAGATATAATATAATTTGCGAAGTACTATGTATTCCTCGTCTACACTTCAAATGAATGTGAATGCGACACTTCCTCGCTAGGAAATAGCGTTTGGAGATGTCTACGTATCGTAGCAATAGATTTCTAATTCTTCTTAAAACGCGATATCGCATCTCATTTCTATGTTTCATGGTAAGATATAATATGACTTGCGAAGTGTTATATATTCCTCGTCTACACTTCAAATGAATGTAAATGCGACACATCCTTGCAAGGAAATAGCGTTTGCAGATGTCTACGTATCGTAGCAATAGAGTTCTTATGATTCTCAAAACGCGATATCGCATCTCACTTCTATGTTTCATGGTAAGATATAATATGATTTGCGAAGTGTTATGTATTCCTCGTCTACACTTCAAATGAATGTAAATGCGACACTTCCTTGCAAGGAAATAGCGTTTGCAGATTACTGCGTTTCGCAGCTATAGAGTTCTTATGATTCGTAAAACGCGATATCGCATCTCATTTCTATGTTTCATGGTAAGATATAATATGATTTGCGAAGAGTTATGTATTCTTCGTCTACACTTCAAATGAATGTAAATGCGACACTTCCAAGCAAGGAAATATCGTTTGCAGATGTCTACGTATCTTAGCAATAGTGTTCTAATGCTTCTTAAAACGTGATATCGCAACTCATTTCCATGTTTCATGGTAAGATATAATATGATTTGCGAAGTGTTATGTACTCCTCGTCTACACTTCAAATGAATGTAAATGCCACACTTCCTTGAAAGGAAATAGCGTCTGCAGATGTCTAGGTATCGTAGCGATAGGGTTCTAATGCTTCTCAAAACGCAATATCGCATCTCATTTCTATGTTTCATGGTAAGATATAATATGATTTGCGAAGTGTTATGTACTCCTCGTCTACACTTCAAATGAATGTAAATGCGACACTTCCTTGCAAGGAAATAGCGTTTGCAGATGTCTACCTATCGTAGCAGTAGAGTTCTAATGCTTATTAAAACGCGATATCGCATTTCATTTCTATGTTTCATGGTAAGATATAATATGATTTGCGATGTGTTATGTATTCCTCGTCTACACTTCAAATGAATGTAAATGCGTCACTTCCTTGCAAGGAAATAGCGTTTGCAGATTTCTAGGTATCGCAGCAATAGAGTTCTAATGCTGCTTAAAACGCGATATCGCATCTCATTTCTATGTTTCATGGTAAGATATTATATGATTTGCGAGGTGTCATGTATTCCTCGTCTACACTTCAAATGAATGTAAATGCGACACTTCCTTGCTAGGAAATAGCGTCTGCAGATGTCTAGCTATCGTAGCAACAGAGTTCTAATGCTTCTTAAAACGCGATATCGCACCTCATTTCTATGTTTCATGGTAAGATATAATATGATTTGCGAAGTGTTATGTATTCCTCGTCTACACTTCAAATGAATGTAAATGCGACACTTCCTTGCAAGGAAATAGCGTTTGCAGGTTTCTGCGTATCGCAGCTATAGAGTTCTTATGATTCTTAAAACGCGATATCGCATCTCATTTCTATGTTTCATGGTAAGATATAATATGATTTGCGAAGTGTTATGTATTCTTCGTCTACACTTCAAATGAATGTAAATGCGACACTTCCTAGCAAGGAAATAGCGTTTGCAGATGTCTACGTATCTTAGCAATAGTGTTCTAATGCTTCTTAAAACGCGATATCGAATCTCTTTTCCATGTTTCATGGTAAGAAATAATATGATTTGCGAAGTGTTATGTATTCCTCGTGTACACTTCATGTGAATGTTAATGCGACACTTCCTTGCAAGGAAAGAGCGTTACAAGATGTCTAAGTATCGTAGCAATAGAGTTCTTATGATACTTAAAACGCGATATCGCATTTCATTTCTATGTTTCATGGTAAGATATAATATGATTTGCGAAGTGTGTGTATTGCACGTCTACACTTCATATGAATGTAAATGCGGCACTTCCTTGCTAGGAAATAGCGTCTGCAGATGTCTAGGTATCGTAGCAATAGAGTTCAAGTGCTTCTTAAAACGAGATATTGCATCTCATATCTATGTTTCATGATAAGATATAATATTCATTGCGAAGTGTTATGCATTCCTCGTCTACGATTCAAATGAATGTAAATGCGACTCTTCCTTGCAAGGAAATAGCGTTTGCAGATGTCTACGTATCGTAGCAATAGAGTACTTATGATTCTTAAAACGCGATATAGCATCTCATTTCTATGTTTCATGGTAAGATATAATATAATTTGCGAAGTACTATGTATTCCTCGTCTACACTTCAAATGAATGTGAATGCGACACTTCCTCGCTAGGAAATAGCGTTTGGAGATGTCTACGTATCGTAGCAATAGATTTCTAATGCTTCTTAAAACGCGATATCGCATCTCATTTCTATGTTTCATGGTAAGATATAATATGATTTGCGAAGTGTTATGTATTCCTCGTCTACACTTCAAATGAATGTAAATGCGACACTTCCTTGCAAGGAAATAGCGTTTGCAGATTACTGCGTTTCGCAGCTATAGAGTTCTTATGATTCTTAAAACGCGATATCGCATCTCATTTCTATGTTTCATGGTAAGATATAATATGATTTGCGAAGTGTTATGTATTCTTCGTCTACACTTCAAATGAATGTAAATGCGACACTTCCAAGCAAGGAAATATCGTTTGCAGATGTCTACGTATCTTAGCAATAGTGTTCTAATGCTTCTTAAAACGCGATATCGCAGCTCATTTCCATGTTTCATGGTAAGATATAATATGATTTGCGAAGTGTTATGTACTCCTCGTCTACACTTCAAATGAATGTAAATGCGACACTTCCTTGAAAGGAAATAGCGTCTGCAGATGTCTAGGTATCGTAGCGATAGGGTTCTAATGCTTCTCAAAACGCAATATCGCATCTCATTTCTATGTTTCATGGTAAGATATAATATGATTTGCGAAGTGTGATGTATTCCTCGTCTACACTTCAAATGAATGTAAATGCGACACTTCCTTGCAAGGAAATAGCGTTTGCAGATGTCTACCTATCGTAGCAGTAGAGTTCTAATGCTTATTAAAACGCGATATCGCATTTCATTTCTATGTTTCATGGTAAGATATAATATGATTTGCGAAGTGTGTGTATTCCACGTCTACACTTCAAATGAATGTAAATGCGACACTTCCTTGCAAAGAAATAGCGTTTGCAGATGTCTACGTATCGTAGCATTGGATTTCAAATGCTTCTTAAAACGCGATATCGCATCACATTTCTATGTTTCATGGTAAGATATAATATGATTTGCGTAGTGTTATGTATTCCTCGTCTACACTTCAAATGAATGTAAATGCGACACTTCCTTGCTAGGAAATAGCGTCTGCAGATGTCTAGGTATCGTAGCAACAGAGTTCTAATGCTTCTAAAAACGCGATATCGCATCTCATTTCTATGTTTCATGGTAAGATATTATATAATTTGCGAAGTGTTATGTATTCCTCGTCTACACTTCAAATGAATGTAAATGCGACACTTCCTTGCTAGGAAATAGCGTCTGCAGACATCTAGGTATCGTAGCGATAGAGTTCTAATGCTTCTTAAAACGCGATATCGCACCTCATTTCTATGTTTCATGGTAAGATATAATATGATTTGCGAAGTGCTATGTATTCCTCGTCTACACTTCAAATGAATGTAAATGCGACACTTCTTTGCAAGGAAATAGCGTTTGCAGATGTCTACGTATCGTAACAATAGAGTTCTTATGATTCTTAAAACGCGAAATCGCATCTCATTTCTATGTTTCATGGTAAGATATAATATGATTTGCGAAGTGTTATGTATTCCTCGTGTACACTTCATATGAATGTTAATGCGACACTTCCTTGCAAGGAAAGAGCGTTTGCAGATTTCTGCGTATCGTAGCTATAGAGTTCTTATGATTCTTAAAACGCGATATCGCATCTCATTTCTATGTTTCAGGGTAAGATATAATATGATTTGCGAAGTGTTATGTATTCTTCGTCTACACTTGAAATGAATGTAAATGCGACACTTCCTAGCAAGGAAATAGCGTTTGCAGATGTCTACGTATATTAGCATTAGTGTTCTAATGCTTCTTAAAACGCGATATCGCATCTCATTTCCATGTTTCATGGTAAGAAATAATATGATTTGCGAAGTGTTATGTATTCCTCGTGTACACTTCATATGAATGTTAATGCGACACTTCCTTGCAAGGAAAGAGCGTTTGCAGATGTCTAAGTATCGTAGCAATAGAGCTCTTATGATACTTAAAACGCGATATCGCATTTCATTTCTATGTTTCATGGTAAGATATAATATGATTTGCGAAGTGTGTGTATTCCACGTCTACATTTCAAATGAATGTAAATGCGACACTTCCTTGCAAAGAAATAGCGTTTGCAGATGTCTACGTATCGTAGCAATAGATTTCAAATGCTTCTTAAAACGCGATATCGCATCACATTTCTATGTTTCATGGTAAGATATAATATGATTTGCGAAGTGTTATGTATTCCTCGTCTACACTTCATATGAATGTAAATGCGACACTTCCTTGGTAGGAAATAGCGTTTGCAGATGTCTACGTATCGTAGCAATAGTGTTCTTATGATTCTTACAACGCGATATCGCATCTCATTTCCATGTTTCATGGTAAGATATAATATGTCTTGCGAAGTGTTATGTATTCCTCGTCTACACTTCATATGAATGTTAATGCGACACTTCCTTGCAAGGAAAGAGCGTTTGCAGATGTCTAAGTATCGTAGCAATAGAGTTCTTATGATTCTTAAAACGCGAAATCGCATCTCATTTCTATGTTTCATGGTAAGATATAATATGATTTGCGAAGTGTTATGTACTCCTCGTCTACACTTCAAATGAATGTAAATGCGACACTTCCTTGAAAGGAAATAGCGTCTGCAGATATCTAGGTATCGTAGCGATAGCGTTCTAATGCTTCTTGAAACGCGATATCGCATCTCATTTTTATGTTTCATGGTAAGATATAATATGATTAGCGAAGTGTGATGTACTCCTCGTCCACACTTCAAATGAATGTAAATGCGACACTTCCTTGCAAGGAAATAGCGTTTGCAGATGTCTACCTATCGTAGCAGTAGTGTTCTAATGCTTATTAAAACGCGATAACGCATCTCATTTCTATGTTTCATGGTAAGATAGAATATGATTTGCGAAGTGTTATGTATTCCTCGTCTACACTTCATAGGAATGTAAATGCAACACTTCCTTGGTAGGAAATAGCGTTTGCAGATGTCTACGTATCGTAGCAATAGGGTTCTAATGCTTCTTAAAACGCGATATCGCATCTCATTTCCATGTTTCATGGTAAGATATAATATGATTTGCGAAGTGTTATGTATTCCTCGTCTACACTTCATATGAATGTAAATGCGACACTTCCTTGGTAGGAAATAGCGTTTGCAGATGTCTACGTATCGTAGCAATAGTGTTCTTATGATTCTTACAACGCGATATCGCATCTCATTTCCATGTTTCATGGTAAGATATAATATGATTTGCGAAGTGTTATGTATTCCTCGTCTACACTTCATATGAATGTTAATGCGACACTTCCTTGCAAGGAAAGAGCGTTTGCAGATGTCTAAGTATCGTAGCAATAGAGTTCTTATGATTCTTAAAACGCGAAATCGCATCTCATTTCTATGTTTCATGGTAAGATATAATATGATTAGCGAAGTGTGATGTATTCCTCGTCTACACTTCAAATGAATGTAAATGCGACACTTCCTTGCAAGGAAATAGCGTTTGCAGATGTCTACCTATCGTAGCAGTAGTGTTCTAATGCTTATTAAAAGGCGATAACGCATCTCATTTCTATGTTTCATGGTAAGATATAATATGATTTGCGAAGTGTGTGTATTCCACGTCTACACTTCAAAAGAATGTAAATGCGACACTTCCTTGCAAAGAAATAGCGTTTGCAGATGTCTACCTATCGTAGCAATAGGGTTCTAATGCTTCTTAAAACGCGATATCGCACCTCATTTCTATGTTTCATGGTAAGATATAATATGATTTGCGAAGTGTTATGTATTCCTCGTCTACACTTCATATGAATGTAAATGCGACACTTCCTTGGTAGGAAATAGCGTTTGCAGATGTCTACGTTTCGTAGCAATAGTGTTCTTATGATTCTTACAACGCGATATCGCATCTCATTTCCATGTTTCATGGTAAGATATAATATGATTTGCGAAGTGTTATGTATTCCTCGTCTACACTTCAAATGAATGTAAATGCGACACCTCCTTGGAAAGAAATAGCGTTTGCAGATGTCTGCGTATCGTAGCAATAGATTTCTAATGCTTCTTAAAAAGCGATATCGCATCTCATTTCTATGTTTCATGGTAAGATATAATATGATTTGCGAAGTGTCATATATTCCTCGTCTACACTTCAAATGAATGTAAATGCGACACTTCCTTGCTAGGAAATAGCGTCTGCAGATGTCTAGGCATCGTAGCGATAGAGTTCTAATGCTTCTTAAAACGCGATATCGCACCTCATTTCTATGTTTCATGGTAAGATATAATATGATTTGCGAAGTGTTATGTACTCCTCGTCTACACTTCAAATGAATGTAAATGCGACACTTCCTTGCTAGGAAATAGCGTCTGCAGATGTCTAGGTATCGTAGCAATAGAGTTCAAATGCTTTTTAAAACGAGATATTGCATCTCATATCTATGTTTCATGATAAGATATAATATTCATTGCGAAGTGTGATGTATTCCTCGTCTACACTTCAAATGAATGTTGTAACGTCTCGCGTATTGCCTTCCATTCCCCAGCGCCTCCCACAGCATCCGGCAGCGACGTACTCACCGTCAGCAGCACCTAAGTACACGGGACGAGCGCCATCACAACCAAACATACACCACGTCCGCCGAGCCAAGGCTGCTATCAAGGTACGAAGATCTAGGAGTTCGACCGATCGACCGTGTGACAACGTGCAGCATTTCCAAAGCCAGGAAAGATGCAGCATCCAACCAGACGACTGGACCACTGGGCACAACAGCGAATCACCTACACCATTACAGGGTTATTCCTATTTCCAAAGTATATATTCGTAAATCGTTTTCTAGATCTAAGTACTCGACACATACATTGTACATACGCAGACAACACACACATAGTTTCTAAGATCAATGTAAATATCCATAATTATAAGTTGCGATACGCTCGAGCGGGCGTCCGACGCGTGCGGCTCACGCGTAACGCGAGCCGCGCCCCACTCCGACCGGCCGCCCCACTGCGCGGGCCGAGCGGCCACCCCACTCCGGGCTCCAGCGACTCGCGCGCCACGCGACCTAAGGAGGTCGCGGACCCGCGATCGGAGAGTCAGTCTTCTCCGAGCTTCGTTCCAAGCTGATCATCAGACAGCTCTAATCCACCTTAGTCAGAGGTGTTCGTAATTCTATTCTAAATTCAAGTTCAATTCCAATCATAGAGTCTAGTTCTAACTCCAATTCTAAACAATTAAGTCTACTTTTAACTTAGTCTTAGGGAAAGTACAGTGTAAGCTTAGGATTAACTTAGAATATACTTTGATTTTACCTCCTAACTACTAGTTCAGTTATTGATAATTTCCATTAACTTCGTTCTTATCCTACGAGTTCTTCCACGAGCCAACGCGTGGACATTCTACATTCAATCCAATCGTTAGTCGATCATTGGTAATCAGCTGGTTAGAGCGGACCGCCGCTTAGCTTCGCTGACCCATACGTGAGACTGCGTGCAGATAACGTCGACATTTCACTCTCTGGACCGACAGGCTAGAGCGGACCGCCGCTTACCCGAGTCGTATCTAGTCTGCTGAAATTAGACGCGAATGTGCAGTAATTCGAAGCGAAAGGCTCGACGTGCGGGAAGGAAGAACTTCCTACGCCGTCTCGTACGTGAATACGTGGGCACCAAAGCCTTACCGTCGATCTGTGCATCCGCCACCGTCCTCGTGGCTTCTCAACGTTCCACGCCGACAACCTTATCCGATACAGGGAAGCCGAACATTGCTGAATCCCCGCAACGCTGGGCGCTCATTCCTTTGGACATTCAGCCTCGCAGTCCTTACGCAGCATCGATACCAGACTACGATCCACGGAAGCAGAGATATCTCTGGAAAGAATATTGATTTGTTCGCTATCAAGACGGCAAAGGTAGGATTTTTCCACATTTACCGCGTTAGCGTGTTCGTAAAAGCGTTCGTTGTCCCACGGAAGGAACCCGGCATTAGTCGCAATTAAGCGAGCCGTTTCCGCGAATTGGCTGCGTGTCGCCTCCGAGTAAAACGGAAATTTTCCACCCTCGTGACGTGACACAAAATTGGTGACAGCGGTGGGATAGCTTCGCGTTAAGTCGAGAAATTCAGCTTTGAACGTACGCGATCAGCCATGGCGACACGGACGCCTACAAAAACGCGCCTTCAATCGTCTAGAGCCGCCGCCGCAGGTGTAGATGCGGATCGCGATAAAAGAGTAGCCCGAAATATAGAGTTTCAAGACGCGCTTGCCGACACCGTTCCACGAACTGCCGAGACCTGTGAAAGTAATAGACCCGCCGACAATACAGTGTCTCTAATGCAACAGATAGAACAGATGCGCCGTGAATTGGAGGCCTTGCGTCATTCACAGACAGTTTCAAGGGCCGACACCGTACCATTAGATATTCCACAATTTAACTCGTCGACGCCGCAGGACTCGAATATCGAATCCGGGAATCCACAACACGATGAACTGTCGCTAAAACAAGCCTTGGAGGCCGTTCCTCACTACGATGGGCAAAACATGCCTGTTCTGCAATTCACGCGAGCGTGTAAGCGAGCTTACGAGCTGATTCCGGGCGGTTGCGAGCGTACTTTCACCCGTTTAATTAAAAGTAAATTGAAGGGACGCGCGTATTTGGCATTGGAGGACGAACCGTGCCAATCTATATTAGAGTTAACAGATATTTTGCGAAGTTCTTTCGGTGCCGTCAGATCCGCGGATCACTACCGCGGAGAGTTAACCAACATTTATATGAAATCAGGAGAGCACATATTAGATTACATTAGCCGCGTAAAGGACCTGCGGACTGCAATCATAGATTGCGAGAGGTTAGATCCATACGCTTCCGGACGCGGTTCATCCAACGTAGACGAACTTATATTACGATGTTTTACAGACGGTTTAATTCCAGAACTTCGCGTTCAAATTCCTTTACACACGATCCAGTCGCACCAAGAAGCGTTTTCGCGAGCTAGAGGATTATACAAGAGGTACGAATTAGATCGCGAACGCCTGACAAACCCTCGAACTCAGGTAGAGAACCGGGTAAAACGAAACGAAATAATTTGTTCCGCATGCAATAATACAGGTCATTACGCTAGGGATTGCCGCGCCAGGTCAACTCCGTTACGACCAGAGCCTAACGCCTACAATCCACTTACCCAGCGCGAAACACCTGCTCCCAGGGCCGCGTATAACCAACCGCGACCGTTAATTCCTGGCGAAAAATATTGTAGATATTGTCGAACGCCGGGACATGAGATTGAGGAATGCCGAAAGCGGCAATATTATAATAACATCCGGGTATCGGGAAACGGGAATGGCCTCCCTCCGCGCCGCGAGACAGGACGCGAGGCCACTCGCCAAGTTCGTTCTCTCGCGTCAAACTATCAAACCACGGAAATCGAAAATACAGAGCCGCAGTAAATTTAACGGGTAAGACTAACACTCCCAGCGTCGTCTTAAAATCGGATACGTTACTTAAACCAACCGAATTTATGATAGATACCGGCGCTGAGATTAACATAATAAAACGTTCCGCACTATCTTCTTCCGCTCGAATCGATACCGACGAAGTAGTAGTAATTACGGGCGTGACAAATGGCAAGACTACGACTATCGGTACAGTAAACTTAGTGTTATTTGACCGCGTAGTCCCATTCAATGTTGTAAGTGACGATTTCCCTCTCGGTCCAGATGGGATCCTAGGATCTGGATTCTGTTCCGACGCGGAAATATCCTTTCCTAAATGCGAAATCAAGTGGCACGGAAAGACAATTCCGTTCCGCCGCGAAATCGCTAGTTTCGAAACCAAAGCATCTAGGACCTCCGAACAGGTCATTCCGCCGAAAACCAAACGCTCTAAAACTTTCAGTAAGGTCGATCCGCCAAATAAAATACAGGAGGGAAATCCGAAAACCTCCGGAAGGGTCAAACTACCTGCTCGCGATTTTTCTAAGACCGACGAAACGGTCACAGTTCCGCCGCGTATGAATATCGGCGTCAAGGTCAGAGTAGTAAATTCTGAAATCTCCGAGGGAATAATTCCTCGATTAAATATCGGGCCGGGATTATTCTTTGGCAATGCGCTGGTTAAAGTCAACGAAGGCACGGCGATTACTCGGGTAATAAACTCGACCGATCAAGCGGTTAAAATCGTTCTGCCCTCCATAAAACTCGAATCAGTGGCGATCAAGCCATCCAAGTCCGAGGAAGATAGCCATTCGTTATTTTCGATTTTTATCACTTCCAAGAAGTTCGAATCAAATCAAGTATCGCGTCCAAAAATCGGTAACGTTTCCGCCGCTTCGTCCGGCACAACCCAAAAGGGGAAATCGAGTCAATCCATTTCGCGTTCAAACATAGCTTCCAGGTACGAAACTCCTCTTAACACCGCAATAAAACCAACGTACGCTCAGGTAGCCAAAACAGCCGCTAAAGTCATGTTAACGCGAACATCTGTAACTACGCCGAAATCTCGTTTAGAAAATGTAATTAATACGCTAAGATTGGATCACCTCAACAAAGAGGAAAAACAGCATGTAATAAACCTAGTAGATAAGACGCAAGATTTGTTTTACATAGAAGGCGATAATTTAGGCCACACTACCGCAGCTACGCACAAAATACCCACGGTCGACAACCGACCAATTAACGTCAAGCAGTATAGATTTCCGCCCGTACATAAAGAGGAGATTCGGGACCAGATTAATAAACTTCTTCAGAATGGTATTATCCGCGATTCAAAGTCTCCGTACAACTCGCCGTTGTGGGTAGTTCCCAAAAAGGCCGATTCTCAAGGGAAAAAGCGCTGGCGTGTAGTGATCGATTATCGTGCACTAAACGAGAAGTCGATCGCCGACGCCTATCCCTTGCCGTGTATTACGGAGATTTTGGATCAGTTGGGCAGTGCTAAGTACTTTAGCACATTCGACTTGGCCAGCGGTTTCCATCAAATCCCGATGGAAGCCGCTGACGCACATAAAACGGCATTCTCCACACCGCATGGCCATTACGAATTCACGAGAATGCCGTTCGGCCTTAAGAATGCGCCTGCCACATTTCAGAGGCTAATGGATAACGTGCTCGCGGGGCTACAGGGTAACGAGCTCTTTGTTTATTTGGACGATATCGTCCTCTACGCTAGCTCCCTTCAAGAGCACGCAGTCAAGTACGAAAGATTAACGCGTAAACTAAGAGAGGCCAATCTGGTCCTCCAACCCGATAAGTGCGAGTTTTTGAGGCGCGAAGTGAGTTACCTCGGGCACGTAATCAGTGAGAGTGGCGTGAAACCGGACCCGGCAAAGATAAGCGCGGTTCGAGATTTTCCCCGACCAACTAATCCGAAACAAATAAAACAATTCTTAGGCCTTGCCGGATACTATCGGCGATTCATATCAAATTTCTCCAACGTCGCTAAACCTCTCACGAACTTATTAAAGAAGGACACTACTTTTGTATGGCGTAATGAGCAGGAGAATGCTTTTGTTAAGTTACGCGACGCGCTATGCGAGGCGCCAATCCTGCAGTATCCGAACTTTAATTTACCATTCGTAATTACCACGGATGCATCGGCAGACGCGATAGGCGGTGTGTTAAGCCAAGGGCCGATTGGCCGTGATCTACCGATTGCATATACTTCGCGACTCCTGAATTCGGCCGAAAGAAACTATTCAACGATTGAAAAGGAGTGTTTAGCCATAATCTACGCAGTCCATCATTTCCGACCATACATATACGGCAAACAATTTAAGCTAGTCACCGACCATCGTCCACTGGTGTGGATGAATTCCGTAAAGGATCCATCCAGCCGTCTTGTGCGGTGGAGGCTGAAGCTTTCCGAGTACGACTATGAGATGATTTATAAAGCCGGGAAAACGAATTCAAACGCCGACGCGCTCTCACGAAATCCAGTAAGAGTATTTCCACTTACGCAATCATCTTCCGACGAAAACATTTTCGATCCAATTCCGAAATCCTCCCAGCGGAGAGAGCCCCAAGCTCCACCCGCACCACCACCGTCACCTAGCTCCGATGACAACCTACCACCATTACCGACCGATATCTACGTACCGGCAGAGGGTGAACACGTACGATACGAACCATTATTCAAATTCTCAAGAGACACTATAGCTACCAGACGCGATAACATTGTCATTTTTATTACACAATCGGGAAACCCATACGATGCAGGCGCGAAGGAAATTCAAAAATGCGGAAAATTTTTTTTCAATAGGAAAGACGTTCATCTCACGAAAGCTAGAGTAACGAAAATCGATGACTATTACCAAATTCAGCTTCCAGTAATCGAGCACGACAGTCGAGCCATAGATTATCAGACAGTAGTAGAGACATTACGTTCACTGTTCGATGTAATCACCGAGCTACAACTAAGTACATTCAGCATCGCGCAGACGTCACTAGACTCCTTGCCGTGGTCGCAAATTAAGAGAATTCTAGATGATTTGTTTTATGAAATTCAGGTTCAAATAACGGTTTGCCAGGGACTAATCCATATACCACCGGAAGAACATAGATTAAAAATAATACAGCAGAATCACGACACGCCAGTAGGGGGACATAAGGGCGTAAATAAAACTTATTCGCGCATCCGAGAAAAGTATTTTTGGCCCAACATGAAAAACCAGATACAGGATTATATTAGTAAATGTAGGAGCTGCCAATTGGAAAAATTAGTTCGTGTAAAAACGAAATAACCTCTAACTTTGACAGACACACCGGGTTCCGCATTTGATAAGATTTCGATGGACGTTATGGGTCCACTTCCTACAACTCCTGACGGCTACAAAAACATACTTACCATCCAGGACCTGTTAACGAAATACTCAGTCGCGATACCATTAAAGCAAACTTCGGCAGTAGATATTGCAGACGCACTTATAACCGGGTTCATTTGCAAATTTGGTTGCCCAAAAGGGATCTTAACAGATCAGGGATCCAACTTCATCAATAGCCTCATCAAGGCCATCGCGATTAAATTCAGGATAAAGCAATTCAAGTCTACAGCTTTCCACCCACAGACAAATGGTTCGGTGGAACGATCCCACCATGTTTTAGCGGAATACCTCAAACATTTCATACACACCAGTGGCGATTGGGAACGATGGCTACCTTACGCAATGCTATCTTATAATACGAGTGTCCACGAGGGCACATTATACACACCGCACGAACTCGTTTTCGGTCGAATTGCGAGAGTACCATCCGACACACCATTCCAAGACAATACAGAGAATGAGACTTATTCGGACTATCTCATTAATTTAAACGAGAAAATTTCGAAATCACAAGCGATCGCCAGGGAGAATCTCGATAATGCCAAACGTCGTGCGAAACACTATTACGATAGAAAGCTTAACATTCAGAAGTTCGAAGCCGGCCAATGGGTCTTTTTGTTAAGGGAGCCCAATAAACATAAATTTTATTCCCAATACGCGGGCCCCTATAGAATAATCGAAGTTCTGAATGATAATAACGTTAAGTTAGCTATTAAGGGACGACATAAAATAGTGCATACCAATAAGATTAAGTTATGTAAAAGAATGAGTGGACTGAAACAGATAGAGACTGAAAATGTGATAGCCAAAGGTGAGAAGTGTTCTCAAAGCTCTACGAGCAGTGAAAGTGCCAGTGAATTCAGTACCAGCGAACGCTACGGAAATGGTCACTCAAGAGATGCAAAGCGAGCCCGCCACTGCTTATCCGGCAGGGATTCGCCAGTACGACAACAGCCAACCGGCAGGACAACAGGTGTGCAGCCACCCACTAATTCGCAGATTCCAGACAGGAGATCTTGGCATGGCCAAGATTCCTTTCGTATGGGGGGAGGTGTAACGTCTCGCGTATTGCCTTCCATTCCCCAGCGCCTCCCACAGCATCCGGCAGCGACGTACTCACCGTCAGCAGCACCTAAGTACACGGGACGAGCGCCATCACAACCAAACATACACCACGTCCGCCGAGCCAAGGCTGCTATCAAGGTACGAAGATCTAGGAGTTCGACCGATCGACCGTGTGACAACGTGCAGCATTTCCAAAGCCAGGAAAGATGCAGCATCCAACCAGACGACTGGACCACTGGGCACAACAGCGAATCACCTACACCATTACAGGGTTATTCCTATTTCCAAAGTATATATTCGTAAATCGTTTTCTAGATCTAAGTACTCGACACATACATTGTACATACGCAGACAACACACACATAGTTTCTAAGATCAATGTAAATATCCATAATTATAAGTTGCGATACGCTCGAGCGGGCGTCCGACGCGTGCGGCTCACGCGTAACGCGAGCCGCGCCCCACTCCGACCGGCCGCCCCACTGCGCGGGCCGAGCGGCCACCCCACTCCGGGCTCCAGCGACTCGCGCGCCACGCGACCTAAGGAGGTCGCGGACCCGCGATCGGAGAGTCAGTCTTCTCCGAGCTTCGTTCCAAGCTGATCATCAGACAGCTCTAATCCACCTTAGTCAGAGGTGTTCGTAATTCTATTCTAAATTCAAGTTCAATTCCAATCATAGAGTCTAGTTCTAACTCCAATTCTAAACAATTAAGTCTACTTTTAACTTAGTCTTAGGGAAAGTACAGTGTAAGCTTAGGATTAACTTAGAATATACTTTGATTTTACCTCCTAACTACTAGTTCAGTTATTGATAATTTCCATTAACTTCGTTCTTATCCTACGAGTTCTTCCACGAGCCAACGCGTGGACATTCTACATTCAATCCAATCGTTAGTCGATCATTGGTAATCAGCTGGTTAGAGCGGACCGCCGCTTAGCTTCGCTGACCCATACGTGAGACTGCGTGCAGATAACGTCGACATTTCACTCTCTGGACCGACAGGCTAGAGCGGACCGCCGCTTACCCGAGTCGTATCTAGTCTGCTGAAATTAGACGCGAATGTGCAGTAATTCGAAGCGAAAGGCTCGACGTGCGGGAAGGAAGAACTTCCTACGCCGTCTCGTACGTGAATACGTGGGCACCAAAGCCTTACCGTCGATCTGTGCATCCGCCACCGTCCTCGTGGCTTCTCAACGTTCCACGCCGACAACCTTATCCGATACAGGGAAGCCGAACATTGCTGAATCCCCGCAACGCTGGGCGCTCATTCCTTTGGACATTCAGCCTCGCAGTCCTTACGCAGCATCGATACCAGACTACGATCCACGGAAGCAGAGATATCTCTGGAAAGAATATTGATTTGTTCGCTATCAAGACGGCAAAGGTAGGATTTTTCCACATTTACCGCGTTAGCGTGTTCGTAAAAGCGTTCGTTGTCCCACGGAAGGAACCCGGCATTAGTCGCAATTAAGCGAGCCGTTTCCGCGAATTGGCTGCGTGTCGCCTCCGAGTAAAACGGAAATTTTCCACCCTCGTGACGTGACACAAAATTGGTGACAGCGGTGGGATAGCTTCGCGTTAAGTCGAGAAATTCAGCTTTGAACGTACGCGATCAGCCATGGCGACACGGACGCCTACAAAAACGCGCCTTCAATCGTCTAGAGCCGCCGCCGCAGGTGTAGATGCGGATCGCGATAAAAGAGTAGCCCGAAATATAGAGTTTCAAGACGCGCTTGCCGACACCGTTCCACGAACTGCCGAGACCTGTGAAAGTAATAGACCCGCCGACAATACAGTGTCTCTAATGCAACAGATAGAACAGATGCGCCGTGAATTGGAGGCCTTGCGTCATTCACAGACAGTTTCAAGGGCCGACACCGTACCATTAGATATTCCACAATTTAACTCGTCGACGCCGCAGGACTCGAATATCGAATCCGGGAATCCACAACACGATGAACTGTCGCTAAAACAAGCCTTGGAGGCCGTTCCTCACTACGATGGGCAAAACATGCCTGTTCTGCAATTCACGCGAGCGTGTAAGCGAGCTTACGAGCTGATTCCGGGCGGTTGCGAGCGTACTTTCACCCGTTTAATTAAAAGTAAATTGAAGGGACGCGCGTATTTGGCATTGGAGGACGAACCGTGCCAATCTATATTAGAGTTAACAGATATTTTGCGAAGTTCTTTCGGTGCCGTCAGATCCGCGGATCACTACCGCGGAGAGTTAACCAACATTTATATGAAATCAGGAGAGCACATATTAGATTACATTAGCCGCGTAAAGGACCTGCGGACTGCAATCATAGATTGCGAGAGGTTAGATCCATACGCTTCCGGACGCGGTTCATCCAACGTAGACGAACTTATATTACGATGTTTTACAGACGGTTTAATTCCAGAACTTCGCGTTCAAATTCCTTTACACACGATCCAGTCGCACCAAGAAGCGTTTTCGCGAGCTAGAGGATTATACAAGAGGTACGAATTAGATCGCGAACGCCTGACAAACCCTCGAACTCAGGTAGAGAACCGGGTAAAACGAAACGAAATAATTTGTTCCGCATGCAATAATACAGGTCATTACGCTAGGGATTGCCGCGCCAGGTCAACTCCGTTACGACCAGAGCCTAACGCCTACAATCCACTTACCCAGCGCGAAACACCTGCTCCCAGGGCCGCGTATAACCAACCGCGACCGTTAATTCCTGGCGAAAAATATTGTAGATATTGTCGAACGCCGGGACATGAGATTGAGGAATGCCGAAAGCGGCAATATTATAATAACATCCGGGTATCGGGAAACGGGAATGGCCTCCCTCCGCGCCGCGAGACAGGACGCGAGGCCACTCGCCAAGTTCGTTCTCTCGCGTCAAACTATCAAACCACGGAAATCGAAAATACAGAGCCGCAGTAAATTTAACGGGTAAGACTAACACTCCCAGCGTCGTCTTAAAATCGGATACGTTACTTAAACCAACCGAATTTATGATAGATACCGGCGCTGAGATTAACATAATAAAACGTTCCGCACTATCTTCTTCCGCTCGAATCGATACCGACGAAGTAGTAGTAATTACGGGCGTGACAAATGGCAAGACTACGACTATCGGTACAGTAAACTTAGTGTTATTTGACCGCGTAGTCCCATTCAATGTTGTAAGTGACGATTTCCCTCTCGGTCCAGATGGGATCCTAGGATCTGGATTCTGTTCCGACGCGGAAATATCCTTTCCTAAATGCGAAATCAAGTGGCACGGAAAGACAATTCCGTTCCGCCGCGAAATCGCTAGTTTCGAAACCAAAGCATCTAGGACCTCCGAACAGGTCATTCCGCCGAAAACCAAACGCTCTAAAACTTTCAGTAAGGTCGATCCGCCAAATAAAATACAGGAGGGAAATCCGAAAACCTCCGGAAGGGTCAAACTACCTGCTCGCGATTTTTCTAAGACCGACGAAACGGTCACAGTTCCGCCGCGTATGAATATCGGCGTCAAGGTCAGAGTAGTAAATTCTGAAATCTCCGAGGGAATAATTCCTCGATTAAATATCGGGCCGGGATTATTCTTTGGCAATGCGCTGGTTAAAGTCAACGAAGGCACGGCGATTACTCGGGTAATAAACTCGACCGATCAAGCGGTTAAAATCGTTCTGCCCTCCATAAAACTCGAATCAGTGGCGATCAAGCCATCCAAGTCCGAGGAAGATAGCCATTCGTTATTTTCGATTTTTATCACTTCCAAGAAGTTCGAATCAAATCAAGTATCGCGTCCAAAAATCGGTAACGTTTCCGCCGCTTCGTCCGGCACAACCCAAAAGGGGAAATCGAGTCAATCCATTTCGCGTTCAAACATAGCTTCCAGGTACGAAACTCCTCTTAACACCGCAATAAAACCAACGTACGCTCAGGTAGCCAAAACAGCCGCTAAAGTCATGTTAACGCGAACATCTGTAACTACGCCGAAATCTCGTTTAGAAAATGTAATTAATACGCTAAGATTGGATCACCTCAACAAAGAGGAAAAACAGCATGTAATAAACCTAGTAGATAAGACGCAAGATTTGTTTTACATAGAAGGCGATAATTTAGGCCACACTACCGCAGCTACGCACAAAATACCCACGGTCGACAACCGACCAATTAACGTCAAGCAGTATAGATTTCCGCCCGTACATAAAGAGGAGATTCGGGACCAGATTAATAAACTTCTTCAGAATGGTATTATCCGCGATTCAAAGTCTCCGTACAACTCGCCGTTGTGGGTAGTTCCCAAAAAGGCCGATTCTCAAGGGAAAAAGCGCTGGCGTGTAGTGATCGATTATCGTGCACTAAACGAGAAGTCGATCGCCGACGCCTATCCCTTGCCGTGTATTACGGAGATTTTGGATCAGTTGGGCAGTGCTAAGTACTTTAGCACATTCGACTTGGCCAGCGGTTTCCATCAAATCCCGATGGAAGCCGCTGACGCACATAAAACGGCATTCTCCACACCGCATGGCCATTACGAATTCACGAGAATGCCGTTCGGCCTTAAGAATGCGCCTGCCACATTTCAGAGGCTAATGGATAACGTGCTCGCGGGGCTACAGGGTAACGAGCTCTTTGTTTATTTGGACGATATCGTCCTCTACGCTAGCTCCCTTCAAGAGCACGCAGTCAAGTACGAAAGATTAACGCGTAAACTAAGAGAGGCCAATCTGGTCCTCCAACCCGATAAGTGCGAGTTTTTGAGGCGCGAAGTGAGTTACCTCGGGCACGTAATCAGTGAGAGTGGCGTGAAACCGGACCCGGCAAAGATAAGCGCGGTTCGAGATTTTCCCCGACCAACTAATCCGAAACAAATAAAACAATTCTTAGGCCTTGCCGGATACTATCGGCGATTCATATCAAATTTCTCCAACGTCGCTAAACCTCTCACGAACTTATTAAAGAAGGACACTACTTTTGTATGGCGTAATGAGCAGGAGAATGCTTTTGTTAAGTTACGCGACGCGCTATGCGAGGCGCCAATCCTGCAGTATCCGAACTTTAATTTACCATTCGTAATTACCACGGATGCATCGGCAGACGCGATAGGCGGTGTGTTAAGCCAAGGGCCGATTGGCCGTGATCTACCGATTGCATATACTTCGCGACTCCTGAATTCGGCCGAAAGAAACTATTCAACGATTGAAAAGGAGTGTTTAGCCATAATCTACGCAGTCCATCATTTCCGACCATACATATACGGCAAACAATTTAAGCTAGTCACCGACCATCGTCCACTGGTGTGGATGAATTCCGTAAAGGATCCATCCAGCCGTCTTGTGCGGTGGAGGCTGAAGCTTTCCGAGTACGACTATGAGATGATTTATAAAGCCGGGAAAACGAATTCAAACGCCGACGCGCTCTCACGAAATCCAGTAAGAGTATTTCCACTTACGCAATCATCTTCCGACGAAAACATTTTCGATCCAATTCCGAAATCCTCCCAGCGGAGAGAGCCCCAAGCTCCACCCGCACCACCACCGTCACCTAGCTCCGATGACAACCTACCACCATTACCGACCGATATCTACGTACCGGCAGAGGGTGAACACGTACGATACGAACCATTATTCAAATTCTCAAGAGACACTATAGCTACCAGACGCGATAACATTGTCATTTTTATTACACAATCGGGAAACCCATACGATGCAGGCGCGAAGGAAATTCAAAAATGCGGAAAATTTTTTTTCAATAGGAAAGACGTTCATCTCACGAAAGCTAGAGTAACGAAAATCGATGACTATTACCAAATTCAGCTTCCAGTAATCGAGCACGACAGTCGAGCCATAGATTATCAGACAGTAGTAGAGACATTACGTTCACTGTTCGATGTAATCACCGAGCTACAACTAAGTACATTCAGCATCGCGCAGACGTCACTAGACTCCTTGCCGTGGTCGCAAATTAAGAGAATTCTAGATGATTTGTTTTATGAAATTCAGGTTCAAATAACGGTTTGCCAGGGACTAATCCATATACCACCGGAAGAACATAGATTAAAAATAATACAGCAGAATCACGACACGCCAGTAGGGGGACATAAGGGCGTAAATAAAACTTATTCGCGCATCCGAGAAAAGTATTTTTGGCCCAACATGAAAAACCAGATACAGGATTATATTAGTAAATGTAGGAGCTGCCAATTGGAAAAATTAGTTCGTGTAAAAACGAAATAACCTCTAACTTTGACAGACACACCGGGTTCCGCATTTGATAAGATTTCGATGGACGTTATGGGTCCACTTCCTACAACTCCTGACGGCTACAAAAACATACTTACCATCCAGGACCTGTTAACGAAATACTCAGTCGCGATACCATTAAAGCAAACTTCGGCAGTAGATATTGCAGACGCACTTATAACCGGGTTCATTTGCAAATTTGGTTGCCCAAAAGGGATCTTAACAGATCAGGGATCCAACTTCATCAATAGCCTCATCAAGGCCATCGCGATTAAATTCAGGATAAAGCAATTCAAGTCTACAGCTTTCCACCCACAGACAAATGGTTCGGTGGAACGATCCCACCATGTTTTAGCGGAATACCTCAAACATTTCATACACACCAGTGGCGATTGGGAACGATGGCTACCTTACGCAATGCTATCTTATAATACGAGTGTCCACGAGGGCACATTATACACACCGCACGAACTCGTTTTCGGTCGAATTGCGAGAGTACCATCCGACACACCATTCCAAGACAATACAGAGAATGAGACTTATTCGGACTATCTCATTAATTTAAACGAGAAAATTTCGAAATCACAAGCGATCGCCAGGGAGAATCTCGATAATGCCAAACGTCGTGCGAAACACTATTACGATAGAAAGCTTAACATTCAGAAGTTCGAAGCCGGCCAATGGGTCTTTTTGTTAAGGGAGCCCAATAAACATAAATTTTATTCCCAATACGCGGGCCCCTATAGAATAATCGAAGTTCTGAATGATAATAACGTTAAGTTAGCTATTAAGGGACGACATAAAATAGTGCATACCAATAAGATTAAGTTATGTAAAAGAATGAGTGGACTGAAACAGATAGAGACTGAAAATGTGATAGCCAAAGGTGAGAAGTGTTCTCAAAGCTCTACGAGCAGTGAAAGTGCCAGTGAATTCAGTACCAGCGAACGCTACGGAAATGGTCACTCAAGAGATGCAAAGCGAGCCCGCCACTGCTTATCCGGCAGGGATTCGCCAGTACGACAACAGCCAACCGGCAGGACAACAGGTGTGCAGCCACCCACTAATTCGCAGATTCCAGACAGGAGATCTTGGCATGGCCAAGATTCCTTTCGTATGGGGGGAGGTGTAACGTCTCGCGTATTGCCTTCCATTCCCCAGCGCCTCCCACAGCATCCGGCAGCGACGTACTCACCGTCAGCAGCACCTAAGTACACGGGACGAGCGCCATCACAACCAAACATACACCACGTCCGCCGAGCCAAGGCTGCTATCAAGGTACGAAGATCTAGGAGTTCGACCGATCGACCGTGTGACAACGTGCAGCATTTCCAAAGCCAGGAAAGATGCAGCATCCAACCAGACGACTGGACCACTGGGCACAACAGCGAATCACCTACACCATTACAGGGTTATTCCTATTTCCAAAGTATATATTCGTAAATCGTTTTCTAGATCTAAGTACTCGACACATACATTGTACATACGCAGACAACACACACATAGTTTCTAAGATCAATGTAAATATCCATAATTATAAGTTGCGATACGCTCGAGCGGGCGTCCGACGCGTGCGGCTCACGCGTAACGCGAGCCGCGCCCCACTCCGACCGGCCGCCCCACTGCGCGGGCCGAGCGGCCACCCCACTCCGGGCTCCAGCGACTCGCGCGCCACGCGACCTAAGGAGGTCGCGGACCCGCGATCGGAGAGTCAGTCTTCTCCGAGCTTCGTTCCAAGCTGATCATCAGACAGCTCTAATCCACCTTAGTCAGAGGTGTTCGTAATTCTATTCTAAATTCAAGTTCAATTCCAATCATAGAGTCTAGTTCTAACTCCAATTCTAAACAATTAAGTCTACTTTTAACTTAGTCTTAGGGAAAGTACAGTGTAAGCTTAGGATTAACTTAGAATATACTTTGATTTTACCTCCTAACTACTAGTTCAGTTATTGATAATTTCCATTAACTTCGTTCTTATCCTACGAGTTCTTCCACGAGCCAACGCGTGGACATTCTACATTCAATCCAATCGTTAGTCGATCATTGGTAATCAGCTGGTTAGAGCGGACCGCCGCTTAGCTTCGCTGACCCATACGTGAGACTGCGTGCAGATAACGTCGACATTTCACTCTCTGGACCGACAGGCTAGAGCGGACCGCCGCTTACCCGAGTCGTATCTAGTCTGCTGAAATTAGACGCGAATGTGCAGTAATTCGAAGCGAAAGGCTCGACGTGCGGGAAGGAAGAACTTCCTACGCCGTCTCGTACGTGAATACGTGGGCACCAAAGCCTTACCGTCGATCTGTGCATCCGCCACCGTCCTCGTGGCTTCTCAACGTTCCACGCCGACAACCTTATCCGATACAGGGAAGCCGAACATTGCTGAATCCCCGCAACGCTGGGCGCTCATTCCTTTGGACATTCAGCCTCGCAGTCCTTACGCAGCATCGATACCAGACTACGATCCACGGAAGCAGAGATATCTCTGGAAAGAATATTGATTTGTTCGCTATCAAGACGGCAAAGGTAGGATTTTTCCACATTTACCGCGTTAGCGTGTTCGTAAAAGCGTTCGTTGTCCCACGGAAGGAACCCGGCATTAGTCGCAATTAAGCGAGCCGTTTCCGCGAATTGGCTGCGTGTCGCCTCCGAGTAAAACGGAAATTTTCCACCCTCGTGACGTGACAGTAATATGATTCGCGAAGTGTCACGTATACCTCGTCTACACTTCAAATGAATGTGAATGCGATACTTCCTCGCTAGGAAATAGCGTTTGCAGATGTCTACGTATCGTAGCATTAGCTTTCTAATGCATCTTCAAACGCGATATCGCATCTCACATCTATGTTTCATGGTAAGATATAATATGATTTGCGAAGTGTTATGTATTCCTCGTCCACACAACAAATGAATGTGAAAGCGACACTTCCTCGCTAGGAAATAGCGTTTGCAGATGTCTACGTATCGTAGCAATAGATTTCTAATGCTTCTTAAAACGCGATATTGCATCTCATTTCTATGTTTCATGGTAAGATATAATATGATTTGCGAAGTGTTATGTATTCCTCGTCTACACTTCAAATGAATGTGAATGCGACACTTCCTCGCTAGGAAATAGCGTTTGCAGATGTCTACGTATCGAAGCAATAGAGTTCAAATGCTTCTTAAAACGAGATATTGCATCTCATATCTATGTTTCATGATAAGATATAATATTCATTGCGAAGTGTCATGTATTCCTCGTCTACACTTCAAATGAATGTGAATGCGACACTTCCTCGCTAGGAAATAGCGTTTGCAGATGTCTACGTATCGTAGCAATAGAGTTCATATGATTCTTAAAGCGCGATATCGCATCTCATTTCTATGTTTCATGGTAAGGTATAACATGATTTGCGAAATGTTATGTATTCCTCGTCTACACTTCAAGTGAATGTGAATGCGATACTTCCTCGCTAGGAAATAGTGTTTGCAGATGTCTACGTATCGTAGCAATAGCTTTCTAATGCTTCTTAAATCGCGATATCGCATCTCATTTCTATGTTTCATGGTAAGATATAATATTATTTGCGAAGTGTCATGTATTCCTCGTCTACACTTCAAATGAATGTGAATGCGACACTTCCTCGCTAGGAAATAGCGTTTGCAGATGTCTACGTATCGTCGCAATAGCTTTCTAATGCTCCTTAAAACGCGATATCGCATCTCATTTCTATGTTTCATGGTAAGATATAATATGATTTGCGAAGTGTTATGTATTCCTCGTCCACACTTCAAATGAATGTGAATGCGACACTTCCTCGCTAGGAAATAGCGTTTGCAGATGTCTACGTATCGAAGCAATAGAGTTCAAATGCTTCTTAAAACGAGATATTGCATCTCGTATCTATGTTTCATGATAAGATATAATATTCACTGCGAAGTGTCATGTATTCCTCGTCTACACTTCAAATGAATGTGAATGCGACACTTCCTCGCTAGGAAATAGCGTTTGCAGATGTCTACGTATCGTAGCAATAGAGTTCATATGATTCTTAAAGCGCGATATCGCATCTCATTTCTATGTTTCATGGTAAGGTATAACATGATTTGCGAAATGTTATGTTTCCTCGTCTACACTTCAAGTGAATGTGAATGCGATACTTCCTCGCTAGGAAATAGTGTTTGCAGATGTCTACGTATCGTAGCAATAGCTTTCTAATGCTTCTTAAATCGCGATATCGCATCTCATTTCTATGTTTCATGGTAAGATATAATATTATTTGCGAAGTGTCATGTATTCCTCGTCTACACTTCAAATGAATGTGAATGCGACACTTCCTCGCTAGGAAATAGCGTTTGCAGATGTCTACGTATCGTCGCAATAGCTTTCTAATGCTTCTTAAAACGCGATATCGCATCTCATTTCTATGTTCCATGGTAAGATATAATATGATTTGCGAAGTGTCATGTATTCCTCGTCTACACTTCAAATGAATATGAATGCGATACTTCCTCGCTAGGAAATAGAGTTTGCAGATTTCTACGTATCGTAGCAATAGCTTTCTAATGCTTCTTAAAACGCGATATCGCATCCCATTTCTATGTTCCATGGTAAGATATAATATGATTTGCGAAGTGTCATGTATTCCTCGTCAACACTTCAAATGAATGTAAATGCGACACTTCCTTGCTTGGAAGTAGCGTCCGCTGATGTCTAGGTATCGTAGCAATAGAGTTCATATGATTCCTAGAATGCGATATCGCATCTCATTTCTATGATTCATGGTAAGATATAACATGATTTGCGAAGTGTTATGTATTCCTCGTCTACACTTCAAATGAATGTGAATGCGATACTTCCTCGCTAGGAAATAGCGTTTGCAGATGTCTACGTATCGTAGCAATATATTTCTAATGCTTCTTAAAACGCGATATCGCATCTCATTTCTATGTTTCATGGTAAGATATAATATGATTTGCGAAGTGTTATGTATTCCTCGTCAACACTTCAAATGAATGTAAATGCGACACTTCCTTGCAAGGAAATAGCGTTTGCTGATGTCTACGTATCGAAGCAATAGAGTTCAAATGCTCCTTAAAACGAAATATTGCATCTCATATCTATGTTTCATGATAAGATATAATATTCATTGCGAAGTGTTATGCATTCCTCGTCTACGATTCAAATGAATGTAAATGCGACACTTAGTTGCAAGGAAATAGCGTTTGCAGAAGTCTACGTATCGTAGGAATGGAGTTCTTATGATTCTTAAAATGCGATATCGTATCTCATTTCTATGTTTCATGGTAAGATATAATATGATTTGTGAAGTGTCATGTATTCCTCGTCTACACTTCAAATGAATGTAAATGAGACACTTCCTTGCTAGGATATAGCGTCTGCAGATGTCCACGTATCGAAGCAATAGAGTTCAAATGCTTCTTAAAACGAGATATTGCATCTCATATCTATGTTTCATGATAAGATATAATATTCACTGCGAAGTGTCATGTATTCCTCGTCTACACTTCAAATGAATGTGAATGCGACACTTCCTCGCTAGGAAATAGCGTTTGCAGATGTCTACGTATCGTCGCAATAGCTTTCTAATGCTCCTTAAAACGCGATATCGCATCTCATTTCTATGTTTCATGGTAAGATATAATATGATTTGCGAAGTGTTATGTATTCCTCGTCCACACTTCAAATGAATGTGAATGCGACACTTCCTCGCTAGGAAATAGCGTTTGCAGATGTCTACGTATCGAAGCAATAGAGTTCAAATGCTTCTTAAAACGAGATATTGCATCTCGTATCTATGTTTCATGATAAGATATAATATTCACTGCGAAGTGTCATGTATTCCTCGTCTACACTTCAAATGAATGTGAATGCGACACTTCCTCGCTAGGAAATAGCGTTTGCAGATGTCTACGTATCGTAGCAATAGAGTTCATATGATTCTTAAAGCGCGATATCGCATCTCATTTCTATGTTTCATGGTAAGGTATAACATGATTTGCGAAATGTTATGTTTCCTCGTCTACACTTCAAGTGAATGTGAATGCGATACTTCCTCGCTAGGAAATAGTGTTTGCAGATGTCTACGTATCGTAGCAATAGCTTTCTAATGCTTCTTAAATCGCGATATCGCATCTCATTTCTATGTTTCATGGTAAGATATAATATTATTTGCGAAGTGTCATGTATTCCTCGTCTACACTTCAAATGAATGTGAATGCGACACTTCCTCGCTAGGAAATAGCGTTTGCAGATGTCTACGTATCGTCGCAATAGCTTTCTAATGCTTCTTAAAACGCGATATCGCATCTCATTTCTATGTTCCATGGTAAGATATAATATGATTTGCGAAGTGTCATGTATTCCTCGTCTACACTTCAAATGAATATGAATGCGATACTTCCTCGCTAGGAAATAGAGTTTGCAGATTTCTACGTATCGTAGCAATAGCTTTCTAATGCTTCTTAAAACGCGATATCGCATCCCATTTCTATGTTCCATGGTAAGATATAATATGATTTGCGAAGTGTCATGTATTCCTCGTCAACACTTCAAATGAATGTAAATGCGACACTTCCTTGCTTGGAAGTAGCGTCCGCTGATGTCTAGGTATCGTAGCAATAGAGTTCATATGATTCCTAGAATGCGATATCGCATCTCATTTCTATGATTCATGGTAAGATATAACATGATTTGCGAAGTGTTATGTATTCCTCGTCTACACTTCAAATGAATGTGAATGCGATACTTCCTCGCTAGGAAATAGCGTTTGCAGATGTCTACGTATCGTAGCAATATATTTCTAATGCTTCTTAAAACGCGATATCGCATCTCATTTCTATGTTTCATGGTAAGATATAATATGATTTGCGAAGTGTTATGTATTCCTCGTCAACACTTCAAATGAATGTAAATGCGACACTTCCTTGCAAGGAAATAGCGTTTGCTGATGTCTACGTATCGAAGCAATAGAGTTCAAATGCTCCTTAAAACGAAATATTGCATCTCATATCTATGTTTCATGATAAGATATAATATTCATTGCGAAGTGTTATGCATTCCTCGTCTACGATTCAAATGAATGTAAATGCGACACTTAGTTGCAAGGAAATAGCGTTTGCAGAAGTCTACGTATCGTAGGAATGGAGTTCTTATGATTCTTAAAATGCGATATCGTATCTCATTTCTATGTTTCATGGTAAGATATAATATGATTTGTGAAGTGTCATGTATTCCTCGTCTACACTTCAAATGAATGTAAATGAGACACTTCCTTGCTAGGATATAGCGTCTGCAGATGTCCACGTATCGAAGCAATAGAGTTCAAATGCTTCTTAAAACGAGATATTGCATCTCATATCTATGTTTCATGATAAGATATAATATTCACTGCGAAGTGTCATGTATTCCTCGTCTACACTTCAAATGATTGTGAATGCGACACTTCCTCGCAAGGAAATAGCGTTTGCAGATGTCTACGTATCGTAGCAATAGATTTCTAATGCTTCTTAAAACGCGATATCGCATCTCATTTCTATGTTTCATGGTAAGATATAATATGATTTGCGAAGTGTTATGTATTCCTCGTCTACACTTCAAATGAATGTAAATGCGACACTTCCTTGCAAGGAAATAGCGTTTGCAGATGTCTACGTATCGTAGCAATAGATATCTAATGCTTCTTAAAACGCGATATCGCATCTCATTTCTATGTTTCATGGTAAGATATAATATGATTTGCGAAGTGTCATGTATTCCTCGTCTACACTTCAAATGAATGTAAATGCGACACTTCCTAGCAAGGAAATAGCGTTTGCAGATGTCTACGTATCGTAGCAATAGACTTCTAATGCTTCCTAAACGCGATATCGCATCTCATTTCTATGTTTCATGGTAAGATATAATATGATTTGCGAAGTGTTATGTATTCCTCGTCTACACTTGAAATGAATGTGAATGCGACACTTCCTCGCTAGGAAATAGCGTTTGCAGTTGTCTACGTATCGAAGCAATAGAGTTCAAATGCTTCTTAAAACGAGATATTGCATCTCATATCTATGTTTCATGATAAGATATAATATTCATTGCGAAGTGTCATGTATTCCTCGTCTACACTTCAAATGAATGTGAATGCGACACTTCCTCGCTAGGAAATAGCGTTTGCAGATGTCTACGTATCGTAGCAATAGAGTTCATATGATTCTTAAAGCGCGATATCGCATCTCATTTCTATGTTTCATGGTAAGGTATAACATGATTTGCGAAATGTTATGTTTCCTCGTCTACACTTCAAGTGAATGTGAATGCGATACTTCCTCGCTAGGAAATAGTGTTTGCAGATGTCTACGTATCGTAGCAATAGCTTTCTAATGCTTCTTAAATCGCGATATCGCATCTCATTTCTATGTTTCATGGTAAGATATAATATTATTTGCGAAGTGTCATGTATTCCTCGTCTACACTTCAAATGAATGTGAATGCGACACTTCCTCGCTAGGAAATAGCGTTTGCAGATGTCTACGTATCGTCGCAATAGCTTTCTAATGCTTCTTAAAACGCGATATCGCATCTCATTTCTATGTTCCATGGTAAGATATAATATGATTTGCGAAGTGTCATGTATTCCTCGTCTACACTTCAAATGAATATGAATGCGATACTTCCTCGCTAGGAAATAGCGTTTGCAGATGTCTAGGTATCGTAGCAATAGATTTCTAATGCTTCTTAAAACGCGATATCGCATCTCATTTCTATGTTTCATGGCAAGATATAATATGATTTGCGAAGTGTTATGTATTCCTCGTCTACACTTCAAATGAATGTGAATGCGACACTTCCTCGCTAGGAAATAGCGTTTGCAGTTGTCTACGTATCGAAGCAATAGAGTTCAAATGCTTCTTAAAACGAGATATTGCATCTCATATCTATGTTTCATGATAAGATATAATATTCATTGCGAAGTGTCATGTATTCCTCGTCTACACTTCAAATGAATGTGAATGCGACACTTCCTCGCTAGGAAATAGCGTTTGCAGTTGTCTACGTATCGAAGCAATAGAGTTCAAATGCTTCTTAAAACGAGATATTGCATCTCATATCTATGTTTCATGATAAGATATAATATTCATTGCGAAGTGTCATGTATTCCTCGTCTACACTTCAAATGAATGTGAATGCGACACTTCCTCGCTAGGAAATAGCGTTTGCAGATGTCTACGTATCGTAGCAATAGAGTTCATATGATTCTTAAAGCGCGATATCGCATCTCATTTCTATGTTTCATGGTAAGGTATAACATGATTTGCGAAATGTTATGTTTCCTCGTCTACACTTCAAGTGAATGTGAATGCGATACTTCCTCGCTAGGAAATAGTGTTTGCAGATGTCTACGTATCGTAGCAATAGCTTTCTAATGCTTCTTAAATCGCGATATCGCATCTCATTTCTATGTTTCATGGTAAGATATAATATTATTTGCGAAGTGTCATGTATTCCTCGTCTACACTTCAAATGAATGTGAATGCGACACTTCCTCGCTAGGAAATAGCGTTTGCAGATGTCTACGTATCGTCGCAATAGCTTTCTAATGCTTCTTAAAACGCGATATCGCATCTCATTTCTATGTTCCATGGTAAGATATAATATGATTTGCGAAGTGTCATGTATTCCTCGTCTACACTTCAAATGAATATGAATGCGATACTTCCTCGCTAGGAAATAGCGTTTGCAGATGTCTAGGTATCGTAGCAATAGATTTCTAATGCTTCTTAAAACGCGATATCGCATCTCATTTCTATGTTTCATGGCAAGATATAATATGATTTGCGAAGTGTTATGTATTCCTCGTCTACACTTCAAATGAATGTGAATGCGACACTTCCTCGCTAGGAAATAGCGTTTGCAGTTGTCTACGTATCGAAGCAATAGAGTTCAAATGCTTCTTAAAACGAGATATTGCATCTCATATCTATGTTTCATGATAAGATATAATATTCATTGCGAAGTGTCATGTATTCCTCGTCTACACTTCAAATGAATGTGAATGCGACACTTCCTCGCTAGGAAATAGCGTTTGCAGATGTCTACGTATCGTAGCAATAGAGTTCATATGATTCTTAAAATGCGATATCGCATCTCATTTCTATGTTTCATGGTAAGATATAACATGATTTGCGAAATGTTATGTATTCCTCGTCTACACTTCAATTGAATGTGAATGCGATACTTCCTCGCTAGGAAATAGCGTTGGCAGATGTATACGTATCGTAGCAATAGCTTTCTAATGCTTCTTAAAGCGCGATATCGCATCCCATTTCTATGTTTCATGGTAAGATGTAATATTATTTGCGAAGTGTCATGTATTCCTCGTCTGCACTTCAAATGAATGTGAATGCGATACTTCCTCGCTAGGAAATAGCGTTTGCAGATGTCTACGTATCGTAGCAATAGCTTTCTAATGCTTCTTAAAACGCGATATCGCATCTCATTTCAGTGTTTCATGGTAAGATGTAATATGATTCGCGAAGTGTCACGTATACCTCGTCTACACTTCAAATGAATGTGAATGCGATACTTCCTCGCTAGGAAATAGCGTTTGCAGATGTCTACGTATCGTAGCATTAGCTTTCTAATGCATCTTAAAACGCGATATCGCATCTCACATCTATGTTTCATGGTAAGATATAATATGATTTGCGAAGTGTTATGTATTCCTCGTCCACACAACAAATGAATGTGAAAGCGACACTTCCTCGCTAGGAAATAGCGTTTGCAGATGTCTACGTATCGTAGCAATAGATTTCTAATGCTTCTTAAAACGCGATATTGCATCTCATTTCTATGTTTCATGGTAAGATATAATATGATTTGCGAAGTGTTATGTATTCCTCGTCTACACTTCAAATGAATGTGAATGCGACACTTCCTCGCTAGGAAATAGCGTTTGCAGATGTCTACGTATCGAAGCAATAGAGTTCAAATGCTTCTTAAAACGAGATATTGCATCTCATATCTATGTTTCATGATAAGATATAATATTCATTGCGAAGTGTCATGTATTCCTCGTCTACACTTCAAATGAATGTGAATGCGACACTTCCTCGCTAGGAAATAGCGTTTGCAGATGTCTACGTATCGTAGCAATAGAGTTCATATGATTCTTAAAGCGCGATATCGCATCTCATTTCTATGTTTCATGGTAAGGTATAACATGATTTGCGAAATGTTATGTATTCCTCGTCTACACTTCAAGTGAATGTGAATGCGATACTTCCTCGCTAGGAAATAGTGTTTGCAGATGTCTACGTATCGTAGCAATAGCTTTCTAATGCTTCTTAAATCGCGATATCGCATCTCATTTCTATGTTTCATGGTAAGATATAATATTATTTGCGAAGTGTCATGTATTCCTCGTCTACACTTCAAATGAATGTGAATGCGACACTTCCTCGCTAGGAAATAGCGTTTGCAGATGTCTACGTATCGTCGCAATAGCTTTCTAATGCTCCTTAAAACGCGATATCGCATCTCATTTCTATGTTTCATGGTAAGATATAATATGATTTGCGAAGTGTTATGTATTCCTCGTCCACACTTCAAATGAATGTGAATGCGACACTTCCTCGCTAGGAAATAGCGTTTGCAGATGTCTACGTATCGAAGCAATAGAGTTCAAATGCTTCTTAAAACGAGATATTGCATCTCATATCTATGTTTCATGATAAGATATAATATTCACTGCGAAGTGTCATGTATTCCTCGTCTACACTTCAAATGAATGTGAATGCGACACTTCCTCGCTAGGAAATAGCGTTTGCAGATGTCTACGTATCGTAGCAATAGAGTTCATATGATTCTTAAAGCGCGATATCGCATCTCATTTCTATGTTTCATGGTAAGGTATAACATGATTTGCGAAATGTTATGTTTCCTCGTCTACACTTCAAGTGAATGTGAATGCGATACTTCCTCGCTAGGAAATAGTGTTTGCAGATGTCTACGTATCGTAGCAATAGCTTTCTAATGCTTCTTAAATCGCGATATCGCATCTCATTTCTATGTTTCATGGTAAGATATAATATTATTTGCGAAGTGTCATGTATTCCTCGTCTACACTTCAAATGAATGTGAATGCGACACTTCCTCGCTAGGAAATAGCGTTTGCAGATGTCTACGTATCGTCGCAATAGCTTTCTAATGCTTCTTAAAACGCGATATCGCATCTCATTTCTATGTTCCATGGTAAGATATAATATGATTTGCGAAGTGTCATGTATTCCTCGTCTACACTTCAAATGAATATGAATGCGATACTTCCTCGCTAGGAAATAGAGTTTGCAGATTTCTACGTATCGTAGCAATATATTTCTAATGCTTCTTAAAACGCGATATCGCATCTCATTTCTATGTTTCATGGTAAGATATAATATGATTTGCGAAGTGTTATGTATTCCTCGTCAACACTTCAAATGAATGTAAATGCGACACTTCCTTGCAAGGAAATAGCGTTTGCTGATGTCTACGTATCGAAGCAATAGAGTTCAAATGCTCCTTAAAACGAAATATTGCATCTCATATCTATGTTTCATGATAAGATATAATATTCATTGCGAAGTGTTATGCATTCCTCGTCTACGATTCAAATGAATGTAAATGCGTCACTTAGTTGCAAGGAAATAGCGTTTGCAGAAGTCTACGTATCGTAGGAATGGAGTTCTTATGATTCTTAAAATGCGATATCGTATCTCATTTCTATGTTTCATGGTAAGATATAATATGATTTGTGAAGTGTCATGTATTCCTCGTCTACACTTCAAATGAATGTAAATGAGACACTTCCTTGCTAGGATATAGCGTCTGCAGATGTCCACGTATCGAAGCAATAGAGTTCAAATGCTTCTTAAAACGAGATATTGCATCTCATATCTATGTTTCATGATAAGATATAATATTCACTGCGAAGTGTCATGTATTCCTCGTCTACACTTCAAATGAATGTGAATGCGATACTTCCTCGCTAGGAAATAGCGTTTGCAGATGTCTACGTATCGTAGCAATTGCTTTCTAATGCTTCTTAAAACGCGATATCGCATCTCATTTCTATGTTTCATGGTAAGATGTAATATGATTTGCGAAGTGTCATGTATACCTCGTCTACACTTCAAATGAATGTGAACGCGATACTTCCTCGCTAGGAAATAGCGTTTGCAGATGTCTACGTATCGTAGCAATAGCTTTCTTATTCTTCGTAAAACGCGATATCGCACCTCATTTCTATGTTTCATGGTAAGATATAATATTCATTGCGAAGTGTTATGCATTCCTCGTCTACGATTCAAATGAAAGTAAATGCGACACGTCCTTGCATGGAAATAACTATTGCAGATGTCTACGTATCGTAGCAATAGAGTTCATATGATTCTTAAAACGCGATATCGCATTTCATTTCTATGTTTCATGGTAAGATATAACATGATTTGCGTAGTGTTATGTATTCCTCGTCTACACTTCAAATGAATGTAAATGCGACACTTCCTTGCTAGGAAGTAGCGTCTGCAGATGTCTAGGTATCGTAGCAATAGAGTTCTGATGCTTCTTAAAACGAGATATTGCACCTCATATCTATGTTTCATGATAAGATATAATATTCATTGCGATGTGTTATGCATTCCTCGTCTACGATTCAAATGAAAGTAAATGCGACACTTCCTTGCAAGGAAATAGCGTTTGCAGATGTCTAGGTATCGTAGCAATAGACTTCATATGATTCTTAGAATGCGATATCGCATCTCATTTCTATGTTTCATGGTAAGATATAACGTGATTTGCGAAGTGTTATGTATTCCTCGTCTACACTTCAAATGAATGTGAATGCGATACTTCCTCGCTAGGAAATAGCGTTTGCAGATATCTACGTATCGTAGCATTAGCTTTCTAATGCTCCTTAAAACGCGATATCGCATCTCACATCTATGTTTCATGGTAAGATATAATATGATTAGCGAAGTGTTATGTATTCCTCGTCCACACAACAAATGAATGTGAAAGCGACACTTCCTCGCTAGGAAATAGCGTTTGCAGATGTCTACGTATCGTAGCAATAGATTTCTAATGCTTCTTAAGACGCGATATCGCATCTCATTTCTACGTTTCATGGTAAGATATAATATGATTTGCGAAGTGTTATGTATTCCTCGTCTACACTTCAAATGAATGTGAATGCGACACTTCCTCGCTAGGAAATAGCGTTTGCAGATGTCTACGTATCGAAGCAATAGAGTTCAAATGCTTCTTAAAACGAGATATTGCATCTCATATCTATGTTTCATGATAAGATATAATATTCATTGCGAAGTGTCATGTATTCCTCGTCTACACTTCAAATGAATGTGAATGCGACACTTCCTCGCTAGGAAATAGCGTTTGCAGATGTCTACGTATCGTAGCAATAGATTTCTAATGCTTCTTAAAACGCGATATCGCATCTCATTTCTATGTCTCATGGTAAGATATAATATGATTTGCGAAGTGTTATGTATTCCTCGTCTACACTTCAAATGAATGTGAATGCGACACTTCCTCGCTAGGAAATAGCGTTTGCAGATGTCTACGTATCGAAGCAATAGAGTTCAAATGCTTCTTAAAACGAGATATTGCATCTCATATCTATGTTTCATGATAAGATATAATATTCATTGCGAAGTGTCATGTATTCCTCGTCTACACTTCAAATGAATGTGAATGCGATACTTCCTCGCTAGGAAATAGCGTTTGCAGATGTCTACGTATCGTAGCAATAGCTTTCTAATGCTTCTTAAAACGCGATATCGCATCTCATTTCTATGTTTCATGGTAAGATGTAATATGATTTGCGAAGTGTCATGTATACCTCGTCTACACTTTAAATGAATGTGAATGCGATACTTCCTCGCTAGGAAATAGCGTTTGCAGATGTCTACGTATCGTAGCAATAGCTTTCTTATGCTTCGTAAAACGCGATATCGCACCTTATTTCTATGTTTCATGGTAAGATATAATATTCATTGCGAAGTGTTATGCATTCCTCGTCTACGATTCAAATGAAAGTAAATGCGACACTTCCTTGCATGGAAATAACTATTGCAAATGTCTACGTATCGTAGCAATAGAGTTCATATGATTCTTAAAACGCGATATCGCATTTCATTTCTATGATTCATGGTAAGATATAACATGATTTGCGTAGTGTTATGTATTCCTCGTCTACACTTCAAATGAATGTAAATGCGACACTTCATTGCTAGGAAGTAGCGTCTGCAGATGTCTAGGTATCGTAGCAATAGAGTTCTGATGCTTCTTAAAACGAGATATTGCAGCTCATATCTATGTTTCATGATAAGATATAATATTCATTGCGAAGTGTTATGCATTCCTCGTCTACGATTCAAATGAAAGTAAATGCGACACTTCCTTGCAAGGAAATAGCGTTTGCAGATGTCTACGTACCGTAGCAATATATTTCTAATGCTTCTTAAAACGCGATATCGCATCTCATTTCTATGTTTCATGGTAAGATATAAAATGATTTGCGAAGTGTCATGTATTCCTCGTCTACACTTCACATGAATGTGAATGCGATACTTCCTCGCTAGGAAATAGCGTTTGCAGATGTCTACGTATCGTAGCAATAGCTTTCTAATGCTTCTTAAAACGCGATATCGCATCTCATTTCTATGTTTCATGGTAAGCTATAATATGATTTGCGAAGTGTTATGTATTCCTCGTCTACACTTCAAATGAATGTAAATGCGACACTTCCTTGCAAGGAAATAGCGTTTGCAGATGTCTACGTATCGTAGCAATAGATATCTAATGCTTCTTAAAACGCGATATCGCATCTCATTTCTATGTTTCATGGTAAGATATAATGTGATTTGCGAAGTGTCATGTATTCCTCGTCTACACTTCAAATGAATGTAAATGCGACACTTCCTTGCTAGGAAATAGCGTTTGCAGATGTCTACGTATCGTAGCAATAGCTTTCTAATGCTTCTTAAAGCGCGATATCGCATCCCATTTCTATGTTTCATGGTAAGATGTAATATTATTTGCGAAGTGTCATGTATTCCTCGTCTACACTTCAAATGAATGTGAATGCGATACTTCCTCGCTAGGAAATAGCGTTTGCAGATGTCTACGTATCGTAGCAATAGCTTTCTAATGCTTCTTAAAACGCGATATCGCATCTCATTTCAGTGTTTCATGGTAAGATGTAATATGATTCGCGAAGTGTCATGTATACCTCGTCTACACTTCAAATGAATGTGAATGCGATACTTCCTCGCTAGGAAATAGCGTTTGCAGATGTCTACGTATCGTAGCATTAGCTTTCTAATGCATCTTAAAACGCGATATCGCATCTCACATCTATGTTTCATGGTAAGATATAATATGATTTGCGAAGTGTTATGTATTCCTCGTCCACACAACAAATGAATGTGAAAGCGACACTTCCTCGCTAGGAAATAGCGTTTGCAGATGTCTACGTATCGTAGCAATAGATTTCTAATGCTTCTTAAAACGCGATATCGCATCTCATATCTATGTTTCATGATAAGATACAATATTCACTGCGAAGTGTCATGTATTCCTCGTCTACACTTCAAATGAATGTGAATGCGACACTTCCTCGCTAGGAAATAGCGTTTGCAGATGTCTACGTATCGTAGCAATAGAGTTCATATGATTCTTAAAGCGCGATATCGCATCTCATTTCTATGTTTCATGGTAAGGTATAACATGATTTGCGGAATGTTATGTATTCCTCGTCTACACTTCAAGTGAATGTGAATGCGATACTTCCTCGCTAGGAAATAGTGTTTGCAGATGTCTACGTATCGTAGCAATAGCTTTCTAATGCTTCTTAAATCGCGATATCGCATTACATTTCTATGTTTCATGGTAAGATATAATATTATTTGCGAAGTGTCATGTATTCCTCGTCTACACTTCAAATGAATGTGAATGCGACACTTCCTCGCTAGGAAATAGCGTTTGCAGATGTCTACGTATCGTCGCAATAGCTTTCTAATGCTTCTTAAAACGCGATATCGCATCTCATTTCTATGTTTCATGGTAAGATATAATATGATTTGCGAAGTGTTATGTATTCCTCGTCCACACTTCAAATGAATGTGAATGCGACACTTCCTCGCTAGGAAATAGCGTTTGCAGATGTCTACGTATCGAAGCAATAGAGTTCAAATGCTTCTTAAAACGAGATATTGCATCTCATATCTATGTTTCATGATAAGATATAATATTCACTGCGAAGTGTTATGTATTCCTCGTCTACACTTCAAATGAATGTGAATGCGAGACTTCCTCGCTAGGAAATAGCGTTTGCAGATGTCTACGTATCGTAGCAATAGATTTCTAATGCTTCTTAAAACGCGATATCGCATCTCATTTCTATGTTTCATGGCAAGATATAATATGATTTGCGAAGTGTTATGTATTCCTCGTCTACACTTCAAATGAATGTAAATGCGACACTTCCTTGCTAGGAAATAGCGTCTGCAGATGTCTAGATATCGTAGCGATAGTGTTCTAATGCTTCTTAAATCGAGATATCGCATCTCATTTCTATGTTTCATGGTAAGATATAATATTCATTGCGAAGTGTTATGCATTCCAAGTCTACGATTCAAGTGAAAGTAAATGCGACACTTCCTTGCAAGGAAATAACGATTGCAGATGTCTACGTATCGTAGCAATAGAGTTCATATGATTCTTAAAACGCGATATCGCATCTCATTTCTATGTTTCATGGTAAGATATAATATGATTTGCAAAGTGTTATGTATTCCTCGTCCACACTTCAAATGAATGTGAAAGCGACACTTCCTCGCTAGGAATTAGCGTTTGCAGATGTCTACGTATCGTAGCAATAGATTTCTAATGCTTCTTAAAACGCGATATCGCATCTCATTTCTATGTTTCATGATTAGATATAATATTCATTGCGAAGTGTCATGTATTCCTCGTCTACACTTCAAATGAATGTGAATGCGATACTTCCTCGCTAGGAAATAGCGTTTGCAGATGTCTACGTATCGTAGCAATTGCTTTCTAATGCTTCTTAAAACGCGATATCGCATCTCATTTCTATGTTTCATGGTAAGATGTAATATGATTTGCGAAGTGTCATGTATACCTCGTCTACACTTCAAATGAATGTGAATGCGATACTTCCTCGCTAGGAAATAGCGTTTGCAGATGTCTACGTATCGTAGCAATAGCTTTCTTATTCTTCGTAAAACGCGATATCGCACCTCATTTCTATGTTTCATGGTAAGATATAATATTCATTGCGAAGTGTTATGCATTCCTCGTCTACGATTCAAATGAAAGTAAATGCGACACGTCCTTGCATGGAAATAACTATTGCAGATGTCTACGTATCGTAGCAATAGAGTTCATATGATTCTTAAAACGCGATATCGCATTTCATTTCTATGTTTCATGGTAAGATATAACATGATTTGCGTAGTGTTATGTATTCCTCGTCTACACTTCAAATGAATGTAAATGCGACACTTCCTTGCTAGGAAGTAGCGTCTGCAGATGTCTAGGTATCGTAGCAATAGAGTTCTGATGCTTCTTAAAACGAGATATTGCACCTCATATCTATGTTTCATGATAAGATATAATATTCATTGCGATGTGTTATGCATTCCTCGTCTACGATTCAAATGAAAGTAAATGCGACACTTCCTTGCAAGGAAATAGCGTTTGCAGATGTCTAGGTATCGTAGCAATAGACTTCATATGATTCTTAGAATGCGATATCGCATCTCATTTCTATGTTTCATGGTAAGATATAACGTGATTTGCGAAGTGTTATGTATTCCTCGTCTACACTTCAAATGAATGTGAATGCGATACTTCCTCGCTAGGAAATAGCGTTTGCAGATATCTACGTATCGTAGCATTAGCTTTCTAATGCTCCTTAAAACGCGATATCGCATCTCACATCTATGTTTCATGGTAAGATATAATATGATTAGCGAAGTGTTATGTATTCCTCGTCCACACAACAAATGAATGTGAAAGCGACACTTCCTCGCTAGGAAATAGCGTTTGCAGATGTCTACGTATCGTAGCAATAGATTTCTAATGCTTCTTAAGACGCGATATCGCATCTCATTTCTACGTTTCATGGTAAGATATAATATGATTTGCGAAGTGTTATGTATTCCTCGTCTACACTTCAAATGAATGTGAATGCGACACTTCCTCGCTAGGAAATAGCGTTTGCAGATGTCTACGTATCGAAGCAATAGAGTTCAAATGCTTCTTAAAACGAGATATTGCATCTCATATCTATGTTTCATGATAAGATATAATATTCATTGCGAAGTGTCATGTATTCCTCGTCTACACTTCAAATGAATGTGAATGCGACACTTCCTCGCTAGGAAATAGCGTTTGCAGATGTCTACGTATCGTAGCAATAGATTTCTAATGCTTCTTAAAACGCGATATCGCATCTCATTTCTATGTCTCATGGTAAGATATAATATGATTTGCGAAGTGTTATGTATTCCTCGTCTACACTTCAAATGAATGTGAAGGCGACACTTCCTCGCTAGGAAATAGCGATTGCAGATGTCTACGTATCGAAGCAATAGAGTTCAAATGCTTCTTAAAACTAGATATTGCATCTCATATCTATGTTTCATGATAAGATATAATATTCATTGCGAAGTGTCATGTATTCCTCGTCTACACTTCAAATGAATGTGAATGCGATACTTCCTCGCTAGGAAATAGCGTTTGCAGATGTCTACGTATCGTAGCAATAGCTTTCTAATGCTTCTTAAAACGCGATATCGCATCTCATTTCTATGTTTCATGGTAAGATGTAATATGATTTGCGAAGTGTCATGTATACCTCGTCTACACTTCAAATGAATGTGAATGCGATACTTCCTCGCTAGGAAATAGCGTTTGCAGATGTCTACGTATCGTAGCAATAGCTTTCTTATGCTTCGTAAAACGCGATATCGCACCTTATTTCTATGTTTCATGGTAAGATATAATATTCATTGCGAAGTGTTATGCATTCCTCGTCTACGATTCAAATGAAAGTAAATGCGACACTTCCTTGCATGGAAATAACTATTGCAAATGTCTACGTATCGTAGCAATAGAGTTCATATGATTCTTAAAACGCGATATCGCATTTCATTTCTATGATTCATGGTAAGATATAACATGATTTGCGTAGTGTTATGTATTCCTCGTCTACACTTCAAATGAATGTAAATGCGACACTTCATTGCTAGGAAGTAGCGTCTGCAGATGTCTAGGTATCGTAGCAATAGAGTTCTGATGCTTCTTAAAACGAGATATTGCACCTCATATCTATGTTTCATGATAAGATATAATATTCATTGCGAAGTGTTATGCATTCCTCGTCTACGATTCAAATGAAAGTAAATGCGACACTTCCTTGCAAGGAAATAGCGTTTGCAGATGTCTACGTACCGTAGCAATATATTTCTAATGCTTCTTAAAACGCGATATCGCATCTCATTTCTATGTTTCATGGTAAGATATAAAATGATTTGCGAAGTGTCATGTATTCCTCGTCTACACTTCAAATGAATGTGAATGCGATACTTCCTCGCTAGGAAATAGCGTTTGCAGATGTCTACGTATCGTAGCAATAGCTTTCTAATGCTTCTTAAAACGCGATATCGCATCTCATTTCTATGTTTCATGGTAAGCTATAATATGATTTGCGAAGTGTTATGTATTCCTCGTCTACACTTCAAATGAATGTAAATGCGACACTTCCTTGCAAGGAAATAGCGTTTGCAGATGTCTACGTATCGTAGCAATAGATATCTAATGCTCCTTAAAACGCGATATCGCATCTCATTTCTATGTTTCATGGTAAGATATAATGTGATTTGCGAAGTGTCATGTATTCCTCGTCTACACTTCAAATGAATGTAAATGCGACACTTCCTTGCTAGGAAATAGCGTTTGCAGATGTCTACGTATCGTAGCAATAGCTTTCTAATGCTTCTTAAAGCGCGATATCGCATCCCATTTCTATGTTTCATGGTAAGATGTAATATTATTTGCGAAGTGTCATGTATTCCTCGTCTACACTTCAAATGAATGTGAATGCGATACTTCCTCGCTAGGAAATAGCGTTTGCAGATGTCTACGTATCGTAGCAATAGCTTTCTAATGCTTCTTAAAACGCGATATCGCATCTCATTTCAGTGTTTCATGGTAAGATGTAATATGATTCGCGAAGTGTCATGTATACCTCGTCTACACTTCAAATGAATGTGAATGCGATACTTCCTCGCTAGGAAATAGCGTTTGCAGATGTCTACGTATCGTAGCATTAGCTTTCTAATGCATCTTAAAACGCGATATCGCATCTCACATCTATGTTTCATGGTAAGATATAATATGATTTGCGAAGTGTTATGTATTCCTCGTCCACACAACAAATGAATGTGAAAGCGACACTTCCTCGCTAGGAAATAGCGTTTGCAGATGTCTACGTATCGTAGCAATAGATTTCTAATGCTTCTTAAAACGCGATATCGCATCTCATATCTATGTTTCATGATAAGATACAATATTCACTGCGAAGTGTCATGTATTCCTCGTCTACACTTCAAATGAATGTGAATGCGACACTTCCTCGCTAGGAAATAGCGTTTGCAGATGTCTACGTATCGTAGCAATAGAGTTCATATGATTCTTAAAGCGCGATATCGCATCTCATTTCTATGTTTCATGGTAAGGTATAACATGATTTGCGGAATGTTATGTATTCCTCGTCTACACTTCAAGTGAATGTGAATGCGATACTTCCTCGCTAGGAAATAGTGTTTGCAGATGTCTACGTATCGTAGCAATAGCTTTCTAATGCTTCTTAAATCGCGATATCGCATTACATTTCTATGTTTCATGGTAAGATATAATATTATTTGCGAAGTGTCATGTATTCCTCGTCTACACTTCAAATGAATGTGAATGCGACACTTCCTCGCTAGGAAATAGCGTTTGCAGATGTCTACGTATCGTCGCAATAGCTTTCTAATGCTTCTTAAAACGCGATATCGCATCTCATTTCTATGTTTCATGGTAAGATATAATATGATTTGCGAAGTGTTATGTATTCCTCGTCCACACTTCAAATGAATGTGAATGCGACACTTCCTCGCTAGGAAATAGCGTTTGCAGATGTCTACGTATCGAAGCAATAGAGTTCAAATGCTTCTTAAAACGAGATATTGCATCTCATATCTATGTTTCATGATAAGATATAATATTCACTGCGAAGTGTCATGTATTCCTCGTCTACACTTCAAATGATTGTGAATGCGACACTTCCTCGCTAGGAAATAGCGTTCGCAGATGTCTACGTATCGTAGCAATAGAGTTCGTATGATTCCTAAAACGCGATATCGCATCTCATTTCTATGTTTCATGGTAAGATATAACATGATTTGCGAAGTGTTATGTATTCCTCGTCTACACTTCAAATGAGTGTGAATGCGATACTTCCTCGCTAGGAAATAGCGTTTGCAGATGTCTACGTATCGTAGCAATATATTTCTAATGCTTCTTAAAACGCGATATCGCATCTCATTTCTATGTTTCATGGTAAGATATAATATTCACTGCGAAGTGTCATGTATTCCTCGTCTACACTTCAAATGATTGTGAATGCGACACTTCCTCGCTAGGAAATAGCGTTTGCAGATGTCTACGTATCGTAGCAATAGCTTTCTAATGCTTCTTAAAACGCGATATCGCACCTCATTTCTATGTTTCATGGTAAGATGTAATATGATTTGCGAAGTGTCATGTATACCTCGTCTACACTTCAAATGAATGTGAATGCGATACTTCCTCGCTAGGAAATAGCGTTTGCAGATGTCTACGTATCGTAACAATAGCTTTCTAATGCTTCTTAAAACGCGATATCGCATCTCATTTCTATGTTCCATGGTAAGATATAATATGATTTGCGAAGTGTCATGTATTCCTCGTCTACACTTCAAATGAATATGAATGCGATACTTCCTCGCCAGGAAATAGAGTTTGCAGATTTCTACGTATCGTAGCAATAGCTTTCTAATGCTTCTTAAAACGCGATATCGCATCTCATTTCTATGTTCCATGGTAAGATATAATATGATTTGCGAAGTGTCATGTATTCCTCGTCAACACTTCAAATGAATGTAAATGCGACACTTCCTTGCTTGGAAGTAGCGTCCGCTGATGTCTAGGTATCGTAGCAATAGAGTTCATATGATTCTTAGAATGCGATATCGCATCTCATTTCTATGATTCATGGTAAGATATAACATGATTTGCGAAGTGTTATGTATTCCTCGTCTACACTTCAAATGAATGTGAATGCGATACTTCCTCGCTAGGAAATAGCGTTTGCAGATGTCTACGTATCGTAGCAATAGCTTTCTAATGCTTCTTAAAACGCGATATCGCACCTCATTTCTATGTTTCATGGTAAGATGTAATATGATTTGCGAAGTGTCATGTATACCTCGTCTACACTTCAAATGAATGTGAATGCGATACTTCCTCGCTAGGAAATAGCGTTTGCAGATGTCTAAGTATCGTAACAATAGCTTTCTAATGCTTCTTAAAACGCGATATCGCATCTCATTTCTATGTTCCATGGTAAGATATAATATGATTTGCGTAGTGTCATGTATTCCTTGTCTACACTTCAAATGAATATGAATGCGATACTTCCTCGCTAGGAAATAGAGTTTGCAGATTTCTACGTATCGTAGCAATAGCTTTCTAATGCTTCTTAAAACGCGATATCGCATCTCATTTCTATGTTCCATGGTAAGATATAATATGATTTGCGAAGTGTCATGTATTCCTCGTCAACACTTCAAATGAATGTAAATGCGACACTTCCTTGCTTGGAAGTAGCGTCCGCTGATGTCTAGGTATCGTAGCAATAGAGTTCATATGATTCTTAGAATGCGATATCGCATCTCATTTCTATGATTCATGGTAAGATATAACATGATTTGCGAAGTGTTATGTATTCCTCGTCTACACTTCAAATGAATGTGAATGCGATACTTCCTCGCTATGAAATAGCGTTTGCAGATGTCTACGTATCGTAGCAATATATTTCTAATGCTTCTTAAAACGCGATATCGCATCTCATTTCTATGTTTCATGGTAAGATATAATATGATTTGCGAAGTGTTATGTATTCCTCGTCAACACTTCAAATGAATGTAAATGCGACACTTCCTTGCAAGGAAATAGCGTTTGCAGATGTCTACGTATCGAAGCAATAGAGTTCAAATGCTTCTTAAAACGAGATATTGCATCTCATATCTATGTTTCATGATAAGATATAATATTCATTGCGAAGTGTTATGCATTCCTCGTCTACGATTCAAATGAATGTAAATGCGACACTTAGTTGCAAGGAAATAGCGTTTGCAGATGTCTACGTATCGTAGCAATAGAGTTCATATGATTCTTAAAACGCGATATCGCATCTCATTTCTATGTTTCATGGTAAGATATAATATGATTTGCGAAGTGTTATGTATTCCTCGTCTACACTTCAAATGAATGTAAATGCGACACTTCCTTGCTAGGAAATAGCGTCTGCAGATGTCTAGATATCGTAGCGATAGTGTTCTAATGCTTCTTAAAACGCGATATCGCATCTCATTTCGATGTTTCATGGTAAGATATATTATGATTTGCGTAGTGTTATGTATTCCTCGTCTACACTTCAAATGAATGTGAATGCGACACTTCCTCGCTAGGAAATAGCGTTTGCAGATGTCTACGTATCGTAGCAATAGAGTTCTAATGCTTCTTAAAACGCGATATCGCATCTCATTTCTATGTTTCATGGTAAAATATAATATGATTTGCGAAGTGTTATGTATTCCTCCTCTACACTTCAAATGAATGTAAATGCGACACCTCCTTGCAAGGAAATAGCGTTTGCAGTTGTCTACCTATCGTAGCAATAGTGTTCTAATGCTTCTTAAATCGAGATATCGCATCTCATTTCTATGCTTCATGGTAAGATATAATATTCATTGCGAAGTGTTATGCATTCCTCGTATGCGATTCAAATGAATGTAAATGCGACACTTCCTTGCAAGGAAATAGCATTTGCAGTTGTCTACGTATCGTAGCAATAGAGATCTTATGATTCTTAAAACGCGATATCGCATCTCATTTCTATCTTTCATGGTAAGATATAATATGATTTGCGAAGTGTTTTGTATTCCTCGTCTACACTTCAAATGAATGTTAATGCGACACTTCCTCGCTAGGAAGTAGCGTTTGCAGATGTCTACGTATCGTAACAATAGCTTTCTAATGCTTCTTAAAACGCGATATCGCATCTCATTTCTATGTTCCATGGTAAGATATAATATGATTTGCGAAGTGTCATGTATTCCTCGTCTACACTTCAAATGAATATGAATGCGATACTTCCTCGCCAGGAAATAGAGTTTGCAGATTTCTACGTATCGTAGCAATAGCTTTCTAATGCTTCTTAAAACGCGATATCGCATCTCATTTCTATGTTCCATGGTAAGATATAATATGATTTGCGAAGTGTCATGTATTCCTCGTCAACACTTCAAATGAATGTAAATGCGACACTTCCTTGCTTGGAAGTAGCGTCCGCTGATGTCTAGGTATCGTAGCAATAGAGTTCATATGATTCTTAGAATGCGATATCGCATCTCATTTCTATGATTCATGGTAAGATATAACATGATTTGCGAAGTGTTATGTATTCCTCGTCTACACTTCAAATGAATGTGAATGCGATACTTCCTCGCTAGGAAATAGCGTTTGCAGATGTCTACGTATCGTAGCAATAGCTTTCTAATGCTTCTTAAAACGCGATATCGCACCTCATTTCTATGTTTCATGGTAAGATGTAATATGATTTGCGAAGTGTCATGTATACCTCGTCTACACTTCAAATGAATGTGAATGCGATACTTCCTCGCTAGGAAATAGCGTTTGCAGATGTCTAAGTATCGTAACAATAGCTTTCTAATGCTTCTTAAAACGCGATATCGCATCTCATTTCTATGTTCCATGGTAAGATATAATATGATTTGCGTAGTGTCATGTATTCCTTGTCTACACTTCAAATGAATATGAATGCGATACTTCCTCGCTAGGAAATAGAGTTTGCAGATTTCTACGTATCGTAGCAATAGCTTTCTAATGCTTCTTAAAACGCGATATCGCATCTCATTTCTATGTTCCATGGTAAGATATAATATGATTTGCGAAGTGTCATGTATTCCTGGTCAACACTTCAAATGAATGTAAATGCGACACTTCCTTGCTTGGAAGTAGCGTCCGCTGATGTCTAGGTATCGTAGCAATAGAGTTCATATGATTCTTAGAATGCGATATCGCATCTCATTTCTATGATTCATGGTAAGATATAACATGATTTGCGAAGTGTTATGTATTCCTCGTCTACACTTCAAATGAATGTGAATGCGATACTTCCTCGCTATGAAATAGCGTTTGCAGATGTCTACGTATCGTAGCAATATATTTCTAATGCTTCTTAAAACGCGATATCGCATCTCATTTCTATGTTTCATGGTAAGATATAATATGATTTGCGAAGTGTTATGTATTCCTCGTCAACACTTCAAATGAATGTAAATGCGACACTTCCTTGCAAGGAAATAGCGTTTGCAGATGTCTACGTATCGAAGCAATAGAGTTCAAATGCTTCTTAAAACGAGATATTGCATCTCATATCTATGTTTCATGATAAGATATAATATTCATTGCGAAGTGTTATGCATTCCTCGTCTACGATTCAAATGAATGTAAATGCGACACTTAGTTGCAAGGAAATAGCGTTTGCAGATGTCTACGTATCGTAGCAATAGAGTTCATATGATTCTTAAAACGCGATATCGCATCTCATTTCTATGTTTCATGGTAAGATATAATATTATTTGCGAAGTGTCATGTATTCCTCGTCTACACTTCAAATGAATGTGAATGCGACACTTCCTCGCTAGGAAATAGCGTTTGCAGATGTCTACGTATCGTCGCAATAGCTTTCTAATGCTTCTTAAAACGCGATATCGCATCTCATTTCTATGTTTCATGGTAAGATATAATATGATTTGCGAAGTGTTATGTATTCCTCGTCCACACTTCAAATGAATGTGAATGCGACACTTCCTCGCTAGGAAATAGCGTTTGCAGATGTCTACGTATCGAAGCAATAGAGTTCAAATGCTTCTTAAAACGAGATATTGCATCTCATATCTATGTTTCATGATAAGATATAATATTCACTGCGAAGTGTCATGTATTCCTCGTCTACACTTCAAATGATTGTGAATGCGACACTTCCTCGCTAGGAAATAGCGTTCGCAGATGTCTACGTATCGTAGCAATAGAGTTCGTATGATTCCTAAAACGCGATATCGCATCTCATTTCTATGTTTCATGGTAAGATATAACATGATTTGCGAAGTGTTATGTATTCCTCGTCTACACTTCAAATGAGTGTGAATGCGATACTTCCTCGCTAGGAAATAGCGTTTGCAGATGTCTACGTATCGTAGCAATATATTTCTAATGCTTCTTAAAACGCGATATCGCATCTCATTTCTATGTTTCATGGTAAGATATAATATTCACTGCGAAGTGTCATGTATTCCTCGTCTACACTTCAAATGATTGTGAATGCGACACTTCCTCGCTAGGAAATAGCGTTTGCAGATGTCTACGTATCGTAGCAATAGCTTTCTAATGCTTCTTAAAACGCGATATCGCACCTCATTTCTATGTTTCATGGTAAGATGTAATATGATTTGCGAAGTGTCATGTATACCTCGTCTACACTTCAAATGAATGTGAATGCGATACTTCCTCGCTAGGAAATAGCGTTTGCAGATGTCTACGTATCGTAACAATAGCTTTCTAATGCTTCTTAAAACGCGATATCGCATCTCATTTCTATGTTCCATGGTAAGATATAATATGATTTGCGAAGTGTCATGTATTCCTCGTCTACACTTCAAATGAATATGAATGCGATACTTCCTCGCCAGGAAATAGAGTTTGCAGATTTCTACGTATCGTAGCAATAGCTTTCTAATGCTTCTTAAAACGCGATATCGCATCTCATTTCTATGTTCCATGGTAAGATATAATATGATTTGCGAAGTGTCATGTATTCCTCGTCAACACTTCAAATGAATGTAAATGCGACACTTCCTTGCTTGGAAGTAGCGTCCGCTGATGTCTAGGTATCGTAGCAATAGAGTTCATATGATTCTTAGAATGCGATATCGCATCTCATTTCTATGATTCATGGTAAGATATAACATGATTTGCGAAGTGTTATGTATTCCTCGTCTACACTTCAAATGAATGTGAATGCGATACTTCCTCGCTAGGAAATAGCGTTTGCAGATGTCTACGTATCGTAGCAATAGCTTTCTAATGCTTCTTAAAACGCGATATCGCACCTCATTTCTATGTTTCATGGTAAGATGTAATATGATTTGCGAAGTGTCATGTATACCTCGTCTACACTTCAAATGAATGTGAATGCGATACTTCCTCGCTAGGAAATAGCGTTTGCAGATGTCTAAGTATCGTAACAATAGCTTTCTAATGCTTCTTAAAACGCGATATCGCATCTCATTTCTATGTTCCATGGTAAGATATAATATGATTTGCGTAGTGTCATGTATTCCTTGTCTACACTTCAAATGAATATGAATGCGATACTTCCTCGCTAGGAAATAGAGTTTGCAGATTTCTACGTATCGTAGCAATAGCTTTCTAATGCTTCTTAAAACGCGATATCGCATCTCATTTCTATGTTCCATGGTAAGATATAATATGATTTGCGAAGTGTCATGTATTCCTCGTCAACACTTCAAATGAATGTAAATGCGACACTTCCTTGCTTGGAAGTAGCGTCCGCTGATGTCTAGGTATCGTAGCAATAGAGTTCATATGATTCTTAGAATGCGATATCGCATCTCATTTCTATGATTCATGGTAAGATATAACATGATTTGCGAAGTGTTATGTATTCCTCGTCTACACTTCAAATGAATGTGAATGCGATACTTCCTCGCTATGAAATAGCGTTTGCAGATGTCTACGTATCGTAGCAATATATTTCTAATGCTTCTTAAAACGCGATATCGCATCTCATTTCTATGTTTCATGGTAAGATATAATATGATTTGCGAAGTGTTATGTATTCCTCGTCAACACTTCAAATGAATGTAAATGCGACACTTCCTTGCAAGGAAATAGCGTTTGCAGATGTCTACGTATCGAAGCAATAGAGTTCAAATGCTTCTTAAAACGAGATATTGCATCTCATATCTATGTTTCATGATAAGATATAATATTCATTGCGAAGTGTTATGCATTCCTCGTCTACGATTCAAATGAATGTAAATGCGACACTTAGTTGCAAGGAAATAGCGTTTGCAGATGTCTACGTATCGTAGCAATAGAGTTCATATGATTCTTAAAACGCGATATCGCATCTCATTTCTATGTTTCATGGTAAGATATAATATGATTTGCGAAGTGTTATGTATTCCTCGTCTACACTTCAAATGAATGTAAATGCGACACTTCCTTGCTAGGAAATAGCGTCTGCAGATGTCTAGATATCGTAGCGATAGTGTTCTAATGCTTCTTAAAACGCGATATCGCATCTCATTTCGATGTTTCATGGTAAGATATATTATGATTTGCGTAGTGTTATGTATTCCTCGTCTACACTTCAAATGAATGTGAATGCGACACTTCCTCGCTAGGAAATAGCGTTTGCAGATGTCTACGTATCGTAGCAATAGAGTTCTAATGCTTCTTAAAACGCGATATCGCATCTCATTTCTATGTTTCATGGTAAAATATAATATGATTTGCGAAGTGTTATGTATTCCTCCTCTACACTTCAAATGAATGTAAATGCGACACCTCCTTGCAAGGAAATAGCGTTTGCAGTTGTCTACCTATCGTAGCAATAGTGTTCTAATGCTTCTTAAATCGAGATATCGCATCTCATTTCTATGCTTCATGGTAAGATATAATATTCATTGCGAAGTGTTATGCATTCCTCGTATGCGATTCAAATGAATGTAAATGCGACACTTCCTTGCAAGGAAATAGCATTTGCAGTTGTCTACGTATCGTAGCAATAGAGATCTTATGATTCTTAAAACGCGATATCGCATCTCATTTCTATCTTTCATGGTAAGATATAATATGATTTGCGAAGTGTTTTGTATTCCTCGTCTACACTTCAAATGAATGTTAATGCGACACTTCCTCGCTAGGAAGTAGCGTTTGCAGATGTCTACGTATCGTAACAATAGCTTTCTAATGCTTCTTAAAACGCGATATCGCATCTCATTTCTATGTTCCATGGTAAGATATAATATGATTTGCGAAGTGTCATGTATTCCTCGTCTACACTTCAAATGAATATGAATGCGATACTTCCTCGCCAGGAAATAGAGTTTGCAGATTTCTACGTATCGTAGCAATAGCTTTCTAATGCTTCTTAAAACGCGATATCGCATCTCATTTCTATGTTCCATGGTAAGATATAATATGATTTGCGAAGTGTCATGTATTCCTCGTCAACACTTCAAATGAATGTAAATGCGACACTTCCTTGCTTGGAAGTAGCGTCCGCTGATGTCTAGGTATCGTAGCAATAGAGTTCATATGATTCTTAGAATGCGATATCGCATCTCATTTCTATGATTCATGGTAAGATATAACATGATTTGCGAAGTGTTATGTATTCCTCGTCTACACTTCAAATGAATGTGAATGCGATACTTCCTCGCTAGGAAATAGCGTTTGCAGATGTCTACGTATCGTAGCAATAGCTTTCTAATGCTTCTTAAAACGCGATATCGCACCTCATTTCTATGTTTCATGGTAAGATGTAATATGATTTGCGAAGTGTCATGTATACCTCGTCTACACTTCAAATGAATGTGAATGCGATACTTCCTCGCTAGGAAATAGCGTTTGCAGATGTCTAAGTATCGTAACAATAGCTTTCTAATGCTTCTTAAAACGCGATATCGCATCTCATTTCTATGTTCCATGGTAAGATATAATATGATTTGCGTAGTGTCATGTATTCCTTGTCTACACTTCAAATGAATATGAATGCGATACTTCCTCGCTAGGAAATAGAGTTTGCAGATTTCTACGTATCGTAGCAATAGCTTTCTAATGCTTCTTAAAACGCGATATCGCATCTCATTTCTATGTTCCATGGTAAGATATAATATGATTTGCGAAGTGTCATGTATTCCTGGTCAACACTTCAAATGAATGTAAATGCGACACTTCCTTGCTTGGAAGTAGCGTCCGCTGATGTCTAGGTATCGTAGCAATAGAGTTCATATGATTCTTAGAATGCGATATCGCATCTCATTTCTATGATTCATGGTAAGATATAACATGATTTGCGAAGTGTTATGTATTCCTCGTCTACACTTCAAATGAATGTGAATGCGATACTTCCTCGCTATGAAATAGCGTTTGCAGATGTCTACGTATCGTAGCAATATATTTCTAATGCTTCTTAAAACGCGATATCGCATCTCATTTCTATGTTTCATGGTAAGATATAATATGATTTGCGAAGTGTTATGTATTCCTCGTCAACACTTCAAATGAATGTAAATGCGACACTTCCTTGCAAGGAAATAGCGTTTGCAGATGTCTACGTATCGAAGCAATAGAGTTCAAATGCTTCTTAAAACGAGATATTGCATCTCATATCTATGTTTCATGATAAGATATAATATTCATTGCGAAGTGTTATGCATTCCTCGTCTACGATTCAAATGAATGTAAATGCGACACTTAGTTGCAAGGAAATAGCGTTTGCAGATGTCTACGTATCGTAGCAATAGAGTTCATATGATTCTTAAAACGCGATATCGCATCTCATTTCTATGTTTCATGGTAAGATATAATATGATTTGCGAAGTGTTATGTATTCCTCGTCTACACTTCAAATGAATGTAAATGCGACACTTCCTTGCTAGGAAATAGCGTCTGCAGATGTCTAGATATCGTAGCGATAGTGTTCTAATGCTTCTTAAAACGCGATATCGCATCTCATTTCGATGTTTCATGGTAAGATATATTATGATTTGCGTAGTGTTATGTATTCCTCGTCTACACTTCAAATGAATGTGAATGCGACACTTCCTCGCTAGGAAATAGCGTTTGCAGATGTCTACGTATCGTAGCAATAGAGTTCTAATGCTTCTTAAAACGCGATATCGCATCTCATTTCTATGTTTCATGGTAAAATATAATATGATTTGCGAAGTGTTATGTATTCCTCCTCTACACTTCAAATGAATGTAAATGCGACACCTCCTTGCAAGGAAATAGCGTTTGCAGTTGTCTACCTATCGTAGCAATAGTGTTCTAATGCTTCTTAAATCGAGATATCGCATCTCATTTCTATGCTTCATGGTAAGATATAATATTCATTGCGAAGTGTTATGCATTCCTCGTATGCGATTCAAATGAATGTAAATGCGACACTTCCTTGCAAGGAAATAGCATTTGCAGTTGTCTACGTATCGTAGCAATAGAGATCTTATGATTCTTAAAACGCGATATCGCATCTCATTTCTATCTTTCATGGTAAGATATAATATGATTTGCGAAGTGTTTTGTATTCCTCGTCTACACTTCAAATGAATGTTAATGCGACACTTCCTCGCTAGGAAGTAGCGTTTGCAGATGTCTACGTATCGTAGCAATAGATTTCTAATGCTTCTTAAAACGCGATATCGCATCTCATTTCTATGTTTCATGGCAAGATATAATATGATTTGCGAAGTGTTATGTATTCCTCGTCTACACTTCAAATGAATGTAAATGCGACACTTCCTTGCTAGGAAATAGCGTCTGCAGATGTCTAGATATCGTAGCGATAGTGTTCTAATGCTTCTTAAATCGAGATATCGCATCTCATTTCTATGTTTCATGGTAAGATATAATATTCATTGCGAAGTGTTATGCATTCCTGGTCAACGATTCAAATGAAAGTAAATGCGACACTTCCTTGCAAGGAAATAGCGTTTGCAGATGTCTACGTATCGTAGCAATAGATTTCTAATGCTTCTTAAAACGCGATATCGCATCTCATTTCTATGTTTCATGGTAAGATATAACATGATTTGCGAAGTGTTATGTATTCCTCGTCTACACATCAAATGAATGTGAATGCCATACTTCTTCGCTAGGAAATAGCGTTTGCAGATGTCTACGTATCGTAGCATTAGCTTTCTAATGCTTCTTAAAACGCGATATCGCATCTCATATCTATGTTTCATGGTAAGATATAATATGATTTGCGAAGTGTCATGTATTCCTCTTCTACACTTCAAATGAATGTAAATGCGACACTTCCTCGCTAGGAAATAGCGTTTGCAGATGTCTACGTATCGTAGCAGTAGCTTTCTAATGCTTCTCAAAACGCGATATCGCATCTCATTTGTATGTTTCATGGTAAGATATAATATGATTTGCGAAGTGTTATGTATTCCTCGTCTACACTTCAAATGAATGTAAATGCGACACTTCCTTGCTAGGAAATAGCGTCTGCAGATGTCTAGATATCGTAGCGATAGTGTTCTAATGCTTCTTAAAACGCGATATCGCATCTCATTTCTATGTTTCATGGTAAGATATATTATGATTTGCGAAGTGTTATGCATTCCTCGTCAACGATTCAAATGAAAGTAAATGCGACACTTCCTTGCGAGGAAATAGCGTTTGCAGATGTCTAGGTATCGTAGCAATAGAGTTCATATGATTCTTAGAACGCGATATCGCATCTCATTTCTATGTTTCATGGTAAGATATAACATGATTTGCGATGTGTTATGTATTCCTCGTCTACACTTCAAATGAATGTGAATGCGATACATCCTCGCTAGGAAATAGAGTTTGCAGACATCTACGTATCGTAGCATTAGCTTTCTAATGCTACTTAAAACGCGATATCGCATCTCATATCTATGTTTCATGGTAAGATATAATATGATTTGCGAAATGTTATGTATTCCTCGTCTACACTTCAAATGAATGTGAATGCGAGACTTCCTCGCTAGGAAATAGCGTTTGCAGATGTCTACGTATCGTAGCAATAGATTTCTAATGCTTCTTAAAACGCGATATCGCATCTCATTTCTATGTTTCATGGTAAGATATAACATGATTTGCGAAGTGTTATGTATTCCTCGTCTACACATCAAATGAATGTGAATGCGATACTTCTTCGCTAGGAAATAGCGTTTGCAGATGTCTACGTATCGTAGCATTAGCTTTCTAATGCTTCTTAAAACGCGATATCGCATCTCATATCTATGTTTCATGGTAAGATATAATATGATTTGCGAAGTGTCATGTATTCCTCTTCTACACTTCAAATGAATGTAAATGCGACACTTCCTCGCTAGGAAATAGCGTTTGCAGATATCTACGTATCGTAGAAGTAGCTTTCTAATGCTTCTCAAAACGCGATATCGCATCTCATTTGTATGTTTCATGGTAAGATATAATATGATTTGCGAAGTGTTATGTATTCCTCGTCTACACTTCAAATGAATGTAAATGCGACACTTCCTTGCTAGGAAATAGCGTCTGCAGATGTCTAGATATCGTAGCGATAGTGTTCTAATGCTTCTTAAAACGCGATATCGCATCTCATTTCTATGTTTCATGGTAAGATATATTATGATTTGCGAAGTGTTATGCATTCCTCGTCAACGATTCAAATGAAAGTAAATGCGACACTTCCTTGCGAGGAAATAGCGTTTGCAGGTGTCTAGGTATCGTAGCAATAGAGTTCATATGATTCTTAGAACGCGATATCGCATCTCATTTCTATGTTTCATGGTAAGATATAACATGATTTGCTAAGTGTTATGTATTCCTCGTCTACACTTCAAATGAATGTGAATGCGATACATCCTCGCTAGGAAATAGAGTTTGCAGACATCTACGTATCGTAGCATTAGCTTTCTAATGCTACTTAAAACGCGATATCGCATCTCATATCTATGTTTCATGGTAAGATATAATATGATTTGCGAAATGTTATGTATTCCTCCTCTACACTTCAAATGAATGTAAATGCGACACCTCCTTGCAAGGAAATAGCGTTTGCAGTTGTCTACCTATCGTAGCAATAGTGTTCTAATGCTTCTTAAATCGAGATATCGCATCTCATTTCTATGCTTCATGGTAAGATATAATATTCATTGCGAAGTGTTATGCATTCCTCGTCAACGATTCAAATGAAAGTAAATGCGACACTTCCTTGCAAGGAAATAGCGTTTGCAGATGTCTAGGTATCGTAGCAATAGAGTTCATATGAGTCTTAGAACGCGATATCGCATCTCATTTCTATGTTTCACGGTAAGATATAACATGATTTGCGAAGTGTTATGTATTCCTCGTCTACACATCAAATGAATGTGAATGCGATACTTCTTCGCTAGGAAATAGCGTTTGCAGATGTCTACGCATCTTAGCATTAGCTTTCTAATGCATCTTAAAACGCGATATCGCATCTCATATCTATGTTTCATGGTAAGATATAATATGATTTGCGAAGTGTCATGTATTCCTCTTCTACACTTCAAATGAATGTGAATGCGACACTTCCTCGTTAGGAAATAGCGTTTGCAGATGTCTACGTATCGTAGCAGTAGCTTTCTAATGCTTCTCAAAACGCGATATCGCATCTCATTTGTATGTTTCATGGTAAGATATAATATGATTTGCGAAGTGTTATGTATTCCTCGTCTACACTTCAAATGAATGTGAATGCGACACTTCCTTGCTAGGAAATAGCGTCTGCAGATGTCTAGATATCGTAGCGATAGTGTTCTAATGCTTCTTAAAACGCGATATCGCATCTCATTTCTATGTTTCATGGTAAGATATATTATGATTTGCGAAGTGTTATGGATTCCTCGTCAACGATTCAAATGAAAGTAAATGCGACACTTCCTTGCGAGGAAATAGCGTTTGCAGATGTCTAGGTATCGTAGCAATAGAGTTCATATGATTCTTAGAACGCGATATCGCATCTCATTTCTATGTTTCATGCTAAGATATAACATGATTTGCGAAGTGTTATGTATTCCTCGTCTACACTTCAAATGAATGTGAATGCGATACATCCTCGCTAGGAAATAGAGTTTGCAGACATCTACGTATCGTAGCATTAGCCTTCTAATGCTACTTAAAACGCGATATCGCATCTCATATCTATGTTTCATGGTAAGATATAATATGATTTACGAAATGTTATGTATTCCTCCTCTACACTTCAAATGAATGTAAATGCGACACCTCCTTGCAAGGAAATAGCGTTTGCAGTTGTCTACCTATCGTAGCAATAGTGTTCTAATGCTTCTTAAATCGAGATATCGCATCTCATTTCTATGCTTCATGGTAAGATATAATATTCATTGCGAAGTGTTATGCATTCCTCGTCAACGATTCAAATGAAAGTAAATGCGACACTTCCTTGCAAGGAAATAGCGTTTGCAGATGTCTAGGTATCGTAGCAATAGAGTTCATATGAGTCTTAGAGCGCGATATCGCATCTCATTTCTATGTTTCATGGTAAGATATAACATGATTTGCGAAGTGTTATGTATTCCTCGTCTACACATCAAATGAATGTGAATGCGATACTCCTTCGCTAGGAAATAGCGTTTGCAGATGTCTACGTATCTTAGCATTAGCTTTCTAATGCTTCTTAAAACGCGATATCGCATCTCATATCTATGTTTCATGGTAAGATATAATATGATTTGCGAAGTGTCATGTATTCCTCTTCTACACTTCAAATGAATGTGAATGCGACACTTCCTCGTTAGGAAATAGCGTTTGCAGATGTCTACGTATCGTAGCAGTAGCTTTCTAATGCTTCTCAAAACGCGATATCGCATCTCATTTGTATGTTTCATGGTAAGATATAATATGATTTGCGAAGTGTTATGTATTCCTCGTCTACACTTCAAATGAATGTAAATGCGACACTTCCTTGCTAGGAAATAGCGTCTAACAGATGTCTAGGTATCGTAGCAATAGAGTTCTAATGCTTCTTAAAACGCGATATCGCATCTCATTTCTCTGTTTCATGGCAAGATATAATATAATTTGCGAAGTGTCATGTATTCCTCTTCTACACTTCAAATGAATGTAAATGCGACACTTCCTTGCAAGGAAATAGCGTTTGCAGATGTTTACCTGTCGTAGCAATAGAGTTCTAATGCTTCTTAAAACGCGATATCGCATCTCATTTCTATCTTTCATGGTAAGATATAATATGATTTGCGAAGTGTCATGTATTCCTCGTCTACACTTCAAATGAATGTAAATGCGACACTTCCTTGCTAGGAAATAGCGTCTGCAGATGTCTAGGTATCGTAGCAATAGAGTTCTAATGCTTCTTAAAACGCGATATCGCATCTCATTTCTATGTTTCATGGTAAGATGTAATGTGATTTGCGAAGTGTTATGTATTCCTCCTCTACACTTCAAATGAATGTAAATGCGACACTTCCTTGCCAGGAAATAGCGTTTGCAAATGTCTTCCTATCGTAGCAATAGTGTTCTAATGCTTCTTAAAACGCGATATCGCACCTCATTTCTATGTTTCATGGTAAGATATAATATGATTTGCGAAGTGTTATGTATTCCTCGTCTACACTTCAAATGTATGTAAATGCGACACTTCCCTGCAAGGAAATAGCGTTTGCAGATGTCTACGTATCGAAGCAATAGAGTTCAAATGCTTCTTAATACGAGATATTGCATCTCATATCTATGTTTCGTGATAATATATAATATTCATTGCGAAGTGTTATGCATTCCGCGTCTACGATTCAAATGAATGTAAATGCGACACTTCCTTGCAAGGAAATAGCGTTTGCAGATGTCTACGTATCGTAGCAATAGAGTTCTTATGATTCTTAAAACGCGATACCGCATCTCATTTCTATGTTTCATGGAAAGATATAATGATTTGCGAAGTGTTATGCATTCCTCGTCTACACTTCAAGTGAATGTAAATGCGACACTTCCTTGCTAGGAGATAGCTTCTGCAGATGTCTAGGTATCGTAGCGATAGAGTTCGAATGCTTCTTAAAACGCGATATCGCATCTCATTTCTATGTTTCATGGAAAGATATAATATGATTTGCGAAGTGTTATGTATTCCTCGTCTACACTTCAAGTGAATGTAAATGCGACACTTCCTTGCTAGGAAATAGCTTCTGCAGATGTCTAGGTATCGTAGCAATAGTGTTCTAATGCTTCTTAAAACGCGATATCGCACCTCATTTCTATGCTTCATGGTAAGATATAATATGATTTGCGAAGTGTTATGTATTCCTCGTCTACACTTCAAATGAATGTAAGTGCGACACTTCCTTGCTAGGAAATAGCGTCTGCAGATGTCTAGGTATCGTAGCAATAGAGTTCAAATGCTTCTTAAAACGAGATATTGCATCTCATATCTATGTTTCATGATAAGATATAATATTCATTGCGAAGTGTCATGTATTCCTCGTCTACTATTCAAATGAGTGTAAATGCGACACTTCCTAGCAAGGAAATGGCGTTTGCAGATGTCTACGTTTCGTAGCTATAGATTTCTAATGCTTCTTAAAACGCGATATCGCATCTCATTTCTATGTTTCATGGTAAGATATAATATGGTTTGCGAAGTGTTATGTATTCCTCGTCTACACTTCATGTGAATGTAAATGCGACACATCCTTGCAAGGAAATAGCGTTTGCAGATGTCTACGTATCGAAGCAATAGAGTTCAAATGCTTCTTAAAACGAGATATTGCATCTCATATCTATGTTTCATGATAAGATATAATATTCATTGCGAAGTGTTATGCATTCCTCGTCTGCGATTCAAATGAAAGTAAATGCGACACTTCCCTGCAAGGAAATAACAATTGCAGACGTCTACGTATCGTAGCAATAGAGTTCATATGATCCTTAAAACGCGACATCGCATCTCATTTCTATGTTTCATTGTAAGATATAACATGATTTGCGAAGTGTTATGTATTCCTCGTCTACACTTCAAATGAATGTGAATGCGATACTTCCTCGCTAGGTAATAGCGTTTGCAGATGTCTACGTATCGTAGCAATAGCTTTCTAATGCTTCTCAAAACGCGATATCGCATCTCATTTCTATGTTTCGTGGTAAGATATAATATGATTTGCGAAGTGTTATGTATTCCTCCTCTTCACTTCAAATGAATGTAAATGCGACACTTCCTTGCAAGGAAATAGCGTTTGCAGTTGTCTACCTATCGTAGCAATAGTGTTCTAATGCTTCTTAAAACGAGATATCACATCTCATTTCTATGTTTCATGGTAAGATATAATATGAATTGCGAAGTGTTATGTATTCCTCGTCTACACTTCAAATGAATGAAAATGCGACACTTCCTTGCAAGGAAATAGCGTTTGCTGATGTCTACGTATCGAAGCAATAGAGTTCAAATGCTTCTTAAAACGAGATATTGCATCTCATATCTATGTTTCATGACAAGATATAATATTCATTGCGAAGTGTTATGCATTCCTCGTATGCGATTCAAATGAATGTAAATGCGACACTTTCTTGCAAGGAAATAGCGATTGCAGTTGTCTACGTATCGTAGCAATAGAGTTCTTATGATTCTTAAAACGCGATATCGCATCTCATTTCTATCTTTCATGGTAAGATGTAATATGATTTGCGAAGTGTTATGTATTCCTCCTCTACACTTCAAATGAATGTAAATGCGACACTTCCTAGCTAGGAAATAGCGTCTGCAGATGTCTAGGTATCGTAGCAATAGAGTTCTAATGCTTCTTAAAACGCGATATCGCATCTCATTTCTATGTTACATGGTAAGATGTAATATGATTTGCGAAGTGTTATGTATTCCTCCCCTACACTTCAAATGAATGTAAATGCGACACTTCCTTGCTAGGAAATAGCGTCTGCAGATGTCTAGGTATCGTAGCAATAGAGATCAAATGCTTCTTAAAACGAGATATTGCATCTCATATCTATGTTTCATGATAAGAAATAATATTCATTGAGAAGTGTTACGCATTCCGCGTCTACGATTCAAATGAATGTAAATGCGACACTTCCTTGCAAGGAAATAGCGTTTGCAGATGTCTACGTATCGTAGCAATAGAGTTCTTATGATTCTTAAAACGCGATATCGCATCTCATTTCTATGTTTCATGGTAAGATATAATATGATTTGCGAAGTGTTATGTATTCCTCGTCTACACTTCATGTGAATGTAAATGCGACACATCCTTGCAAGGAAATAGCGTTTGCAGATGTCTACGTATCGAAGCAATAGAGTTCAAATGCATCTTAAATCGAGAAATTGCATCTCATATCTATGTTTCATGATAAGAAATAATATTCATTGAGAAGTGTTATGCATTCCGCGTCTACGATTCAAATGAATGTAAATGCGACACTTCCTTGCAAGGAAATAGCGTTTGCTGATGTCTACGTATCGAAGCAATAGAGTTCAAATGCTTCTTAAAACGAGATATTGCATCTCATATCTATGTTTCATGACAAGATATAATATTCATTGCGTAGTGTTATGCATTCCTCGTATGCGATTCAAATGAATGTAAATGCGACACTTTCTTGCAAGGAAATAGCGATTGCAGTTGTCTACGTATCGTAGCAATAGAGTTCTTATGATTCTTAAAACGCGATATCGCATCTCATTTCTATCTTTCATGGTAAGATGTAATAGGATTTGCGAAGTGTTATGTATTCCTCCTCTACACTTCAAATGAATGTAAATGCGACACTTCCTAGCTAGGAAATAGCGTCTGCAGATGTCTAGGTATCGTAGCAATAGAGTTCTAATGCTTCTTAAAACGCGATATCGCATCTCATTTCTATGTTACATGGTAAGATGTAATATGATTTGCGAAGTGTTATGTATTCCTCCCCTACACTTCAAATGAATGTAAATGCGACACTTCCTTGCCAGGAAATAGCGTTTGCCAATGTCTACCTATCGTAGCAATAGTGTTCTAATGCTTCTTAAAACGCGATATCGCACCTCATTTCTATGCTTCATGGTAAGATATAATATGATTTGCGAAGTGTTATGTACTCCTCGTCTACACTTCAAATGAATGTAAGTGCGACACTTCCTTGCTAGGAAATAGCGTCTGCAGATGTCTAGGTATCGTAGCAATAGAGTTCAAATGCTTCTTAAAACGAGATATTGCATCTCATATCTATGTTTCATGATAAGAAATAATATTCATTGAGAAGTGTTATGCATTCCGCGTCTACGATTCAAATGAATGTAAATGCGACACTTCCTTGCAAGGAAATAGCGTTTGCAGATGTCTACGTATCGTAGCAATAGAGTTCTTATGATTCTTAAAACGCGATATCGCACCTCATTTCTATGTTTCATGGTAAGATATAATATGATTTGCGAAGTGTTATGTATTCCTCGTCTACACTTCATGTGAATGTAAATGCGATACTTCCTCGCTAGGAAATAACGTTTGCAGATGTCTACGTATCGTAGCAATAGCTTTCTAATGCTTCTTAATACGGGATATCGCATCTCATTTCTATGTTTCATTGTAAGATATAACATGATTTGCGAAGTGTTGTGTATTCCTCGTCTACACTTCAAATGAATGTGAATGCGATACTTCCTCGCTAGGTAATAGCGTTTGCAGATGTCTACGTATCGTAGCAATAGCTTTCTAATGCTTCTCAAAACGCGATATCGCATCTCATTTCTATGTTTCGTGGTAAGATATAATATGATTTGCGAAGTGTTATGTATTCCTCCTCTTCACTTCAAATGAATGTAAATGCGACACATCCTTGCAAGGAAATAGCGTTTGCAGTTGTCTACCTATCGTAGCAATAGTGTTCTAATGCTTCTTAAAACGAGATATCACATCTCATTTCTATGTTTCATGGTAAGATATAATATGATTTGGGAAGTGTTATGTATTCCTCCTCTACACTTCAAATGAATGTAAATGCGACACTTCCATGCAAGGAAATAGCGTTTGCAGTTGTTTACCTATCGTAGCTATAGTGCTCTAATGCTTCTTAAACCGAGATATCGCATCTCATCCCTATGTTTCATGGTAAGATATAATATGATTTGCGAAGTGTTATGTATTCTTCGTCTACACTTCAAATGAATGTAAATGCGACACTTCCTTGCAAGGAAATAGCGTTTGCAGATGTCTACGTATCGTAGCAATAGAGTTCTTATGATTCTTAAAACGCGATATCGCATCTCATTTCTATGTTTCATGGTAAGATATAACATGATTTGCCAAGTGTTATGTATTCCTCGTCTACACTTCAAATAAATGTGAATCCGATTCTACCTCGCTAGGAAATAGCGTTTGCAGATGTCTACGTATCATAGCAATAGCTTTCTAATGCTTCTTAAAACGCGATATCGCATCTCATTTCTATGTTTCATGGTAAGATATAATATGATTTGCGAAGTGTTATGTATTCCTCGTCTAAACTTCAAGTGAATGTAAACGCGACACTTCCGTGCTAGGAAATAGCGTCTGCAGATGTCTAAGTATCGAAGCAATAGAGTTCAAATGCTTTTTAAA